>NC_051066.1:95685390-96018788 GCF_004664715.2 Peromyscus leucopus | reverse complement strand
GAAGTTAGGAGCTTTTAAAACAGGAAGAGGAGAGGCACTGTTTCCCCCTTTAAAACATACACAAGCCTAACAAAGATCCAAACCAGGCTCTTTGCCTGGGGTGGAAGTAACAAAGTGCTTCCTGCTATTACTCATTGGCTCACAATGGGAGAGCTCCCAAGGACACGTCAGATTCTAGTTTAGTTGTCTCCTTTTACTTATAAGGAAACGAGCCACAGCGAAAGGCCTTTGTCTAAGGGCTAATAGAAGTTTACTGACAAAGCTGAACAGACTCTGAGCCCAAGTCTGCTAGAGCACAGCTCAAAATTTTCCTTCCATCCCACTCTGCTTCCCGGTTGTTAGGGCAAATGCCTGGAAGCCGAGCAACAGGGACCATGGTCAGAAGGAGGAGGCAGGCGAGAGAGAGCTGGAAAGAGCCTTGAAGATGCTCAGTCAGGACCTCTGCTGACTCTACCCCTCCCTGTTCTCAGGGCACCCCTAGGACTCCTAAGCATCTGAGGGGTGATATTACCCCGAGGTACCTGCCCCTTGCTGAACTTGAAGCCCAGGGGGCTTTGGACTAGATGCTGGGTCCTTGGGGCATCAGAAAGGGACCTCGGCCCTAGGACCTCTAGCAGTCTGCAGAACAGTATAGGGTAGACTCAGCTACTCTGGCCCAGAAGTGCACCCTAGAGGAGGCAGCAGAAGCTTAGGATGCTTGGGCAAGGTAGGGACAGGAGGCTCGTCAGACTGAGTCTAAGGCCAGGTTCGGAGGGACTCAGCTACTTAACCTCCCTGAAACCAATGGAAGGACGTTAATTAGGGACCAAAGTAGGTGATACTTGTAAAACGCCCAAGTGTTTGATAAATATTAGCTAAAACCACAATCGACAATCTGGCATCAATGGCAAGTAGCATGGGTTGCAGCAGTTCCCCACACCTCTCTGCATGGTCCCAGTGAAGTTACCATCGATTTCCTGCAAGCCCTGCTTTACACTCCATTTCCTAGGCCTCATTGGCCTCTGTCTGTCCCCTCCTCATTCCCTCTTACAGATACCGTGAGGATAGAGCCCACGGAGCCCCACAGTTAGAAGAGACTTCTGCAAGGTCCAGTTTCTGGCCCCAACCTTGTTCTTTCTCTTCCAGATTCATGTGCTCGCAGCTGCCCAACCAGGTTCTGAAGAGCATCAGCATCATCGACAGCCCCGGCATCCTGTCTGGGGAGAAGCAGCGCATTAGCCGAGGTCAGTGCCCTGGCGGCCCCACCCTCTCCAAAGCTGTCTGAGGCCCTTCAACTGTGAGCAGAGCGTTTCTGCTCCTGCCCCATTCTCCCCACCCTCCAGGACAGCCACAGCCCAGGACCTCCCATAGTATCCTAGGCAGCCAAGGAAGCCCCAAGAAACAAGTGAGGTGGGTCATAGCTTCTGCCATTTTAGCTAGTACCAAGCTCAGGTGAATCTCCACCCCCAAGAGGGGAATACCCCTTGGTAACTGTTCACTTGGACACTTGACATTCCTCTCTCTGGTGTGGATTTCACCTCAGGAGCCCTTGAAGCATCTTGCCGAGGGGAAGCTTTTCCTAGGCAGACACTGTCCTGTGCATGGAAACCCAGCAGAAACAGGCATGGTTCTGTCCTTGGTGAACTAGAAACGAAGCAGACATCCTTCATGTTGTCATAGAACTAAATGAGGATTGGGTGAAACACCACGAACTGCAACCCAATATGAGGGAGCCTGGCCTTGTATGGGAGTGTGGAAAGAGGCACCCCTGAGGCAGTGACATTTGAACCAGGACCTGAAGGATGAGTAAGGATTACTCAAAGGAAACTCCTGTGGAAAGAGCCGGTATGTAGGAAGAGCAGAAAGTGCTTGGACAATGACATGATTCCATTGGCCTTGGCAGACAAGGCCATGGTCATTGATAGTTGTTTCCAGACCTGGCCATTGTGGTTTCAATGGGTATACTGCTGCCTTCTGGCCTCACTTCCAGGGAAAAGGTCATAGGACAGATCCTGGGACAGCAGCATAGACAAGAAATGCTTGGCCGGAAGAGTTCAGGGTGGATCCCAAGGTTATGGTTGTGAGGTGGGTCAAGTGAGCCCTCCCCCACTCTGCCCTTTGAAGGAAAGCATGCTTCCAAGGTGCTCTGCTGCTGTCACTTCCTGCTAATAGCTTCCCAGCCCTTTGCACAGCATGCCAGTGAAACCCTGCATGCCAAACTTGATTGGCAGCCAGTCTGGAGTCAGCTATGTGTGTGACCAGCGGTGAACTCCTCACAGTCCAGGAAGCAAAAGCGTAGTTGCTCAGTCCATGCAAGCTGCTTGCTGGCATTGAAAGGGCTTCTGTGGCCAGTGATCCTCCTTCCTTTGGCATTCTGTGGACTCACAGAGAGCTGGGTCTGCCTGAGCTAAGGCCTTCCCGAGGCTCATCTTGTGGTTCTTTGCTGATTCTGGCAGGGACATTCAACAGTGCCATTAGCTACCTTGAGTCTTCACAGAATCTGACGATTAGAGAGAAAAGAAAAAACAAAACAAAACAACAAAAACCAGGCTTACACTGGTCTTCTCTCACAAAGATCTTTGTTGTTGTTGTTTTTTTCTATTATAAAAATAATAGCTATTACAAAGAATTCAAACAAGTTAGAGTGTGAAGAAATGCTGTCACAACAGTCTTCATATCTAAACATATAATTTCTAGCGGAAATACAATGATCAAAAATGTTTTCTACAACTGACAGTTTTGCCATAGTGGTCTCCATGGGTTTAATGAAAGGAACATAGGTATTTTATTTAACTAATAATGTGGCTGTCACAGTATTAACACTTTTTCATTCTTACAAAGAGCATTAGGGTTTGTTTGTTTTTAGTGAAGCTTTGTAGCTCAGTACTCATAGATGATTTTGTTTTGTTTCATTTGAGACAGGGTCTTATATATCTCAGGCCAGTGAGACTCTGGCTCAAAAAACAGGATAGATAGCACCTGAGAAATGACAGCCAAAGTTTCCTCTGACTGCCGCATGTGTGGGCATGCACATGCACATTTGTGACCAAGTGCATGTGCATATATGCTGTGGGATAATGCTTTTGTACATTGGTTTAATAAATCTCTGATTGGCCAGTGGCCAGGCAGGAAATATAGATGGGATAGCAGACAAGGAGAATTCTGGGAAGAGGAAGGCTGAGTCAGGAGATGCTAGCCTGCCTTCCAGGGAGCAGCATGTAATGGCACATGGGTAAAGCCACAGAACACATGGCATCATATAGATTAACAGAATGGGCTGAGTTTAAGAGCTAGTCAGTCAGTCGTAAACCTGAGCTAATGACTGAGCAGTTTTAATTAATATAAGCCTCTGTGTGTTTACTTGGGTCTGAGTGGCTGCAGACCAGGCGGGATACACAGGAAAACTTTCAGCTACACACACACACACACACACACACACACACACACACACACACACACACACACCAGTTTGGAACCACTAATCTAAAAGACTGGTGAATTGTTTGGGGAAAAACCAAATGCTATAGTTTTTCTGAGCTATCCCATTTACTGCCCCCACATGACTGGCTTAAATATTCTGAAGAAATATGTGACCCTGATATACCACAAAATTTTAGGGGTTCTAGGGTGTCACCTCCACCTTATCCCCCCTTTTTCCCCACTGGCAGGTCTTTAGACAATGTTCACCTTCCATATTCTCAGCGTTTCTCTTTTGTATAATAATTACAAGTATCTTTCAAACTGTAACTCCTTCCCAGTGGTGCTGATGCTTGGCATGATGCTTCTAGTATGCTTTGAAGATCAGTTTCTTTCAACACTTGATATGATCTGACTCATATCCTGGTCTGACTTACTGTATACTCACATGCCATGCACAGAAATAGCACATGTGGCCCAAGCCCACCAGCTGCTCCCTGCCATTCTGAGGGACATAGCAACTGTGGGGAAGGACCTTGGACTCTGAACAGCAGTGCTGTGGGCTATAGGCAGGGTCCCCAAGCATGTTGGCACATGGTGTTGGGGACAGTTGGTGGTGGGGGTCACTCAGTTGACATAGTCAATAGAATATATAGTGTCTTAAATCTGCTTCAACTTCAACAATTTGATACAGCTCACATGTGCTCAGACTCATGCCCTTCTGTCCAGCTTGGCCCACAGCCCTTGGCTGGCAGTTAGGGTCAACACAGCCAATGGAGTACTTACCAGCTGTGACTCCACGGTCATGAAAACATTCCATGTTGACTTTCCTGGTAGGTGTCTGACTCCCTCGCAGACACTTTGCCTGTGAAAGAGGAAGAAAGGGAGTGCGGATGTCTCACCCCACTCTCCGTTTTCCTTTAGGCAGTGGATGGGCTAACCCTCAGCAAGCCTCGTGACTTACTCTCTTATGCAAAAAGGAGACTACTTGAAGCGGGTATTTGTAATAATGCAACAGCCACAGTGTACTAAACCCTTACTATATGTCACTGTAAACACTGTCAGTCATTGGGATTTATTATTTAATTTAAACCTGAACATAACCATGAACAGATAGAACCAAAGACTCCTCACCCTCCCACCTCTGGGAAAGCAGCCTTGAAAGCAGTTATGAAAATTTTTCCCAGTTGCCAGGCAGATGTGTGACCAAGTTTGAGACCTGAGGAGCAGGGTAAAAATCACTGACAGTGTCACATTTGCAGAACAGGCTCAGAGGAGTGCCTGTTCCCAGTACTTGCTACCGGCCTAAGATGTTGGAAGCCAGCCCACTTTCCTACCTGTGGGGAGTCTGCAGAGGGCCTGCCTGCCAGGAAGGAGCAGTAACTATGGGAGGAAGGTTGTATGCTGACTGCTGAGCACCCCAGGAAGAAGTCCTGACTCCTGCAAACCCAGTGTCTCTCTTTAGCTTGGGACCAAGCAGACACTAAGGAGGCCGTTGAGCATTATGCTACTATGCTGCAGGTCACATTAGACAGGATGGACCTGAACTGGAGAGCTGGCTTCATGTCACATTGGTAGTCCTCATGCACATTACCCAGAGTAATTACCAGGGTCCAGAGATGTAGGGACCAGGCAGCCTAGTGCCCAGTATATATATATATATATTCAGGAATGAGTCAGATACGTTAGTGGTTAAAGCAGAAATGGGGACCCTTGAGCCTGGGGTTCAGTTTTGTGCCTCCCCTTGCTTGTGGCTCTGCACATCCATGTTAATTCTCACATTGCATTATAAGCCCGGTGTCTTTATTCTGTACTGGGTAGAAGGACAAGTGGAGTTCCCAGGGGAGGTGAGTAGTTTGCAGCCTTTCCCCTTCGCTAGGCCGTCACGGTGAGAGAGGAAACATAGGAGGTTTCTGAGTGACACCTTGTATTTTACAGTGTTGGGCTGTAAAAGTAGTCCAGCCTTGGCCGGGCGTTGGTGGTGCACGCCTTTAATCCCAGCACTCGGGAGGCAGAGCCAGGCGGATCTCTGTGAGTTCGAGGCCAGCCTGGGCTACCAAGTGAGCTCCAGGAAAGGCGCAAAGCTACACAGAGAAACCCTGTCTCGAAAAACCAAAAAAAAAAAAAAAAAAAAAAAAAGTAGTCCAGCCTCACTCTAGGTTAGAAGCAGCCTTTACCAGTTTTATGCCTCTGCAGAATCTGACAGACTCTGTCAGTGAGCCTAGAAGTCAGGACATTGTACTCCTTGCCTCCTGCTGGAGTGTTCTCTGCTCCAGAGGCAACAAGAATGTTGACAATTCGGTGACTGGTTTTGAAGTAACTGTTTTATACCTCTCCACATGGATCCTTTAGATGTGTCTTAGTTTAATCATATTTAGCAGAAAACCTGTAGGAACAGACAGTTTATTTACTGAATTATAGCTTTTCTTGGCTGGTATGAAGGATTGAATGCTTATAAATCAGGAATAAAAATATTCAGATATATTTATAATAATTTTATTGAGATCAAGTAACAGCTACCTATAAGTTCTTTTTATTTTGCCAATAAAAGAATGTGTGGTTTCTTCAAATTTTTTTTTTCAAATTATTTTTCGAAGTGGGTGGGTAACTTCTGAGCTAGTTCACTCTTTGGCGCCTCCTTTGCCCCAGTGACAGCATCCAGAGTGTTGACACTATGTGATGGGAAGGAAGAGCACACTTATCCACATGCACATCCTTGTTTTGACCCGCAGTCTGTTATCATTCTGGCTCTCGGGCTGTTTGCTTCCTAGACTACTGTTTATTCCATGCAGAACCTAAACATCACCTAGGATTTATTTCTGGACTTGGCATGGAAACCAGTGTGTTCTTAGCTGCTTAGGACAAAACCTCCTCAAGTCCAGCTCTAACCATAGCATCTGTGTCTGAGAAAACATGAAAGAAAATTGTGACTCGGTAGTCAGTGCTCTTGTCCATCTCTGTAGCCCAATGGCATTGAGGCGCTTTTTAGCTGCATGTAATTCTTCCTGTGGATTCCAGAGACTGATTCTCTAAAGACTTGATTATGACCACAAAATAAAACAATTTTTCCATTCTAAAAATGCAAAAAAACTCCAGGTGGTGGTGGCGCACACCTTTAATCCTAGCACTTGGGAGGCAGAGCCCGGAGGATCTCTGTGAGTTTGAGGCCAACCTGGGCTACAGAGCGGGTTCCAGGAAAGGCGCAAAGCTACACAGAGAAACCCTGTCTCGAAACCTCCCCCCAAAAAATAAATAAAAAATAAAAATGCAAAAAAACACCATACATGATGGCTCATGTCTGTATTCCTAGCACTTGGTAGACTGAGGCAGGAGGATTTAGCAAGTTCAGAGGTGACCTAGGATACATATTAAGTTTGAAGCCAGTGTGGGCTACAGGGTGAGACCCTGTCTCAAACAACGAAGTGAAGTTAAACCTCTGACTAGTCATGGTGGCTCACACCTACGATCCCAGCACTCAGGAAGCAAGAGTTTGAGGCAGACTAGCCTGGGCTACAGAATGAGACCCTGTCTCAAAACAGAATAAAAAACAAAACAAAACAAACAAACAAACAAAAACCCAAACAAACAATGCAAAGAAGTCTAGAGGGAAAACCAACCTCTTGGCTTGACTCTTCTATCAAATCTACTCTCTCTCTCTCCCAGGGCTCATAGTCATCAAATGAAAACGGAATTTCTTTCTGTGATGTAGAACCCTTGTATCTGTTACTTTCCAGTCCATTTATTAAAACCAGTGACTGCTAGAACTGGCCAGATGGTGAAAAGATAAAAGGACGAAAATGCCCTGCTAATAAAAGTGATACAGTGGTGGTGTATGAGACAGGGATGATTGAACTGTCTTTCAGTGACAGCAGCCAACTTCAGAATCATTTCGTTATTGACAAATACCTTTGAGTGTGGCACCTGAATACTGGCAAACCCTGTGAACACAACCCTGAGGGCCTCAAACTTAACATTACAAAAGAATTGCCGGAGCTGGGAAACAGGGCATGGAAGTCCAAAGTGTGATTAATAAGGGCACAGAAAGAAAGAAAAAATAGAAAAGACAAAAACAGACTGTAATCAGGGAAGCACAAACATCTACTTGACAAGTTTTTTGAACTTTAAAGACAAAAGACCGGATTTTGATGGCTGCCCAGGAAAAGAGAGAGAACATTTAGAGATATCCAGATAAGAGTAACTTCCCCTCTTGGGTTTTGGGAGGGAGAAGGATTTAAGGGAAAACACACACGTAAGTCTGTTCTGGAAGACTAAAAGGCCTGGAGCAGTTAGTGTTAGGCATCTTCTGCAGCAGCAAAGACTGTGGACAAAAGTGTAGGAGAGCTGCCAAGGCCCAGCAGTTCCCAGGACAGAGCAGGTGTGGGGGGCATAGTGCAAGGCTGTGGGTGCAAGCTCCGAGTTAGAAGTGTGATGTGTATATGTCACACTCTCCCATGCCTCAGTACAGGGTTCCATTCAACAGATACTTAACTGAACAAACAAGGTGGATGCAATCATGCCCTGGTACAATTTATGTTACAGTGAGTCGGACAAAAGAAACAGGTGAATGATTTTATCCATTGATATGAATAAGTATTGAGTACTAAGAAGGTGATATGAGACGTGCTCAGTGAGGAGCCAGTGAGGTGGGCTGGCTGCACTTAGGATCGTGCATACAACCCTTTAGGCAAGACCTGAGTACTAAGGAGCTGGCCTTGCAGAGTTCGGGCAGGTCAAGACTACACATTTTGGCTGTCCACATTATTCAGATCTATCCCAGGTAGTGTTTGGAGGATAGTCTAAAGCTCTTGCCCAGGACCTCAGTTTGGTTCCCAGCACTCAGGTCTCACAGCTCACAGCTGACTCTAATGCCAGCTCCAAGGGATCTGACATCCTCTTATGGCCTCTGTAGGCATCTGTATATATGTGTGCATACACATAAATAAAAATAAAAAACTATTTGAAAATGTTCAAAGGTCATATGTTCATTCATTGGTTTAAAATACTGCATATTCATTTTGTTCTGAGATTGTTTCTGTAACAGTCAGTATAAACCTATAATCAAATTATTTTCTTTGGTCTAATCAAAGGGTTGAAGTTCTGGAGTTAGCACCATGTATGTCTTAGTTTGCTTTCTATTGGTGTGATAAAGACCATGACCAAAAGCAACTTAGGAAATGGTTTTTTTGGGTTAACGTATCCCAATTACAGTTTATCATTGAGGGAAGTCTATGTAGGAACTCAAGGCAGGGGTTGATGCAGAGGCCATGGAGCAGTCCTGCTTACTGGCTTGCTCAACCTGCTTTTAAAAACTGACCAGGGGTACACCCAACAGGGAACCAGGCCCTCCCACGTTCTTCAAGAAAATGCCCCACAGGCTTGCCCACAGGCCAGTCTGATAGGGGTATCTTTTCAATGGAGGGTTCCTCTTCCCAGATGACCCTGGCGTGTACCAAGTTGACAAGAAAACTAGCCAGCGCAATGTAATAAAGGAAGAAGAGGCTGGGTGATGGTGGCCCCTTTAATCCCAGCACTCGGGAGGCAGAGGCAGGCAGATCTCTGTGAGTTCTAGACCAGCCTGGTCTACAGAGTGAGTTCTAGAACAGGCTCCAAAGCTACACAGAGAAAACCCTGTCTCAAAAAAGAACACAGAGGGAATTAAAAGTTCTGAATTCAAATTCAGCTCAGCTATTTACCAGTTGCGTGGCCTTGGGAACATTGTTGCTTGCTTTATAAAATAAAAAATTCCAATTGCTTAGGCTTATTGTAGATAAGTTAATACATTGAAAGTAGATAGTAGAAGCGGAGCTTAGTGGCACATGCCTGTTGGACTAGCACTTAGGAAGTAGAGACAGGAAGATCAGGAGTTCAAGGCCAACTTCAGCTACATCTAGACTTTGAGGCCTACCTGGGCTATGGGAGTCTGCCTCAAAAATCCAAGGTGGAGTTGGAAAGATGGCTCAGAGATTGAGTGCATTTACTGCTTTTGCACAAGACCGGGTTTGGTTCCCAGCATCTACATAGTGGTTCATAACCACCTGTAACTCTGTTTCCAAAGGATCTGATGCCCTCTTTGGCACTGCATGTACACAGTACACAAAAATACACTCATACACACACACACACACACACACACACACACACTCACACTCACACTCACACTAAAAAATAAGTTTAAAAATTTTAAGTCATGAAGGAGGGAAGGTGAAGAAGAGAAGGACAGAAAACAGAGCAGAGAGTGTGGCATAGGCCTATAATTTCTAACATACATGTCAATATGGGCTACATTTTGAAATTGTCTTAAAAAAAAGTGTGATGGCGTACACCTTTAATCCCAGTTCTTGGGAGGCAAGGGAAGGTGCTTTCCTGAGTTCCAGGAGGCCAGCCAAGACTATAACAAGATACTGCCTCACACAGGGCTGGAGAGACGGCTCAGAAGGGCCCTGTACAGGTGCACACACTTCATAGATACAAGCGCCCATAGGACTGGACCACCCTGGTATTTCTCCTGGTGTCTCAGGAGCTGTAGCCAAGAGGTGCACCCAGCAAGAGGCAAAGGTTAGCCACTGAGCAAAGCTTCTAAGAGGATTCCCCCTCCCTTTAGGGGCATTGTATTTTCTTTCTTGCCTTAAAAAGAAGTAATTCTAGCCTAGAGAGATGGCTCAGCAGTTAAGAATACTGGCTGCTCTTCCAGAGGACCTGGGTTCAATTCGCAGCACCCACAGGGTGGCTCACAACTGTCTGTAACTCCAGTTCCAGGGGATCTAAAACCTTCATGCCAATATACATAAAATAAAACTAACTAAATTATCTTTTTTAAAAAATAATTCATTGGTTTTCTTATATTTAGAATTGATTCAGTCATCACCACAGTCAAGTTTGGAACATTTATCACCCCAGGAAAAAAAAACAGTATTCTTAGTAATCATACTAGTTCTCCTCTCAGCCCTAGCTAGGCGATCACTGATCTAACTTCTGCCTCTTTGGATTTGCCTACCCGTATATTTCATATTAGTAGGACCACCTAGGAAGTAAGTGTTTGTGTTTAAAACCAATCATATTTGCAAGGCTTATATGCACTGTAGTATATACCAATACTACTCTCTTTTATGGTGACATAATATTCTGTCATATGGCTATACATATTTTATTCATTCATCAGCTGATAGATATTTGAATTTTGTAATGTTTTGACTGTTAAGAGTATCCTGTGAGTATTCATGTGTAAATTTTTTGAGGGCATATGTTTCATGTAAAATTGCTAGATTGGATTGTAACTGAATATTTAACCTTTAAAAATTTTTTAGATTTATTTACTTTATTTCATGTGTATGAGTGTTTACCTGCATGTATATGTGTGCACCACATGTGTGCCTGGTGTCTGCAGAGGTCAGAAAGGCAAGCTGTCTTGGAACTGGAGTTATAAATGACTACGGGCCACCATGTGGATGCATGCTAGAAACAGAACCCTAGGCCTCTGCAGGAGTAGCAAGTGTTCTTACCTCTGAGCCATTTACCTGCCCATCCCATATTCCTTTTGGACTGGGTCTCATTATGTAGTCTTAGCTGGCCTATAACTTGTTATGTAGACCAGGCTAGCATCCAATTCGGAGAGCTCTGCCTGACTCTTCTCCCTTAAGTATTGGGATTAAAGGAATATACCACAAGTTGACCTGACAAATAATTAACCTTTGAAGAGCTACTGAACTGTTTTCCAAAGCAGCTGCACCATTTCATGTCCCTACTATCAAAATAATAAGGAATCTGCATCCTCATCAACATTTGCTGCTCTTTATCCTCCAGCTGTGGTAGTAGTAGTCAGGGGGCTCATTACCACTAAGCTACAATCCTGGCCCTGAGTGTCTTTTGATCTCGGCTCTTCTGGTGGTTATGAAGCAGGATCTCATTTGGGGTTTTATTTGCATTTCCCTGCCAGTTGATGATGTTGAACATCTTTGTGACCATTTGCATATCTTCAGAGAAATGTCCATGCAGATTTTTTGCCTATTCTTTTTAACTGGGCCTGTTTTTATTGCTAAGTTGCAACAACTCTTTATATATGCTGTATTCTAGTCAGATACCTAATTTACAAGTCTCTTTCTTCTTCCACTGAAGTGTTTTCACTTTCTTCTCGTTGATATCGTCTAAGATACAGACAATTTTCATTTCAGTTTAGTTCATCTCACCTTGTTGTTGTGCTTTGGCATCTTAATCTGAGAAGGTCAACTCAAGGTCAGTAATCTCAGCACTTAGGAGATGGAGGCAGGAAAATCAGGAGTTTAAAGTCATCCTTGGCAGCCGGGCGGTGGTGGCGCACGCCTTTAATCCCAGCACTCGGGAGGCAGAGCCAGGCGGATCTCTGTGAGTTCGAGGCCAGCCTGGGCTACCAAGTGAGTTCCAGGAAAGGCGCAAAGCTACACAGAGAAACCCTGTCTTGAAAAACCAAAAAAAAAAAAAAAAAAAAAAAAAGTCATCCTTGGCTATAACCTGGACTACATAGATTTTGCTCATATATTTTTCTAATAGTTTCATAGTTTTAACTGTTACATGGAGTCATCGATACTTTAAGCTAATTGTTTTATATGGTATGAATCAGGGATACAGCTTCTTTCTTTTGTGTGTGGAAATTCAGCTGTCCCTGTACCGTTTGTTGAAAGGATAATTATTTCCCCCATCAAAGTGTCTTGGTACCCTTGTTCTAAAACTTATTTAGTTCAGCAAGTATAGTGATGCATGCTTGTAATCCTGGCACTCAGGAGGCAGAAAGATAAAAAAAATCAGAGCCAGTCTGGGCTACATAGAAAGTTCCAGGGTAGTGCATGCTACATAGTAAAATTCTTTCTCCATCATCATCATCATCATCTATAGATGTGAGTTCATTTTGGGACTCTAGTTCTAGCCAATTGATCTATTAGTCTGTCCTTATACAGGACTGTTTTCGCTCAGCACCAGAACAGATGGGCAAGCCCACTCACCAGCTATTCTAGACAGACCAGGGTGAAGATGAAGGGAGCCGTTGATATGAAGCTCTCACCACAGCGACTGTCTGGACTGTAGTCAGGGAAGATAACCGTGGTCACCCTTACTCTTATCTCCTCTAGACTACAGAAAGAGGGTAGAAACAAGGATGTGGGAAATGGGGGCTGAGTGGTGTGTGTGCTGGAACCTGGGCACATGGCCAGCGGGCACACACACACGTCAGGAGACTTGGTTTTGTTTTGAAGGTTACGTGGGATACTGAGGATTGGGAAGTAGGTGGTAGCGTGGTAGAAAATCCTGTAAGATGTGCGTCTGCAGGCTCGGGTCATGAAACCATTCTTACATTGAGAATTGAGTTTCGTGACCTCTAAACTTTGTTTGGACTTGGCATCAACAGAAAAGCGTCTGTCCCCATAGCTGGGGCTGACCCCGATGATTTGTTGTCAGATCCTGTTTTCTGGCTGGTGCTAAGGCTGGTCAGGTGGGGCTGTGAGATGCTGGACGTCACTTGCCACTCAGGCCTCCAGCAGGAAATCCTGATTTCTTTTTGTTTTGGAGAAGTTTGCTGACAAACACATTCATGTCTCCTTTTCCACCGATGCCACAGGAAGCTCCACATCACCAGTGTGGCTGCTGCTGACTGGAATGTGAATGCATCACCACTGGGACTCAGAGGAGTATCTGCCAGGGCCCGGCAGATTTTACTAACATTTTTAACACACAATCAATCATGAGGAAAGACTGCTCTCTTCTAACCTTCAAGCCTGGACTTTGACTTGAAAATATATATAGATAGATAGATAGATAGATAGATATAGATATATAGATAGATAGATAGATAGATATAGATAGTAAGCAGACGTTTTTCTTAGTTTATGTAGAGAGCAACTGATAATTATAAGACATTTCACAAACTGTTCCGTAGACATTGAAAGTGCTTCTTCCCCTGTGAGTTAGTATGAAGTAATGCCTGCACAGTACAACCCTGAGTTCTTCCCATATGTTAATTCATTTGCTCCTTGCAGAAACTCTGTGGGGTAGGAGCAGTTGTCCCATTTTACAGAAGAGAAGACTCGAGTGAGGCACGGAGAAGCTAAGCAATTGAAAAATAGCCAACCATTCACCAAGCACTTCTCACCACCACACTCGGAACTATGCCTCCAGTACTCGCATCCTTGTGAAGTCTCCTCACCTTGAGTCCGGTCCATCTGACCCTCTCAGCTCACTCTGATGAGTAGAATGGAGTAGAAGGGATACTCCATGACGTCCAAGTCCAAGCCGTAGGAAGCCCTGCAGGTTTCATCTGGATCTCTTGGGGAGAAGCCAGCTGCTGTGCCCTGAGGCTCCTATAGTTGGGGAGGCCCACACCCATCCCCTAGAGAGGCTCAGCTAGCCGGCCACTCGGCTGGCCTGCCTCCAGTGCGAGTGAAGGCACGATGCACCACTCGACCAACTCAGTTAAGCAGCTGGGTAACTCCAGCCCTAGCTGCCATCAGACCTCACGAGGGACCCCCAACTAAGGACCAGTCAGCTCTCAGAGCTACCGGGGAAAATGAGTTGCTGTTTAAAACCTGAAGTCTTATGGTGGCTTAAACAAAGCAGCTCAAGAGAAGCTGAGTGGACCCTTGCCCGGCAGCCCTAGAGCACATGTTGGGAACTGCAAGAGATATGTCCACAAACTGGGGCAGTGCGGTCCACCAGCTCCACCCTGGAGGAGGCAGCCTTGGAAAGCAATGTAACTGATGCTTTCCTCTTTGTGCTGACTAGTTTTTATGTCAATTGACACAAGCTAGGGTCACCTGGGAAGAAGGAATCTCATTTGAGGAAACGCCTCTGTAAGATTTGCCTGTAGGTGAGAGAGCCCAGCTCACTGTGGATGATGCTACGCTTTGGCAGGAGGTCCTGGACCGTGTAAGAAAACAGGCAAAAGGAGCCAGTAAGGAGCCCCGCTCCATGGCCTCTGCATTACCTCCCGCCTCTAGGTCCCTGCCCTGACTTCCTTTAATGATGGACTGTGATGTGGAACTGTAAGCTGAAATAAACCCTTCCCTCCCCAAGTTGCTTTTGGTCATGGAGTTTTATCACAGCAACAGAAGCCCTAACTAAGACACTGTCCAGGTACTAAATCTATTGTTTGGTTGGTTGTTTGGTTTTTTGAGACAGGGTTTCTCTGTGTAGTTTTGGTGCCTGTCCTGGATCTTGCAGAGATCCGCCTGGCTCTGCCTCCTGAGTGCTGGGATTAAAGGTGTGCGCCACCGCTGCCTGGCCTAAATGTATTTTTTCAGAGATTTCGATGGCAGTCTTGAGGAAGACTATAGACCACCCTGCAATTCTCATATCAGGGACCGTAGAAAGGGAGGGAAGGAGGTTTTCTGACATTGGCTGTCACATGGCACACTCTGCCAGCTGTTCCTGGCCAAGCTCTTATGCACCTCCTCTGTGTGCCTATTGCTTTAGATTTCAGCAACAAGTCAGTTGCTGGCTGATTCTGTAGAACAGGTGCTGTGAAGGTGGAGGATGAGCCAAAATACAGAACAAATGCAAGCTGAAATGGGCTTAAAACGAAAGTCTGGTATCCCACAACCAGTGGTTTTCCTACTGTAGTTGTCTAGGCAGGGGTCGTCTCTGATGAGAAGACATATAGGCTGGACATACAGAAGGGCAGGTCAGGGTAGGGCTATGTAACACTCACTGGTAGAGTGCTTGCCTCATATGCTCTTGATTTGATCCCTGGGACCACCAAAAAGAATGGGGAGTTTGCCTAGCAGAGTTGAGAGAGACTCTGCAGAAGATGCCACACTGGCAAAAGCGAGTGAGGAGGGGTAACAAGATCTGTCGAGTTCTAGTGAGTAACCAGGAATAGTGGATGAGGAGATCCAGGAAGGCCTGCAGGTGTGTGCCGGAGGCCTAGAGAAGAACCACATAGATTTTGCTCTGGGAATAACAGGAAGCCATTGAAGGGTTATCTTTTTAACCTTCTCTTGATTACCCAGAATTATCATTATGAACATCCGGGCATTCTTGCCTGCGGACTGCGGGTCAGTTTCTGTTGTTGATTGTGTTTCTCTTTGCTGGATACCAGGGTGTTTCTTATATCCAGCCCTGTGTTCTCTGCTCCCCGGTTAATTTTGTTTAAGTAATAACATGGCAGACTGAAGTGATGAGCTCCAGGCTGAGGCACAGTTGCCACCACCTCCTGGCATATATTTCAGGGAGCCTGGGTGGGGGACCAGAGGCAGCTGCTCAGGGATTCTGATATAGAGAGCCCCACTTTGAGGATTTGGGAGCAGCATTAGGCCGCTGCTTCTGAGTCAGACCCCCAGTACACCCTTCTACCCCAGACAAACGGAGGCTAGGATGCTGGCAGACTTGACAGCTCTCCTAGACATGGAGCTGTGTCCCTGGGGCCTGTCCTTCCTCTAGGAAAAGGCGGCCTGAGCCAGTACTAGGCTGGATTCTGAGGCGAACCAGTATCTCCAGGGGAGAACCTCCAGTGAGAGCAGAGCTCACCAGGTGACCCGGTGAAGGGAATCGTGGTCTGATGCTCCTGTCCTCTGCCTGTCCCATCACGCCATGCAGAGTATCCTCTAAGCATTTCAGATCTCTTCGGGAGGTAGGGTTTTTACAAACCTCTAATGAATATAATTTTTTTTTCACATTTCTCATTTGTACTTTCAAATGTTTAATAGCCTCCCCTAGTATAATGGGGCCTTTCTTTTTAGATTGCCTCAATCCCTACTGTGTGTGTGTGGGGGAAACATATAAAATCTCTGCCCCGCTCCCAGGGGTCCCCTATGGTGGGTGAGGTGATTACAAATGTAGGTTTCTGGGTGGTAAGGAGGAACAGCATGCTGAGAAATGCTTCCTGGAGTATCTTTATTTCCCAGACCCTCCCACAAACTGGGTGACCTAAGCTTCAACCTTCCATACACCCTTCCACAGAACAGGAAGAAAATACCTTACCAGATAGTCCATGTAAATACATAGGTGCTCCATGGATGTTAGCTAGTCTCAGTATAAGCCATTTAGCTTAAAGCTGTGGTAAATAATGGACATGGTGGTCACTGTTTATTGTATGGAGCTATGGTTAGACCCAGGATTATATAGACTCAGGGTTAGCTTGGCCTAGTCTGGGACTCAGAGACAGACCAAACCTTTTGTCATTTGTTCATCAGGGAACAAAAGAAAAAAAGGGGAGGGATAAATTGGATATTAATACTTGACAGTAGAGCCAGGGAAAGCCAGGGAGTATTAGCAAGGTTGGAGTTGGGGAGGCCTGCCACAGAGAGCAGTCAGGAAAGAGGGATTATTTGGTGACCGCCCAGTTCCCTCACAATCCTAGTTTTTTCTCCCATGGTCCTCTTTTCCTGTACCTGGTGATATTTCTCACATGTGCCATGGCAGCTTCCTGGAGAAACCCACATTTCACGTATTTCCACTGGATTCTTTTTGTTTCTATTTTGAGACAGGGTCTCACTCTATAACCAGGCTGGCCTTAAACTCCTAGAGATCTGCCTGCCGCTGGCACCGCAATGCCCGCCAGGCTTTATTTGGCCATTTTGTACAGTTGGCATCTATAGCGGTACATGTGAACTCCACTTGGTAAAATAAGTGAGTCCTTTTTCTGTAAGAGCCCATTGTGGACTCACATGGTCCCCGCTGATTTGATCTGCCTATTCGTTTGTGACATAAACCCAGAAAATCTCTGAGTAATGGTTTGGCGAGCCATAACTTGGTTGCTGAAGCTGGTCGTCATCATCTGGCCGCTGTCCCATGCTCATGGAACACTCAAGCGGCAGGCTGGGTTGGGGTCAGAAACTGCTTTCAAAGCCTTTCTTTTTTTTTTGGTTTTTTGAGACAGGGTTTCTCTGTGTAGCTTTGCACCTTTTCTGGAGCTCACTTGGTAGCCCAGGCTGGCCTCGAACTCACAGAGATCCGCCTGGCTCTGCCTCCCGAGTGCTGGGATTAAAGGCGTGCGCCACCACCGCCCAGCTTCAAAGCCTTTCTTGATCCTATCATCTTGGTTTGACATTTCTCTTTAGAAAACCATGGCTTGGAGAATTGTTGTCTTTTTGCCCCTCTGAACTTGGGAATGACAAGATTCATCACCAAGGTCAAAGCCTTATTTGTCAGTGTTTGGCCTTATCACACTTGGGTGGAGCCTGATGATATTGGCATTTTGCCTCAAGAAAAACTCAAGTAATGTTTGCCAAGCTGACTCTTGTGATTTATAGATGTATTGTGTAAGAGTTTTTTGTCTAATGAATACAAAGCCCACTCAAAATGAGAAATGGGTACTTTTCACGTGTGACATTGACTCCTTGATGCTGTTAATTTTGATACAATATTGGAAGGCTGAGGCCGATCACTTTTTTTAAGCATCCTTTGACTTTTCCTCTGGTAATTTCTTTCAGTATAGAATTGTTTGGAATCAGGTCACAGGAAATTAAACTTTTAGGACAAAATACCTCGATGGAAACATTCAAGGACCCTCACATTAGCCCAAATGCTGTAGTACACAAGCTCCTTATGGAAAGAATATAATAAATGAGACTTGTTACTTGCTAATTTTATTAGAGTTAATTATTCAATACTCCTATAGCCTCCTTAGGCTAAAGTGGGGTTCCCAAGCATCTGACTTTTCATAGTCTCCTGTCTAGACCCATATACAAGTTAGAAACTTTAGATTCAAAAGATTCCTTAGTGATCATCAGATGTGGCAACTGGGGCCTAGCAACATGGAATCATTAGCTGGTCCAAGTGACAAGACTTGTATATGTCGTATTGATAGATTCTTAGCAACTTCCCTCTCCAGAAAAGAACCTCAAGTGTCACATAGCATTCCGTCCTTTTCCAGTGCCCAGCTCTCTTTAAGTGAGCCTGCTTCTTGACCTGATTTTCAATCTGAGATGGAAAGATAGGAAACTATCTTCCTTTTCACTTGGCCACACTACAAGAAGCAGTAGAATTCACTGGGCTAGGATTCACCCAGAACCTTCCTCTGTCCTGTGTCGACTGGACTGACCCTGCAGGGTGAGGCTTTTCCTGGTGGTCTGGACACACTCCTACAAATCTGCTCTACCTTTATCCTTACCACCTTCTTGAGGGCTGTAACAGGCACATCTGGGAGCAAAGGGGGCCCAATTCCAGACTCTCATGTCCCAGGAAGAAGGATTGCTTAGAAATAACAATGGAGACAGTTTATTAAGAAATAGAAAGTGCTCCCAAAGGGAGTACAGTCTTGAAGTTTAACCTCCATGTCCTTATAGGACATTTAAATAGCACCTGCTTCTCCTACATTGGGGTAGGGGGAGCTTTTTTCCCACACATGCTTTGTTGTTACATAAAGCCCAGCTAAGGACATGTTCCTGGTCTGCTGACTGGCTTCTTTTATGTCTTGATCTTTTTAACTTGATTTATCCTGGGTGTGCATTCTGTAGGCATACTGTGCGTGGCACTTGTGTGGAGGTCAGAAGACAGCCTCTGGGCGTGCGTTCTCCCCTCCACCATGTGGGTTCTGGGTATATCCCCAGCCTTGCTGTGTTCCTCTTGATGTAACTTTGTCTGGTCTCTATTCTCCTGCCGCAGGATGGAGGCACAGGCTGTGAGGTTAGCTTGTTTGTTTTACAAGGAAACAGGCATAGACAATCTGATTTACAGGGTCTTGGACTGAATCCCAGAGGGAGAAGGATGGGAAGGGAAACAAAGTAAACATGAGCTCCAAGCCCAGGCTTATCTGGACCTTGTTTGTATCTAAATTTTGGTCAAACCTCCTCCAGGCCAGGTTGTGCTAACGCAATCACGGCCCCTGAGCTCAGGAGCCTTATTCCAGCTAGTTGGGTTCCCCAGGAGGTAGCCGTTACCCACGTAGATCTTTGAGGGAAAACTCACGTTGAACCTCCACAAAAAATAACTCTTGTCAGGAGGCCTCCTTGTGTAGACAGGGTTACCACAGCATGTGTTCTCCCTGAGTCCTGCTCCTGCTAGCTTGTCCCTGCTCTGAAACACACAGCTAATGGGATCTTCCGGGCAGGGAGCGGGGTTACTGCATGGTTGAAGAGATGCTGCTTGACCCTCAGAGTGGTGAAAGGTACACCAGTGCAGCCTGTACCTCGAAAGTGCTGGAAATTGGACACACACACACACACACACACACACACACACACCATAGAAGGAAAAAGAATCCTCAGTAATGTCCCACCTTCCCAGCATCCCTGTGGTGCCACACAGCAGATAAAGACAGAGACTCTGGGGTCAGAATGCCTGGGATTAGCTCCTGTTGCTCTGGGAAAGTGCTGTGTGCATTGGGGAAGTTAGATGACCTCTCTAGTCAGTGCCTGTCCGGAGGTCAGGAGAAATGGTAGCACCCTGCAGGAGTGTTACAAGGCCTGCTGAGATGATTCTCTGGGAACCTCTTGGGCAAGATTGGAGCAAGATCCAGTAAATATGTCCAGCTATTGCATATTTTTAGCTGTCACTTTGCTGTCAACAATGAAATGTCCAGAAAAATACTTTGTTAGCTGTAAAGCAAAATCAGCCTGGAAACAATGAAAAGACTCCCCTCACAGGTCTAACTGAAGTGGCCGTCATTGTTGACTCAAGTGCCTCTTTTTAAAAATATGATTAGAATGCCTGAGTGGACCCAGATAGTTGATGCTTATTTTTAGATCTTTACACTTCCTGTAGTTAAGAACAGCCCTTTTCTAGAACTATTTAAGCAACTGTATCATCCAAGTTGCCAAGAAAATGATACTTGTTCAAGTCGACCTATTTGGCTAAGACAAATTTATTTTATTTTTTATTTCATTGTGGTAAGAATATTTCACAGGCAATCTAGTCTCCTTATAATTTTCTTTCCTTCTTCTACCCACCGCTAACAAACAAACAAAAATGTACTTATTTGAATGTTTGAGTGGTGGGAGCTTGCACATGGACCACAGCACATATGTGGAAGTCAGAGGACAAAATACATTAGTTCTCTCTTTCCACCAAATGGGTTCCAGGGATCAAACTCAAATTGTCAGACCTGCTGACAAGTGACTTGACACACTGAACCATCTTGCTGGCTTCTCTTACCAAATTTTTACATTCAGTGTGGAATTAACTCTGGGCTTGGTGGTGGTGAGCCATTCTCTAGGGCTCCTTCGTCTGGCATGGCTGAACCATTCTGCCTGCTGGCCCTTCTTCCCCAAGCCCTAGCGGCCACCACTCTCCTCTTGGAGTCTGTGGCTTTGACTGTTCTAATATTACATAGGCAGAATCACACAGCATCTGCATTTGTCTGCAGTCTGGCTTATTTCATTTAGCAAGGTCCATCCATGTTGTCTCATTGCCGCATGCTGCAGAATTTCCTTTTTCTTTAAAGCTGAATTAGGAATGTACCACACTCTCCTTATACACTGTCCCTGCGTGGACACTGTTCCACAGCTTGACTCAATAATGCTACATTTAACATGGACTGAGTGCAAAGCTGTCTGTCTCAATTTCAGTTCTTTGCCAGAAACAACCAGAAATCAGATTACCAGATCATGTGCTAGTTCCATTTTTACTTTTTTTGAAAAAGCAGACACATTTATGAAATACTTACCATGTTCAATAGTAGATCCTGGGTGTGTAGTAGTGGACAGAATGAGAAGGGAGCCCCCCATTGTGTGTGCTAAGACCAAGCCCAGGTCCTTTGGAAGAGCAGCATGTGCTAGTAACCACTGAGCCACCTCTCCAGCCCTGAATTTACATCTTCTAATCACCAAGTAAACAGCCCACTACAGATGAAGTGCTGTAAGGAAAACTATTGGTGCCGTAAGAACGTGTCAGAGGGAACCCGACTTAGACGGTGTGAAGCCACTGCAATGGGATTTTGGGTAACCAACATAATGAAGACCTCCCCTGCTCTCTGACTTCCTGGGCCCCGAGACACTCCAAAGCCTGAAGTAGAGAATAGGTCTATAGGGAGGTCACATGAGGGAAGTCCCATCGCTGTATTGGGGAGGGACGCCATGGGCGGTCAGATGGAGAATAGAGCCAGGCAGAAGGAAAGTACAGGTGCCTCTGACCCATAACAAAGAGCCTTATGTGTTTTATAGGGTGGAGAGGGTGGAGTTCAGTAAGAGACTACTAGAAAGGACCCAGTGGTGAGGCACAGGCTAGTCATAGAGACTTTGCTCTGTAAACATTGACTCTCGGAGTACTGAGCTTTGAAGAGCTAGGGTTACTTGGGGGCTGGATTGGAGAGGAAGGCACCTGAGGACAAGAAGGGCAGTTTGGTTGGGTGGGAGAGAGCATAGTCAGCATCCTCAGTGCCTGTCTCTAATGGACACTCGCCAGCTGGGTACTGGAGGACAGGTTGACCAGGAGGCCCAGGAAAACTTGGGATCGCACTAACAAACCAACACAGAAGTAGAGTATCAGAGCCCCAACTAGAACCAGAGCTGTTAATTCTGGGAGGTGGGACCAACCTTTGCAAAGAGGAAGAGTTGGAACAGGGAGTGAAGGCCACCCCAAGGCCACTTGAAGACCCGGGCAGGGAGAATCTGGCCTTGGTTCTGCCTGCCCTCCATTGTCTTACATCCTTTTATTGACACACATCTTGTTTAAAATTTGTGTAATTAGACATTGGGCTCTGGGGAGAAATGTAAGCCCCCACTCCTCCCTTATTAAAAATAGACTGCCAAATTTGCTTCCTCGGGTCCCCAATTTGTATTTACCTGAGCCAGGGAGCAACTGCAAACCCTAGCTGCCATTTCCTGGCAGCTGTTTCTTTGGCCCAAATGAGGCCACAGTTTCCACAGGCCCTGTGACGGGAAGCTCCTGATTGGATGGACGGGCCCCTTCCTTCCTGACCCTCCCTTTGTTCCTGGAACGTGGAGCCAGGAATGCCAGCTGGAATCTTCCGCAGGGCACATACCCTTCCCCAGCTCCCAAAGCTTTACGACTGGGCTGATTATATCTCTTTTGTTTCCTATCAATAAAATTTCCACTGGAGGGTCTGAAGGAGTCGAAATGTTCATAATTGAATGAGTAGGGCTGAAGAGGTAGCTCAGTTGTGAAGAGCACAGTTGTGGCTCTTACGGAGGACCCCCACCCAGTTCCCGGCACCCACATGGTGGCTCACAACTATCCGTAACTCCAGTTCCAGGGGATCCGATGGCTGCCTTCTCCTCTGCATGGGCACCAGGCTTGCACATGGTGCACACATGTACACGCAGGCAGAGCACCCATACACATAAAAATAAGTCTATAAACAATGAAATGAATGTTTAAAAAAGCATCTTGAGCACCAAAGGGGAATGTTGCTATGCAATTTCTGCAGGTTCCACACACGCATGCATATGTGCATGCTCGTATAACATATACTAAAATGTGTCTCTTGGTAACTGTGCAGTCTGGAGAGTTTTACCAAATCTGTGCACACATGTAGCCACTACCTTCATCAAGGGATAGAATTCCATCACCCCTAGGAAGTCCTTCTTTGTTCCGGTCATTTAGGGGTCGGTCCCAGCCCCTCCCCTGCTGTAGGTGGCACTCATGTGTCACCTAGTATTGCCTGTTCAGAAATTTAGGTAGATAAATTGCTTAGTGTGTGCTCTACAGTAGCTGGCTTCCTTCACCCCAGTTCATGTGTCAGGGTGGACCCATGTTACATGCATCCCTCTTTACAACAACTGGGTTGTTTCAGTTAGGGGCTGGACAAAGCTAGGACCTGAGTTTTATAAAGTCCCTCAGGAACATCCTCTTTCCCTAGATCCAGACTGTATTTCACCCTAGCCAGGCATCTTTGGATAAACGTTTACTGTGGCCTCACTGTACAAAATTTTGGTTTTTTACTATGACTGGTAGATAACATTTTGGACAATTTTCTGAATGCTAAGATGATTCTAAATGCCCCTTATGTTAAGACTGCAGCCCTAAAAGGTATATGGGTACTGTTATGGGCTCCATTTTACAAACAAGGTAACAGAGATGAGGCCCCTTGCACAAAGTCACAAAATTACTATGATATAGGCAGGATTAGATTCAAGGTCCCTCAGTGTCCAAACCCACACTGCCCACAACAATGTGTGTAACTATGAAGAAGATGGTCCCCATGGTTAAAGAAGTGATAAGCCAAAGAAGGGTGCTGAAGATACGGCTCAGCAGTTAAGAGTGCGTACTGCTCTTCCAGAGGCCCCGAGTTCTGCGTTCCCAGCACCTACCTCGGGCAGCTCCCAACAGCCTGAACTCCAGTTCCAAGGACCTGACACCCTCCTCTGGCCTCCATAGACATCTGCACATATGTGGCATTCACTTACACAGACACACTCACACAGACAGACACACGTACACAATCAGACAAACATAAAAATCTTTAGGACCATGCATGGTAGCACATGCCTTTAATTTTAGCACTATGGAGGCAGAGACAGACAGAGCTCTGTGAGTTCCAAGACAGCCTGGTCAACACAGTTCCAGGCCAGCCAAGACTACATAATGAGACTCCTTCTTGAAAAATAAAATACAGTAAGGTTCAGTGAGAGACCTTGTCCCAAGAGAATAAAGCAAAAAATGATCAAGCAGGCAGGAAACCTTATATTGTCCTCTTGCCTCCATACAAGTTCACATGTACACACATGTACATATACCACACACACACACACACACACACACACACACTTGCTATAATCTGGATGGCTTTTATTGTGCCATGTGAAACCAGCCAGTAACAAAGGACAAATACTATATGATTCATTCATATGCAGCACTGACAGTAGTCAGATTCATAAATCTAGAAAGGAGAATGCTGTTCCAAGAAATTGGGGAGATCGGGGGTGCTGTATCCAGTATGGTCCCAGGAATGGACCTGACTGAGATAGTGAGTGAATGAAGAAAAGACAAACACAGTCAGATACACAGGAAACTGGGATTGGGTGGTCTGGACTCTTAGCTGGAGAAATCACAGCACCCTGGAAGCTCGGTGTGTTGATTATATCCAGGTTAGCAGAGACAGAGTTACTGTATACAGCTGAACAAGAAGATGGGTTATTACATAAGATAAACAAGGAGGCAAGGCTTATGGTACACAGCTGGATCAAGGGGAGGGAGTTAGCTAATCTCAGTAGGAGCAGTCTCTGTAGGGAGCAGTCTTCAGGCCGTAAACACTGGGTGGTGGGAGCTATGGTGGACATACTCTGAACATACAGTCAACACTTGTGCTTCTTCCCTCTCGTCCAGGGAAGGCTTTGCCATGCCTTTGAGCCTCACCCCAGGAGGAAGGCTTTGCCATTCCTCTGTGGGTCTAAGGCCCTGGGGTCTTGGACAAGGCCGGCTCCTGTCAGTAGCACACATTCTCTCAAGACCTTACTAATTCAAGGCTCCCTATGCCCCACAGAGGAATAGAGAATTATTATTTGATGGGCTTAGCGTTTTAGTTGGGAAGATTAGGAAGTTTAGGAAATGGGTGATAGTGATGGCTGTGCGACAGTAAGAATGTTACATGCCAGTGAACTAGAGTCTTACAAAATGCCTGAGACGGTAAAGAGGACATGGCACATACGGGCAGTCGAGCAAACCAACCTCTCCCTCTTTCGATAACTCTGCTCTTGATCGTGTTACCTGGTGTGTGACAAGCAGTCCTTTTTACCTGTTCAGTGACACAAAACTACAGCTCCACCTACCTGACTTCTTGATTCCCATTGTATTTCCCCTTCCCCATCTGTATTTCCCCTTCAAAAAGGGGAAATACAGATGGGCCATTCCTCCAGAGATGTGTAATGGCTTCACCTGGAGTGAACTTGCGTAGCAGCTCTGTTCCCAATAGCAGGATCTCACTATAGCACTGGAAGCTCCTCACTGCTTCTGTGCTGTCTGTCCGTCCGTCCGTCCGTCCATCCATCCATCCATCCATCCATCCATCCATCCATCTATCTATCTATCTGCATGGCTGTGCCGACATTGGCAATGCTGCTCTCTCAGCTCATCTACAGGGTGACAAGCTTCCATTGGCACTTCGATAGCAACACCTATTTCAAAATCAAACAAACAAAACAAACCTATTACTAACTCTAGTTTGTAGAGCTGCTCCCTTACACCCGTTTTTCAAAGGGCTGAAGACTTTAGTCCACAAGCCTCTTCATTTTTCCTACAGGATCATTCTTCCCTGGGTTCCCCTAATCTGCCTCCTAATCCCCTGTCCCCAGCTAGCATCCTGGGTGTGCTAACAGTTTGGGTTTTCGCTGCGGTGGGTACCCATAGGATACTGAGCGTCGCCTGGTGTTTAACATTTATGTGAACGTCATCAGTTTATATTCATATTTTTATGTTTTTTTAGATGAGGGTAACTCTGTAACCCAGGCTGACCTCAAGTTTATAGCAATCCTCCTGCCTCTGCCTCTCACGTGATAGGATCTTGCATATGAGCCACCATGTCTAACATTATTCATCTCTTTGAAACGGATTTCTACCCAACACTTTCTTGTTTAGGAAGGGTAGGGTTTTTCTTTTTAACATTTCTGTATTTTTGTTTTATATGTATGAGTGGTTGCTTGTGCGCAAGTCTGTACACCATTGTATATGCAGTGCCTTGGAAGCCAGAAGAGGATGCCAGGTCTCCTAGAACTGGAGTTACAGGCAGTTATTAGGTGCCATGTGGATGCTAGGGACCAAGCCCAGGTCCTCTTTACCATTTTAGCCAGTGCTCTTTACCACTGAGCCATCTCTCCAGCAACCACCCCCAAGGGTGTTTTGTTGTTGTTGCGTGTTTGTGTGTAGAGAGTCACCTGTGCGGACAGGTGAAGATCTAGTTTATCTTTTGGCTGTCTGGTATTTTGTTATCTGAATAAACCAAGCTTGATTTTTAAAAGTGTTTGCAGTAAGCAAGGTAGTATTACAATCGTGGTCGCTATCTGAGCATTCATTGTATTCTTCTCCTGACTTTGACTGAGTTTGGAATGATTGGCAGTAGGAAGGCCGCAGGAGAGGGGACTGCTCAGGTACGGGACCAGATGGAGACTGCGGCCTGCAGCCGAGCTGCCTGAGAGTAAGATAACCTTTGCGCGCTGGCCTCCTGTGTGCCTCTCCTGGGAACTTGCTTCCTTCAGGGAGATGGCTGGAAGTCTTGACCTCAGGAAGAGTGTTTACTTAACTGCTTGATTTGGAACAGATTGGTAGGTGGCCAAACACACTCAGTGGGATTTGTTGTGGCCCTGTCCATTTTAAAAAGGAAATTGGCAAATGACCATATTCTGTGTGACAGATTTTTAAAATACTTTTTAAACACACTTCAGCTATAAACAGTCCTCATGATAAATATTAATCACAACTTTTCCCAGACAACTCTTGACCTCCTCAGCACTCTATAAATGGACTAAAAGAAATTCCTCCATTCCCATGCTTGCTGGACACCCTGGGAACTGCAGGTGACCTTCAGGCTCTCTTCCTTCTTCATCTCAGATGTTTTCTGAAAAGTTAAGACTGGTCCAGAGAGCAAGCCTTTAGCTATGCCTTCAGTGTCAGGACTGGAGGTCCGTTCTGCCACCAATCCAAAGACCTGTGCTGGGTGATGTCAGAACCATGAGTACCAAGTACATCTGCCTATATGTGGTGTTTCATCAAACTGACCAGAGACCCCATTCTGTTCCTTTCTGTGGAAGGGTACCAGATACCCAGCGTTAACTGCATGCATCCAGCCCAGGGGCCCCGTGGGAGATGGTGTTTAGGTCATAGGCTCTGCTGCCCCAGATTCAGTGCTCTTCGCTGGAGCTCTCTCACAGCCGTGTCCCCCAAAGTGTCCCCCACACTAACAGACCCTTCTCTCCACTCAGGGTATGACTTCTGCCAGGTCCTACAGTGGTTTGCCGAGCGGGTTGACAGGATCATCCTGCTCTTTGACGCTCACAAATTGGACATCTCAGATGAGTTCTCAGAGGCGATCAAGGCCTTCCGGGGCCAGGATGACAAAATCCGCGTGGTACTGAACAAGGCCGACCAAGTGGACACACAGCAGCTGATGCGCGTCTATGGGGCCCTCATGTGGTCTCTGGGCAAAGTCATCAACACGCCTGAGGTGCTTCGAGTCTACATTGGCTCATTTTGGGCACAGCCTCTTCAGAACACAGACAACCGCCGGCTCTTCGAGGCTGAGGCACAGGACCTCTTCAGAGACATCCAGAGCCTGCCCCAGAAGGCTGCAGTGCGCAAACTCAATGACCTCATCAAGCGGGCAAGGCTGGCCAAAGTAAGCACCGGATGACAGGGTGGGCCCTGGGGCTGGTCCTATCTCCTGCACAGTGGGCTGTTCCATCCCGGAAGGCCCGGGGAGGGGGTGTGACTGGCGCACACCTTTAATCCCAGCACTTGACAGCAGAGGCAGGTGGACCTTTGTGAGTTCAAGGCCAGCCTTGTCTTCATAGCAGTTCCAGGCCAGCCAGTGCTACATAGTGAGACCCTGTCCAAAAAAAAAAAGAAATCACCATAATATTGCCTCACCATTAATCCCAACATTCAGGAGACAGTGGCAGGTGGATCTATGAGTTTGAGACCAACCAAGGCTATACTGAGACACTATCTATAAATAAACAAACAAACTAAACAAAAAAGAACATAGCCTTGGGATCAGGGATCGCTGCTTCTGTCCAGCCTGTGATCTCGGGCAAATGGCTGAGCCTTTGAAGTCTGAGCCAACAAGGACCTTTCATGCCATGCCTGTGCGATTCTGTCGCACAGCACTGAGCGCAGCACCTGGGGCACAGGGTAGGATCAGTCAGTCCTCTAGCTACGTGGAGCTATCATGTTAGCATTATGTTAGGATGATGAGATCTCAGCTGGCCCAGTGTAAGAAGTGGTGGCATTGCCGGAGCCAGAGGGCGGCTGAGAGGCCACCACTAGTCACTGTGCACTCAGGGGTAGAACCCAGAACTGCCTAGGAGCTGGGGGAGGGCCACCGTTACAAGAGCACATCAGATCCCTCCATCCTTATTGTGGCCTGTAGCCCATACCTGTAACTCACTCACTCTAGGCCCTCATAGCAAAGGTGCCTCATAATTGAGCCTCTTAGCAGACTTAGAATATCGGCCCAACTGGTAAGGAAGTGGTGTTCAGCTGAACCCCCCCACACATAGCAGAGTCAAAACTCTGCCTGCCTCTGAAGAAAGAAAAACCAATCACTCCTCTAAGAGCATAGGGTCAGGGGGAGTTCTTTAGAAAATCTGTGCTTGTTTCGTTTAATTATGGCCTACTACTGGAAGCATCCTCAGTCATTTGCCATATGTGGATCTGGCCTGGTTGATCCTCAGAAGTATTCAAGAGTTGTAACCAAAGGAATTTCCAGACCCTGCCCCATGGCTGTTGACTCAGGAGGGTATGTGATCGTGCACCTATACGTACGGACATGTGTGGAAATGCACTTCTCAGGGGTCATTGTGATCAGCCGAGTTTGAAATCCTGAGGGCTATACTGACTCCCTAATTTTTCAGAAACAAGGTACAATAAGTGATTTCTCCAGATTCCCCTAATCCATTCTTTGTTCTAGAAGCTAGGACTGAAAATCAGTCCCCCAGCTGTTAGTCTAGCTTTCTGCTCTGGGCGCTTGACTCCAGTACACAGGCTGATGTACACCCATTGAAGCTTGGGCAGGAAGTGGAGTCAACTCCTTCCTCTTGGTCTTCTGGGGTAAAACAGAAAAAGGCATCCTGACTTTTGGTCTGGTCTGGGTGTACTGGGTCAGTCTTCTGGAGTTCACCACAGCTGTGCTTCATTTAGTAGACACAGATGTGGTACACCCAGGCCAGAGCTGCAGAGTCCATCTGGTGGAGGAGGGGGCGCAGAGCACCCTTATAGAGTGAGGAAGTGTACTGATCAAGGATTGGGTACTTGCTCGTGGCACTCGGGATGGCGCCTAGGTTCCCGTCTGACGGAAGCAGGGATGGCTCCTAGAAGGTCACGAGCCTTCCAGTTCCTCTCACTTCTCCTTAGCTATCCTCATGCCGAAGCCAAATGTGTGTGCTCCTGTCTGAAGAGACCTGCCCCTGGCTGCCCCTGTCCCGTACACACAGTGCCACAACTTCCTGGTTCCCTTTCCTACACCCCAGGGTGCACACACACTCTCCTCCCGGAGTCACCCAGCTAACGAGTCTGCAGGGTGCTGTGTGAGTCACCACTCTAGCCCTTCTTCCTGGTATAAACCACTTCCTCTCAGATCTCGAAGCCACGTTGTTCCAGTCCTCCAAGGCAGTTAGTTACTCTAACTAGTTTGTGGAACCACTTACCTGCAGCTCTCCTGAAAGCCCCACTACCCTGGGCCTCATGCAGGGTGGCAGGAAGTCTGTCTGGTTTTGCCTGTTCAATGACCCTTTGGCACATGGTATTTCTCTTTTCTAGCTGTTATAAATGAATTTAATTTCAGATATAGAAAAGTCTAAATTAGTTTTGTCATTGTTGTTTTTTGTTTTTTCGAAACAGTGTTTTCTCTGTGAAGCTCTGGCTGTCCTGGAACTTGCCCTTTAGACCAGGCTAGTCTCTAACAGAGATCCACCTGCCTCTGCCTCCCGAGTGCTGGGATTAAAGGCGTGCGCCACCACACCATGGCTAGCCTAAATTATTTTCTAACCAAAGCTAGTAGCTCCCGTAGACTTTGCGAATTTCATGGGATTTAATGTCCATGGACATTTTAAATTTGCCAGTCACTACTAAGGGGCCAGTGACTGAGAATATATCTTCAGTCATAGAAAAAAAGGTAGGGCCGGGCGGTGGTGGCGCACACCTTTAATCCCAGCACTCAGGAGGCAGAGCCAGGCGGATCTCTGTGAGTTCGAGGCCAGCCTGGGTTACAGAGAGTGAGTTCCAGGAAAGGCGCAAAGCTACACAGAGAAACTCTGTCTCAAAAAGAGAAAAAGAAAAAGAAAAAAAGGTGGAGGGGAACAGGAATGAGAATGAATATGAACAGAGAGCTGGAGAGAGAGAGAGAGAGAGAGAGAGAGAGAGAGAGAGAGAGAGAGAGAGAGAGAGAGAGAGGATATGAACATGACTATGACTAGAGAGATGCTGAGTACCACAGCTTGTACTGCTCCCTGCCCTTCCAGCATGGCCTAGGTTCGTGAGACACAAAATGCCTCTGTGTTCTGACACTGAATAATGAAAACCCTTGTGCAGATGTGGGGGGGCGGATGGTCAAATGTGCTGAGCTTACTTATAGGAAAAGAAACAGCATATTCTTTTCTTCCTAAGAATAGTATCGGGCTTGTTCCTTTCCACAGGAAGATGTCTGAGGCCCATCTACTTCCATCACCAGCCCCCCAGTGCCATTTACACGTGGTGTGTCACAATGCCAGCCGAGCATTAGGACAGGAAGCTGCCTGGGCTGGCTAAGAAGCAGAACTGAACACAATGGCCTCGGCCCCTAACATGGCAGCGCTGAGTGGGTGCTCTGGGGAGCTGGGCCCCTAGTCCTCCAGCTGCAGGTCTGTGTTCCACTTCTGAGCCTGTCATTCATTGTTCTTAAAGAAGCAGGGAGCAGGCTGGGGGTTAGCTCAGTGGGTAGGGTGCTTGTCTAGCATGCACAGGGCCTTAGACTTGATCCCCAGCCCTGCACAAACCAGCTGTGGTGTCCCAGCAAGACAGAAGGCTCAGAAGCTCCGGGTCATCCTCAGCTACATAGTAAGCTTGAGGCTAGCTTGGGCTATGTGGGATCCTGTCCAAAAACAAACAAACAAACAGAAAAGCCACAAACAAAAATAAATGGGGAGAAGGAGAAGGCAAGAAACCACTGAGTCTCTCACTTTGGATTGCTAATATTTCCTTATAATGCTTTTGTTTGGGTCATCTTTCCCTTGGTACAGTTTTCCTTTTGCAGCTTCAAATGCTGTAGAAGCCAAACAGTCTGCTTGATTGTGTATGTCAGTTACTTGACAGTTGGGCATCCTTATCCTTACTTCATACATGAAAGCCTGACATTCAGAAAGGCAATACTTCCTGGAACTGATTCACAGCTGGGAATACTACAGAATACACATCCCAAGCCCAGGTAGTCTGCTTGGTCCAGAAAGTCCTAATTTATATCCAGTGTAAACAGCATCTGCAATATCTCCTTACTTCATACTCTTGCTTTATATATTAATCTGTAATTTCACTTATTCTAGAAAATTTTCTATCCACAGAGAACCTACAAGGGACACTTTAAAATATATGAAGGATAAGTTCTCAGATATCACCTAAGAGATATGAGATCGGAGTCAGCTGATGGGATAACAGTTACAGAATTCATGGCCCACCTAGGGAAAGCAACTATATCCTCAGTTTTTAAAAAAGCTCATAGCAGTTTCATTTAGAATAGCCAGAATGTGGCTCGTGTATGCAATGAGATGGTACTCAGTAACAGAGAAGAGTGAATATTGACATGCATAACGACATGGAAAAATCTGAACAATAACCTTCTCAGCAGCAAGTGCCATCTCTCCAGCCTTCTCAGGGGGCGTCAGCCCATCCCTCCCCTTCACTCCTCTTCCCGCCCCAGACTTGAACTCCTTATAAGTACAGACCACCGACAGGTGCAGTGCCCGTTGCGCCTGCTGCTGGGCCATGCGATGACCAGTTTTAAGTTCACATCGAGAAGTACCCAGTGAACCAGTGATGGCACACACCTGTCATCCCAGCGTTTGGAGACTGAGACAGGACGATCACAGGCTTAAGGCCACCAGGACCATACAATGAGGGAGCAAACACCAAGGACCGAGGGTCTGCCTCAGTGGTAGAGCAGTTCTCTAGCGTGCTCAAGGTCCTGGCTTCTGTCCCCAGCATGGGGGAAAAGAAGAAAAAGGTCTACACAGAGGACCAGACTAAGGGGTGGGAAAAGGCTGGATTAGATAGCATGTATAAATGTCCTGTGGCTGCTTTACCATAGGCTGAATGACATAAATTCTCTCATAGTCTACAGACCAGAAGTCCAAAGTCAACGTGATAGTGGATCTACACATCTTCTGAGGGCTTTGAATGTCCCATGGTCCTCACCTGGCTTCCTCGGAGCTCTGCAGCCTGTGTTTTATTTTAACCACTCTCACAGTAGTATGGGATTTTAATAATACAAACAAAAAGCCTGGAGATTGGGTAATTTTGCTGTCTTTTCTATTTGGATGCTTTCAAAGCTGTCTTCTAAGGAACAGAGGCCTTCATGTGTTCTGGGTCAGGCTCCTCGCCGCCTCACCTTTCGTCAGAGGGAGGTGGCCTGCCAGAAAGAAGTCTCTTTGCTCTGAGACGCCAGTCAAAGCTTACTGCGTGATTCTTCAGAGAAAGCTGTTTTAGGAAAGCCCACATAAGAGTCTGGGAATCGAACTTAGTTTTATTCTTCTGTAAACCCATGTGGACCTCAGTCTTCCGTACGGGATAGATGAACAATTCAAAAGGAGGCAAGTGCACTCTCCAAGCCCGTCCTCACAAGGTCAGGAAAGCCCCCCCCCCTCCACCCCCGTTCGGAAATCTTCCCTCCACAAGGAAACAAAGCAGCTTTTGAGGAAGGAGCTGTGGGGAAGGAGAGGAGCACAGGGACTTTCGGGGGTCACTAGAGTTCTGTGGAATTGAGTCTGCTCGTCAAAGACCTCTTTTCCTCTTAGTCACATGTGATGTGTGGGGCCTAGCTTTCCTGTTTGCAGCGTCAAATTCCTTTTTGGAGAAGTTCGGCATTTTGTAGCTCATCAGGCAGATAGAGGCTGAAGAGTGTGAGAATCGCTGTGCAGTGTGTGGTGATGAGCCCTTTAATGATTATCCACTGCAAGGCTTAAAAATAGCTCCGTCCCTGCCTGGGCTTTGTGGATGTCAGTGCTCAGGCCTATATATGGAAACCTGTCTCTCTCGAAGGCTGACCTCAGATGCCTCTAAAGGCCCCCGTAAGTCCTCGTTAAGACTGCTAGAATCACACGTGGTTTGGGTACCAGCTTTGATCCGAACAGAATAAACAAACTCTTGTTCAGTAGGACTTGGCTGCTTCTTTCTCAGTCTCACTTTTTTTTTTTTTTCACCTAAGGGTTTACCTTTTGGATCTCGGGTTTATTACAGAATTTTTTTTTTTTTAATTTTTTTTTTTTTTTTTTTTTTAGGGAAGGCAGGTGGGAGATAGGTTTCACTCAGTAGCCCAGACTGGCCTGGAACCCACTGTGTAGCCCAGGCTGGCCTCAACCCATGGCAGGCCTCCTGACTCAGCTTCTAAGGGCCGAGATTACAGACATGAGTTACCATACCCAGCATTAACTGCACAAAATTTATTACCATAAACCCACAAGCAACAGTCTCAGTCTGAACAGAGGTATTTCAGACAGTTGATTGGCACCACATGGTGTGACGTGATGCGCAGTGCAAGGTACACATGTTGTACTGTGTGAAGGAAGCTGCTGTGAAGTCACACCGTGTCACGGGGCAAGTGGGAAACACCGCGGACTCATTACAAGCTTGATTTCGAGTTCATCTTTGGTGGCTGTGCATTCAGAAAGCTTTAACAGTTGTCAATTTTTTTATAGCCCCTACATTCAGTTAACCACCTGTTAAGTTGGTCCCTAAGCAATAGCCATACAGCCCAACATGTGCACATTTTCAGATGGCCTCTGCACAGCACACGTGATGGCCTTACTGTTCAAATTCTGTTGGCCCCACCCCGTATGTGTGCACAGCCAGAGGCCCTCAGCCGAGCTATGGGATGTCTCTGCTCACTCTCTCCGACTTCCTTCTTCCCGAAGACTCTAATGAAATCTGCTTTCTTAGCAGCATTTTCCAGGCTACATAGCTGTTTTATTTTTTAAATCATTGCTGTTTGCCATCCTTCCCTATTTTAGCTGTTTATTTGGCTTCTGAATCACTCTGTAGATTTGAAGTCCTATAAAGAAAACGTCGGTAGTGAACACACTTACTAGCCTGAAATAGGAAGTAAATGGAAGAACGGAAAAGCTGAGGGAAGGGCATGCCACAGGCCAGACAGTACAGTACCCTCCTGGGGAGATTGCTCGCCCTTGGGGGTTCGGGGGCTTCCCTCTCCTGTGTCTGGGTTTCCTCCCCAGAGAGAGCTTTCCATCCAGCTGGTCCAGTGCAGCTGGTCTCATACAGAAATGATGAGTGCCACTCACGAATACCTCAGCATTCTGCCCATCGAGGTATGCCCGGTGATTGTTCTTACTTCGTTGCTCACTGGGCACTGTTCCTGTACAGATAAACTACAGTCAGCCTCCAGTTTCACTTCCTGGTGCCCACAGGCCACAGGTGGAACTTTCTCTACATTTTCTGGTTAGTCACAGTGGAGATCCTCCCTACTCGGGGGTCTGCCCGCTTCCTGCCCAGACATCAGAATCACCACTCAGAGGCTTCCGTGAGTTGCCCTTTCTTGGGAGTAGACTTGAAGATGCAATCCCCAAGGACATTCTCTGTGCAACTTGACCTCACCCCACCTGGTTCTGAGCCAAGTCTCACACCAGTCACCATTCCTCTGACTTCTCCGACCGACCCTGGAGAACCGTCATTAGTGCAGGCGTTAGGTCAGCAGAGCCTCACTGAGAATCCTCCAGGGGCTCCTAACGCCTGCTAAGCAAGGTCTGGATGCGGCCCACCTCTCCCGCCCCCGACCATGCGCGTGATACGCCCCACATACACCCCAGCTTGTTAGCGCCCTGTCTTACCCCACTCACCGCGTCTCCTGCTGTTCTCCACAAGGCCCAGCTCAGATGTCACATCTTCCCTTGCCCTGTCATCATGCCATATCCCTGACTGTCACATTCTGGGCCCTCCCCCTTACCCAGCCTTTGATGTTGGGGTTCTCTCTGCTCACCGTCCCTGTGTGGCCTCAGCACATCCGGTCCCTCTGGCCCTTCCTCAAGTCCAGCTCTCAGTTTACCTGGTCAGGCCAGCTCTCTGGAGCTCTGGAAGTACATTCTAGCTCCCCTTAGGCTGCCTGGTTCCTGGATCCTCACCTTCTCTTGTGGTTGAGGACCAGAGTTCTGCATGGGAATGTGTCTCGTCTCATTTATCTCTTCTCTCGAGTGGTGTGGTGTGTGCTCACTTGACATATCCCCCTCAGGTACATGCCTACATCATCAGCTACCTGAAGAAGGAAATGCCCAATGTGTTTGGAAAAGAAAATAAGAAGCGAGAACTTATCTACAGGCTTCCAGAAATCTATGTTCAGCTGCAGCGAGAATACCAGATCTCTGCGGGGGACTTCCCTGAGGTCAAGGCCATGCAGGTACGGGGAGCCCTGTTGTCATGTCTTGAGGAAGTTGTGGGGACTATGATTCCCTGCCACAACACCTAGCTGGCTACAGGAAATATAAGAAAGACTCACAGTTTAATGAAGGAGAATGCAATGAAGTCATCTTCCTAATGATGACCCATGATGATGGCCTCCTATGACTAAAGCAGACATTGTTTGCCTTCCAAAATGTCTTTTTAAAGGGGAGACAATTAGCCAGAGGGCGGTGAAGCTTACATGAGAAAGCTTGCCGACAGCCTGGCCTCGTAGATGAAGTGACCCTGGCTTTCAGACTCCCAGAACCTGAAGGGAATTGGAGCTGGGCTTGCCTTTGAAGGTCACTTTGGATAGTTCCTGCAGCCATACACAGGGGAGTATGCTTGGACAGGCTGCTGCTGAGCGCTGAGCTGGGGCTCTGGACACAGGTGTACTTTCAGCGACAGGTCTGCTGAAAGGCTAGTCTTGGTGGCCTCCCACCTGATTTCAGAACCTCCCTTCACTGCCTGTAGCTCTGGGCAGTTCGGGCAAGCCATACTAGAGCTGCCTTCAGCTGCTTTGACCCAGCCAGTGTACACTGCCCTACAGTGATGGAATGTCCTTCCAAGCAAGGTCACCATCTTCTTGTCCAGTGCAGTACACATCCGCACAGGGCCACAGGCCTCTCTATTTTAAGGCAGATGACATGAACTCAGATAGCCACGTCATCCGACTGCTTGTCTCCTCACATCTAGTGGGTTACCAGAGTTTATCTCCAAGATCTGCAAGGAGGATGATTCTGCAGTGGCCCAGTGGGAGCTTGTTCGGGTCCTGTGGGTCAAGGAAGATTGAAGAGCGTGTGGCCCACCTCTGTATCTGGCCCGGGAGTCACCGCCCTATGGGAACATGGACCCTCGTGGGCATAAGAAGCTAAAGTCTAGATTTGTATGTAAATCACATACATACATTTCAAATTTGGGCTCAAATTTTCAAAAACTCCTGGGTAGACTAAGCAAAGGTTTTCTGTAGCTGTAGTTTTCCTGCCTGGCCCACAGTCAGGACAAATCTCTGTCACCCGCCAGTCCCACAGCCGCTCAGACCCAACCAAGTAAACACAGAGACTTATATTGCTTACAAACTGTATGGCCGTGGCAGGCTTCTTGCTAACTGTTCTTATAGCTTAATTTAATTCATTTCCATACATCTATATCTTGCCACGTGGCTGGTGGCCTACCGGCATCTTCACATGCTGCTGGTCATGGCGGCGGCTGCAGCATCTCCTTCTGCCCTTCTGTCCTTTTATTTCTCCTCTCTGTTAGTACCGCCTATCTTTCCTGCCTAGCCACGGCCGATCAGGTTTTATTTATTGACCAATCAGAACAATTTGACAAACAGACCATCCCCCAGCACAGCCAAGTGCAGACCATCTCAGACACCTGCACTCAGGCTTGTGGTCCTAATCATCCTCTATGCGGACCTGCTGGGTAAAGCCATGGGGAACCCGAGAACGGGCTCCCACAGGACATACAAATCATCCCACAGCAGTTTTCTCTTGAGACCGATTGTTATATCATTCACTCCAAGCCACAGAGGATGGCTCAAGTGAAAGTATGGCTAAGCTTGGGCCTCAGAGGGGAGAGGAGGAGGAGGAAGAAGAGAGTAGACAAAATAGAGGTGAGGTCAGCTCACTGACGTGGCCGGTGCAAGGGCGGGGGCGGGGGGTGGGGGTGGGGGCTAAGGAGACTCACTATTCTAGTGTCAGCTCTTCATGCCTGGGGTCGTGGTGGGTGCTTCTGGTGTGATCTGGTCACAGGATCTAGCCAAATTGTTTGTTCTGTTGTTTTAATGATTCTCTCACACAATACATCCTGACTGCAGCCTCCCGCCTCCCAGCCCCCACTTCTCTCCCCCAGATCTGCTGCTCCCCCCTTTCCCTTCAGAACAGAGCGGGCCTCTTGGGGATATCAGTGGAGTGTAGCGTAACTAGGCACAGGCCCTCACATGGAGGCAGGATGAGGCACCCAGTAGGAGGAAATTTGTTTTATGACAAATACAGAGATATCTTTTTTTCTTTCTAGCAATAAAATGGGTATTCTGTTCAGAAGAGGAATTACTTTGCTTCTAGTCACAAGATGGTTAGCTGTCTCCCAGAGATGACGACTTCTTCTTCTTCTTCTTCTTCTTTTTTTTATTCTTGGTGTTTCTCTGTGTGGCCTTGGCTGTCCTGGAACTCAATCTGTAGACCAGGCTGGCCTTGAATTCACAGAGATCTGCCTGCCTCTGCCTCCTGAGTGCTGGGATTAAAGGTGTACACCACCACTGCCCAGCTGAGACTTTTTCTTTTATATTCAGGTTATGCCCAGCTGCAGAACAGCTGTTTCCTTGTACCTTTCAAAGGGAACTTAGGATCTTGGCTTAATTGAAACTATGAAGAAGCACCCACCATGCGCTATAGCACCACATGTGTGCACCCATTAGCTGTTGTTACACTGCCCACACCGCAGGGTGACTCTCCAAGACCCTGAAGCTCTGCTGAGGCCCTCCGGGCTCTCACGGGGCCCATAGGTGAGCTCCCATAACAGAGCAGACTCCAGAACTAGAGCTGTCTATGAAAATTGCCCATCTGGGTCAGAGGACACCCAGGCCTCCCAGAGCTGGGACAAAGGATAATCCCCGGGAAAGGAGTCAGGGAGTCCAGAGTCTCAGGAGCAGCCGCAGCCCAGTCAGCTGGAGTCGGGGTGAGTGGAAGCCTATGCTGAGAATTCCCATGGTCAGGATCCACATTTACTAGCTTCAGTGAGCCCAAGTGTCCCGGGCAGAACAAGGAGTCCCAACCCGAGAGCTGTCACGTTCATGTGTGCTCATTTAGTCACTCATCCAGGAAAATGTTAATGACTGGGGCCAAGCGTTGTCCTAGGCCCTGGAACATATCAGTGGGCAGACACTGAAGATAAGAGTGAGAATAATTTAGTCTTTGCCTTAGTGACACACCCCTGGCTGCAACGTGAATGCTGCGGGCTTCAGTGTAATTAGTGATTTCATGGCTGTGAGTCAGTGTCTCTTTGTAAGGTGTAACTCCAGAGTCCAGTAGCCATGACACGCTCACTGTCCTTCCCCCTCATCTAGGGCAGTGGTTCTCAACCTTCCCACTGCTGCGACCCTTGAATACCTCCCTCATGGTGTGGAGACCCCCAACCATCAACTTAATTTGTTACTACTTCAGAACTGTGATGTTGCTGCTGTTAGGAGTCATCATGTAAATATCTGATAGCAGCCCCCAAAAGGGTTGTGACCCACCGGTTGAGAACTGCTGATCTAGCCTGCAGTAGGTACTCAGTAAATACATGCTGAGCTTTCCCTGAGGCTGTTGAGGATCTAGCATCCTCAGCAACAGGCATTCCGTTAACACCAACTGTGTATGGGTCAGAGGTAGAGGCTAAAGCTTGGTCTACAGAGCAAGATCCAGGACAGGCACCAAAACTACACAGAGAAACCCTGTCTCGAAAAACAAACAAAAAAAAAAAAAAAAAAAGAGAGAGAGAGAGCTTGAAAATGATAGTCATGAACTGGGTATATGTCAGGGTCATGAGGAGGAGGTTCACCACAGCTGGCTTTAGGTCTGTCTTCCCCGTCTCAAGAGTCCCCTGGTCAGGGGGTCTCACATCTGTTACACTGAGCCAAGTGTGTGTTTCCATTCCCTTAGTACCAGGACAGGCTGCCTGTGTCTCCTGTGCCCTGTCCCAAGGGACTGCGGCCTATTGTGCAGTACTGACCTGCATCTTGAGAACACTAGAAATAAACACTCGAGTGGTATTGCTCGCTCGGTTGTCTGGAGAATTTGACTCCCATGTGGCTGAGTTACCATGTTTTAACAGCAGAGGGCAGCAGAGCCATCCCCAGCTGCTCGTCCCTGCCACACATTTGAAAGTTGGCTCTGGTGAACTTTGAGAGTCATCGGGCAAGGATAACCCAGCTTGAGACTGGGATAGGAACCTACTCTTTGGATGGAGCAGCCCCAGGATTCTGGACCCCAGTTGTTGATCTCTTTAAATCCTGACTACGTGACTATCCCAATAAAAAGACTGCTGTTTGGGGCCTGTCCTTCTGGAGGGCAGTAGCTTGTCCTCCACACCCCTGCTCAGGTCTGTAAGTACCACAGGGACCGGAGTTTGCTTTCTGGGAAGATAAAGCTGCTGCTTTCTAGTCATTCCTGCAAAACTGTGGCCGCTCCCTTTGTTTGCTCCTTCAGCTTCTGTCAGCGTCCTGTCCTCCGCAGGCTGGTAGACAGTTTGGGCAGACATAATTCCACATGTCTGTTCGCCAGACACAGGGACCCTGTGTGCTCAGGGCGCAGACTCATTCCCCAGGGATGGGCTAGGTGTCCTGCACCAAAGGGAGTTCAGACCTCTTACCCAGGACCTTTGGAATGTTTATGTAGGAAGGCCTCTGTCTTTCCTCCTCAGCCCCTTTGTCCCCTCAGCTGACTGTGACGACACAGTCAGCAGAAGTCCCGAGCGCTGGTAGCATTGTACGGTGCTGAGGGTGGAGGCGATGCCCTGGTGGCCCTCATCAGATGCGGGACCCAGAATCGAGAACCCGTTTTAGGAAGCAGGACTGTTCTGCTCCAGTGCTCAGCCAGGTGCAGATGCCGAGTTTCAGCCCAGCAGGTCGGATGGTACAGTGGGGGGCGGGGGGCCTGCAAGTGTGCCGGGAGATCTGAAGCCATGATAGAAGGCAGTCACCTTCTGGCCGCTCTGCAGGCTGCGTGCTGTGGCTCCTGTCCAATAGGAACACAGAATTCCTGCCCTGCCACACACCCTGAAGATCACAGTTTTTGTTCTCTGCTAGACACAGCTGCCATATCTGTCTACAAAATGACTTTGCTAGGTAATTCAGTGTTACGTAGCTATTCAGTGTTAGATTAGCCATGTGTGGTAGCACACACCGATAATCTGAAAGACAGTAGGACCTGGAGCGGCGGAATTATTTTTTATTTTAGATTACATGTATGCATGTGTATCTGTGTGGGTGAGAGTGCAGTTATCTGCAGAGGTCAGAAGAGGATTTCGGATCCCATGGAGCTGGAACTACAGGTGGTTGTGAGCCACACACCATGGGTGTTGGGAATGGGTGTTCTGCCGTTTTATATGGGCGTGCTCTTAACCTCAGAGCCATCTCTCCAGTCCCCACCAATTCCGTTTATTTATTTGCTTGCTTGCTTTTAGAGACGAAGTCTCACTGTCTAGCCCTACTGGCCTGGAACTCACAGAAGAACCCCTGTCCCTGCCTCCAGAGTGCTGGGATAAAGGTGTTTAACCACGATGCCTGCATCCTCACCCCTACCCTGCATGAGCTCACCTTGAATTCTTGACCCTCCGGCCTCACCTCCCGAGTGCTGGCCTTCGAGGCACATGCTGTGCCTGGCTTAAATCTTCAATTTTCACTCCCTACTTCTTTCCTACAATGAAAGCACGCACTTGTCCATGCCAATCCGCCCTTAATAGCCGTCACACACTCTGTCCAGAATGGCCAAGATTGGCTTCTTTCTGGGCTCCCCTGTCTCATCTCCAGGAAACTACATAAGTGAATAGCCTCTCTGCCTCCACACCCTCACTCTGTCCACAACTGCCCGTACAGAAACACCCACATGTAAAACCCACTGCAGTGAGGACTGGGAATACAGAGCTCGTTGGTAGAACACTCACCCCAAGTTTAATTCCCAGCCACACACACAGACAAAAAATAAAACAAAACCAACAACTCAGCCCCTGGCTAGAGAAGTGATAGGTGGCTCTGCAGTTAGGAGTTCTTGCTATGCACACTGAGAACAGTGTTTGGACCCAGCACCCGTGTGAGAGCTGGACGGACGCGGTTCTACTGAAAGAATGATAAATGGCGCTGCTGATGATGCTGGTTACCAGCGGAAAGGTCACGGTCACAACAGAACCCAGTTGCTTAGTAGCGGAGAGCTTTATTAGGAGGAAGGGGAGGAGGGACAAAAGGACCAGGCCTGGGGAGGAAAGAGAGAGAAAGATGGTGAGGTGGGGGGAGAGCAGAGCAGAGCAAAGAGAGGGTGGGGTCTGTGTCCAGCTTTTAAGGGTTACCAGTATGGAGCTACAACACACATACGCTGATTGCATGACCCTCCCCCACACACACACACACCCGTAGTCGCCATCACACACTGATGACGTAAGATGCAAGACCCTTGCTTAACTCCTGAACTGTGCATGTGCCGTCATGTAGCTGGAGTGAGGGCAGAATTCTAACATCTGCCCCTGCCTGTAACTCTGCCTCTTGAAGGGGCTGGAAATTGGAAGGCCACTGAGGCTTACTCCTACCCAAGAAATACAGGTTCGGGGAAAGACCTTGCCTCAAAAGTATCAACCAAGAGTGATAGAGGAAGGTGCCTGATAACTGCCCCTGGCCTCTTTATGTGCTCAGGCATGCACCCCCCCACACACACCCCATTCACACAGACACATGCACACACACTCTCAATGTTTCTGCATTTGCTAGGAAAAAAATGTGGAAGACATTTTTCATTATGTCTTTGAGTTTGCTGATGTTAGGACCTAGGCAACTCTTTTTGTTCAAGGCCAGAGAAAGCTCAGCTCTAGTCCCATCTGTCACAACAGTGAATAAAGGAGGTCCTCCCTGGATATCCAAGGGACCCAGAATTCTGAGTTCATATGTGCTTGCAGGAAATAGCCTTCCTTAACCTCAGACACCTGGTGTGAGGTCCCTTCTCCCTTCCAGTTACTTGGTTCTTCCTTTCTACTGACTTCTTTATATTTCGTGTTCTCCTTTTTGCACAAGTCTTTTTTGAAAGTAGACAGACACTGAACAGCTGGTGTCTTCTTCCTCCCGTGGGATCAAGGCTCCTTTAAAGCAGGGCCCGTCCCTGGTCCCAGGAGAGTATCTCATGCATAGGAAGCGATAGGTGATAAGGTGTGGGAACATGATGGCTTCATGAAGGGTGGGTAAATGGTGGGCGAGTGGGGGATACAAATATGGATGTATGAGTAAGCAAAGACAAACGAGGTAGAAAGGGCTCTCTCTCTCTGTCACCACCCACGAAGCCTCCGTGACCCTCCTCCCCAGCCCTCTCTAGAGCCTTTGCTCTGCTGACAGGCCGCTTCTCCCCAAGAGATGGGGTAGAGACCTGTTGGGACCCGGCTTATGGTGCTCAGCCCTAGCTTTCAACTTGTGCTTATTTGTGCATACTTTTGAAATAACTAACTAGTCTACAGCTGCAGGACGCACACAGCCCTGACAGGAACCTTTTTGAGGAAGCCTTTGTGCAGTAGGCTGTGCCTCTGTGGGGATTCCCTGCAGGTTTCCAGTTCTAGGCTCATTCCTAAAGAGGTTAAATCCAAGGAGCATGTGCCCCAGGCTACGTCAGTATTATTTTCAAATACTCCAAAGGCAAAGTTCATTTCATCAGAAGCTAGGGGAATTAAGACAGGGTGTTGCTATGTAGACCAGGCTAGCCTCAAGCTTGCAGCAACTCTACAATCTTTATCTTCTAAGTGCTGGGATTATAGGTGTGTGGTACCACATACAACCAGCTACAAAGTTCTCAAATAATAGGGTTTTTGGGTTTTTTTTTGGGGGGGGTGTTTTAATTTTCTAAATATAGTCCTTAAGAGTCTTTTTCCAGTCTTTAGTGATTTTTTTAATTTATTTTAACTCTTTACAATACATCCCAACTGTGGCTTCCCTTTCTTCCCTTCTTCTCAACCTCTCCCCACCCCCCAGATCCGCTGTTCCTCTATTTCCTTTCAGGAAAGAGCAGGTCTCCCAGTGATATCAACCAAACTCAGCATAACAAGATGCAATGAGACTAGGCATATACCCTCTTATCAAGACCGGGCGAGGCAACCCAGTAGAAGGAGAGGGTTCCATGAGCAGACAAGAGTCAGAGACACCCCCTCTCCCACTGTTAGGAGTCCCACAGACACCCCAAGCTAAAGAACCACAGCGTGTATGCAGAGGGCCTGTGCAGACCCGTGCAGGATCCATGGCTGCCGTTTCAGTCTCTGTGAGCCCCTATGGCCCTGCCTGCTGGATTCTGTAGACCGTGTTCTCCTGGTGTCTTCAACCCCTCCGGCTCCTGCGATCCTTCCTCTCCCTCTTCTGCAGAGTTCCCCAGCTCTGCTTAAAGTTTGGCAGTGGATCTCTGCATCTGCTCCCATCAGCTGCTGGATGACGATTGGGCTAGGCACTGATCCTATGAGGATAGAGAATATCGTGAGGAATCATTTTGTTGATTTTTTTTTTCATATTTGGTTCTACCTGGGTCTCTGAGCCATCCAGCTTCAGATCCTGACCGTCTAGGCAGCGTCAGGCATGGGCTCCCTCTTGACCCTGAGTTTTTCAGCAAAGCATAGTAAAGAGTTAGCAGATGTGGACTGTAGTCTTAACTCCATCTGGATAGCCCATGTGATTGTAAAACAAGGTTAATACTGGCCTTTGTCACTCCCTTGATTGTTGTGAACATATTTGAAGTGTGGAACAGAACCTTTCTGAGAACATACTGATTCTCTGGGGCATTAAAGACAGGTGAAAGGTTTTTCCAAAGTCTCGGGATTGCTAAGTAGAGAGAGCAGCTACTGTACAGAAAGCCACTTTCAATCCTGAAGCTGTTTCTTGTTCTTAAGCCCCCCTTGCATGGGAGCTTGGACATGGGAGGCCCAGCAAAGAGTTCTGAAAGGCAGAGGGTGTGGTGGGATGTCTGCTTTAAGGGAGACCCAGCTCCCTCCAGCGCCTCCTACAGAGACCATAACTCCGAATCTGGTTTCCCCTCCTGTAGGAACAGCTTGAGAACTATGACTTCACCAAGTTCCACTCGCTGAAGCCCAAGCTGATCGAGGCTGTGGACAACATGCTGAGCAACAAGATCTCCTCCCTGATGAGCCTCATCAGCCAGGAGGAGATGAACATGCCCACACAGATGGTGCAGGGTGGCGCCTTTGACGGCACCACAGAGGGGCCCTTCAACCAGGGCTATGGAGAGGGGGCCAAGGAGGGTGCTGACGAGGAGGAGTGGGTGGTGGCTAAAGACAAGCCCGTGTACGACGAGCTCTTCTACACACTGTCGCCCATCAATGGCAAGATCTCAGGCGTCAATGCCAAGAAGGAAATGGTGACCTCCAAGCTGCCCAACAGCGTCCTGGGCAAGATCTGGAAGCTGGCCGACTGTGACTGCGACGGCATGCTGGATGAGGAGGAGTTCGCACTGGCCAAGCACCTCATCAAGATCAAGTTGGATGGCTACGAGCTGCCCAACAGCCTGCCCCCACACCTTGTGCCCCCCTCTCACAGGAAGTCCCTGCCGAAGGCTGACTGAGGGTGCACAGCTGGGGTGGGAGAGGAGGGGGTGCCTGGGCCTGAAGTCTGCCATGCCACTGGCTTGCACACCTCAGCTCCTCAGTGTGGGGTGGGGAGAGGCAGACACCGACGCTAGATGAGGCCCTTTCCTCTCTAGCATCCCTAAGTTCCTGTCAAAATATTGAGAAGAGCACTATATATGGAGATTAAAAGTCTAAGAAGAAAAGAAAATTATCCAAAGAAAAATGTAGGTGTGGACACAGACTGGCGAACTCTGGGAAGTCAGGGAGTGAGCTGGGGACTGACTGGAGTCCAGGGCTGTGCTGGGCAGTGTGTTACCGTGAGCCTCAGTCCTTCAGAGGGCACTGAGGAGCAGCATAGGTTGACCTAATTTATTTTTCTTACTGTGTTTCCTGCTGTGTTTAGAGGGGAACAGAGCAGAGAGTTTCTGCTCTCTATAGGCTGACACCAAAGAGAAGACTAATACGAGGTCTGCGAGAGGCTGTTCCACGTCTCTGGGTGCCCCTCCCTCCCGTAGCCTCCAGCAGAACAGGCAGCCAGGCCAGGAAAACCTGCCTTGTCCCAGCACCTGCTGCATACACGGCCCTGCAAGCCTCCCTCCGGCAAAGCTGGATTCAGTTAGGAATTTGGAATCCACAGCCTCTGTCAGCCCCTGGCAAGACCTCTAGTTAATTAGTGTTTCAGATCGTGTTGAGGTCTAAGGATTGGCCTTTCTTCCCAGTTCACCCAATAGGTTGCAGCAGAGTCAATGTATCAGACTTAAGAGACAGTTCCTGTCTGTCACCAAGTGTGCCCTTCGACCATTGAATGTTCCCAAGGCTTTTTGGTAGGTGGCAGAATTTAAATTGAACAAAGCCTCGTCTTGACTTGTGTAGTACTAGAGACTGTGGACCCAGGTAAAGAAAGACTAGCTCCATCCTGAGCTGTCAATGGAAGAGATCAGTGTCTTGATGATTGACACTATTGTTTGATTTTTAAAGAAAAATATGCATTTTATTGTGTCGAATTGTGTTTTCCTCACAAGATGAAGCTTTCCTGTAGAAATCTTTGTGTAACACCTCTTCTCCCAAGCTATCTGCTTCCCATCAGGAGTGCCTGACTGGGGCCAGGATTGGTCTGCGCACACACCCTTCTGCTGGCTCTTCGGTGTTCTTTCCAAGCCTTTGGATTTCCCTGACCCATTTATTCAGGTGCAGGGGCCACTTCCCACAACACCCCTGCTCTGGGGCACAGCTGATGAGCACTTTTCGCCGTCTTTTAGGCAGTAGGAGTCACGGCACAGTAGTGACCACATGGCCCGGCCCTGACAGTACCACAAATGAATGAATCTGAACCGTGCCCCTGAATATTCAGAAAAACATAACCCCACCCCTAATTGCCTGCCTCTGGCAACCTCAGGGTCAGAACTGTAGATTTAAGAGAAAATGCTAAAAGCTCACATCTATTATCCCAGTACTTTGGAGGCTGATGCAGGAGGGTTACCGTGAGTTTGAAGCCTGAACTACATTGTTAGTTTGATGACAGTCTGTTTCAAAACCAGGGAGAATGTCACCATCATGCTCCCTATCTTACTTTCTAAAGGACAGTTTTAAGAGGAACATGGTGTGCCTTTTACTTGGAATGAGTGTGTTTTGATTAGCTGGACACACAAAGGGGGATGTTTGATCCTGGGGCTGTAACTGGGTGCAGGCATTCCTGTGGTGTGAGGACCCTGGTGTCCAACGCGTGGTGGTGCCTGGGAGGGCAGCCTTCCCTCCCAGGGTCTTGCTGCTTTTCCTCTGCACAGTTGTCATGTATCTACACAAATACAATCACAAGCGTATGTCTCCTGAGTGTCTCTGAAGTGCGTCCGTGTGTTCTGGGTAGATAGGACCAAATGGCTTCTTTACAGAACCTCCGAGGAGGCCTTTCTGGGGACAGCGGGCTAAGATTTCTGGGGTCTCCCTGACCACTCTTCTCCACCTTCTGCTGGGAGAAGCCTGGCAGCTGAGCCGCACCCTGCTCTGACCTGGTGACGTTCCTGAACAAAAAGAAACCATGAGTCTACTTTTCATAATATTCTGTGGTTCATCTTGGTAAGTTGACCAGAAAGGAAAACACCAGAGAGGGTGAGCAAATGAAAGATTGTATCTCCCCAGAACCAACATGAGGTTCCCAGACTGTTCAGAATGCCGCTCTCCATGCCACCTGTCTGCTCTCCTTGCCTGCACTGCCTCACCCTCAAGTGTTAGTTCTGTGTCACAGGAAACACTTGGCAGTTCAGTTCCTAGGAGAGGTGAGGCAGAAAACCACAGCAGCAGGAGCACACGGCAGAGGAGGCTGTCGCCTCTTGGCAGCCGAGAAGCGGAGGGAAGGAGAGCGGGGCCATTCTTCAAAGGCGTGCCTCAGTGTCCTGCTTCCTCATCATCGTTCATCTTCATCCATGATAAAGTCAGAACCCTATGGTCCAATCACCTCTCTGTTGACCAAGTCTTCAGTCTATTTCATACCCAAACCACATGCCACATCAGCCCAGTTTTCAAAGACGCCATCTCAGAGAGTTTACATACAGGAGGAAAGGCAGAAGCATGTCATCTGCGACTACACAACGTCTTCGTGCCCTCCCTGGTTCCAAAGACCACGTTTGGAACCACCACATGGCATCGGCTCGCAGGAGCCTCTGCGGGTGAGGAGAAGTGAGCACTTCAGCTAGGGCCTGCCATCCTCACCTGCCGTGGAGTCCTGCTGAGCCCAGAGGAAGAAGCTGCCCTTGGCCATGTGGACATGCCCCAGTTCGTGGGGCAGGCAGATGGCCAGACAGTATCACCTCATGCATCAACGTAACAGCAAGACCCCAGAATGGAGAGCCTGAGTTTATTCAAGTAACCCTGGGCCCAGTTCAAGAGTGTATCAGATTATGTAGTATTTAGCAACAGTAAATACACAATGCCTCTATTTTTTTAAATCTGTTTTTAAAATGTCGATCCACACTGGCTCTGACTTCTTGTAACTGTGCCCACTTTTCAAGAGGAAAGTGGTCCCTTGGTCCATTTTGAAAGGAGATGGAAGAGTCCGGAGAGTATGCCTCTTCTCCATGCCGTCCCTGTGACCCCAATTCCTTATGCATCCTCTCTGGGGAAGAGGTCTCACAGAGTCACATCACTGGACAAAGACCCTACATCACACCTCACCTGAGAAAGATTGAAAGCCCAGGCCGAAGGGACTGTGGGGGTCGGTCCTGCCGGGCTGTGTGGTGGGGCAATGCTAAGCACATTCCTGAGATGCAGCCCTCTCTCCTGCATGCACTTCAGGTTGCACCACCTGTGCAGACACTGGGCTTTTCCCACTGTCGCCCCTGCACCCTTGTGATGATGCCAGCCTGGGCTGTCATTCAGCACAGCGTATTCCTTTTCATTATCACCCTGAACCATGAGGTTTGGGTACAGTAGACCCCTCTCCTCTTTCCAGGATGGAGCCTGTCTAGCTTAAGCCAATTAAAGTATTTCATCCCTCTAGTCAGAGACACCAGTTCAAAAATATAATCACGTTTCCTAACTCAATTGTGAAGAGCCACCACCCCAACACTTAGAAAGATGTTCCATCTTCCCTCTTCTCTAGAACTATAATGTAAAGCAGGGGCCTTATTGGTACAAGGCTATAAATGGCATTGAGAAGAGGGGATAGGGAGGGCGTTGGGCTGGCCGAAAGGAGGCATTGAGCAAGGCATAGGACACCCAGATCTGCAGTGATGTCATTGGATGCTGGATCAAACAGCACCCGAAGGCTTGTCGCTGCTAGATTGTTCTTCAATACACTCCATCTATATCACTCCATCCAGCTCGAATAGAAAATTCAGTCACTTGACAAGGATTCCAAACCACACTGTCCTTTCACCTAGGGCTTAATCATTCACAGCCAAAGAGGAGTTGGTCCTTGTACAATCAGTGGTGACTCTGGCTGCCACTGGGGCAGGAGGAGGTGTGGGGAGGAGAGCAGTCCTCTAGTCCCAATCCAACAACTTCTTTATTTTTTTAAAGATTTATTTCTTTTTATTTTATGTGTCCAAGTGCTTGCCTGTAACTATGTGTGCTGTAGGAGTACCTGGTACCTGCATAAGCGAGAAGAGTTCAGATGCCCTGGAACTGGAGTTTGGGGTGGCTGTAAGTTGCATGTGCTGGAAACCGAACCCAGGGCCTCTGGAAGAGTACCCTTAACCACTGAGCCATCCCTCCAGCCCCACATCCAACAACTGAGCAGTTGTTCTTTTTAAACCTATCAACAAGGAGTCATATAGCTCTGTCTGGCCTCAGACCTCACATCACACAACCCAGAGGGGCCGAGGATGGATTCGCTCAGACCCGGAAGGCTCTTCTGAAAGCTTTCCCTTACAGATGAGACTGCGCACCTCAGGATGGAATGGTGAAGTCGAGGCTTCCCCTACAAAACAGGGATTGGACCTGAAAGACTGTGCGTCTCCTCCAAAGTCTTCCTTGGAGCTGACGGTGTCTGGGGCTCCAGGCAGGCCATGCAGGGGGTGTCCTCCTGCGCTGCAGTCAGGAAGAATGCACACCTGCCCCGGGGTTGCATACAATTAACTAAACTTGGGCCCACAGTCTCTGAGATGGAGGCTCCGGGAGCGGGTACAGGGAGGTGTCCCTGTGACCAAGGCTTATGAAAGAGAGCAGAGTCTCTGGCAGACAGCATCTGGGAGGGGGTTCTTGGTTACAGGGGAGCAGTAAGCGGGAGCTTCCCCCCCCCAGAAGCTGTTTTTCCCAGTACAATTCAACAGTCACCGGCTGCCTTCTCAATACTTGGCTGAGCTGAGCATGTGGCCCAGATCTGGTCAGAGCCTGAGAAGCTGAGCACAGGATGTTGCAGCTCCCTGTGGCTGTTCTCAGGTTAGGGAGGGGCTGACAGTCAGTGCGTTCCTCCCGACATCCCAGGATGGGGTGCAAAGAGGAGGTGAGTCCACAGCTTTCATCCAGAAGCCCTGACCGCTGATGCCTCATTCAGACTTCAGCAGCCTGCAATGTTCTCCCCAGAGCCAACAGGACCATCAGCCCCTCACCTGCTAAGCAGGGAAGCAGCCAGGGGATGGGGTAAAGAATGAAGGGGACCCCCTTCCAATAAGCCAAGCACATTCCTGAGCCACCTCCTCCTGTCTGGGCTCCGCCCTGTAGCAGGTGGGAGGACAATGCCGCCTGTGTGCCATTACCCCTGACAGGCTGACGAAGGGGAGGGCCAGGCTGTGGCCCCAGCTCCAGCCTGACCTTTCTGGTCGTCTCTCTCCCTCACTCCCCAGGCCCTGCTGTCTTGTGTCTCCATCCGACAGTGGGGCCTCCTAGCAAGGACCCAGACATCAACGGCCAAGGTGAGCTGCCCGTCTTCCTTCTGCCTGCCAAAATTAAGCCAAAGAACAGGGACCAGTGGCTGGGGCATAGGACTAGCGGCAGGGGTTCGGAGAAGAATCTGGAAGGTTGGGGGTGGGGTGGCTCTGGGTCATTCAAGTGCAGGCTACCAGTCAGGCTTCTTACCTGCTTAGGTTCCGACATAATTCCTACCCTTCATGGGGACCTTGGCAGGAAGCTCATCAGTACCCACAGCGCTCCCGAGCCTCCATGCCCCTACCACCCCAGACACGGGGAAATGTCCAGTAGCCATTCGCCCTCAAAGAGCTATAGGTCCAGAGGCTGGTTGTCCTCTCAACCCTCCAGCTCCTTAGCAGCAGTGTCCCTGAGGAGGAGGCCCAGGCCCGCAGCTCAGCCCTGCCGAGTCCGAGTTTGGCAATGGACTCGGAGTATGAGATTAGCCATGTCCGCAAGCTCCAGGCTCAGCACGCACAGATGCAGGAGAAGACCTTTACCAAATGGATCAACAACATCTTCCGCCTGGGCCGGGTAAGTATGGCCTGGGTGCCTCCAGTTCTGGCCAGTGGTGACCTGGGGGCCCGCTGTGGGATCCCCGGCCTGTAGCTGTTCTAGCCTGACCTCCTGGGCTTTAAAATGGAGTGATGAGGGGATGCTGGGCTGACCCCACATCTGGCCCAATCCGTTCCCCAGGTGGGCGTCAGGATCCAGAACCTGTACACAGAGCTTTCTGATGGTGCCCACCTACTGCGGCTGTTGGAGCTTATCTCCGGGGAGGCCCTGCCGACGCCCAGCCCAGGCCGCCTGCGTGTGCACTTCCTGGAGAACAGCAGCCATGCACTGGCCTTCCTCAGGGCCAAGGTTTGTTCTGGGAAGGGGGTTCTGTGTGGACAGCTGGGTGAGCAGCAACCAGAGGTCATCAAATGAGGGCTAGGCCTCAGGCCGAGCAGGAGATCTGGGCCTGAATACGGGAGGTGCAGCCGAGGCTCAAGAGCCAGCAACAAAGCTCTCCTTGCACGGTGCACTTGACTTAGACGGCCACCAGCTGGCCACAGCAGGAACAACCTAGATTCCTATCAGAACTGAAAACATCCCTGTCTGATAAGGGAAGATTGCAGCGTTCTTGGCTGAAAGTGTCTGGGTGTTCTTAATCTTCTCATTTCTTGATCCTGGACATATAGATCCAGAATGATTTATCAGGCAGGATCCATGATCAGCCAAGTAGCCGGGCCCAGGTGTGCCCACAGGAGGCTGGCATAGAGAAGGGTTTTAGGAGGGCACCGGAGTCACCTGGGAAAGACACAAATCAAAGAGATGGTCATTAAAAAGAGGCAGGAGTTCCCACGGCACAGAGGGGCCCTCGTGACCAGCGCCACTGGGCTGTGCAGGACCCTTTTATATTGGCTCCTGGCCTTGGGAACTGAAGATGGGAAGTAGTTGGCCCAGAAGTTGTGAAGCCATGGAGCTGGCTCAAGCTGGACTGAGCCTAAGTACGCCTGGCTCCTGTGTCCTGATGGAAGTGACATGCAGCACCCTGGAGCCGGAAGCAAGGGGGACAAAAACCATTGGAGGGGGAGCAACTGTGATTCCCCAGCACCTAGAGCAGCAGAAAGCCGGGCCCTGTTCAGATCCAGTGACAATGGCCCTGTGGGCCAGCCGTCCCCTCCAGGAATCCAGATGGATGTGAGGCCTGCAGCTCTTCTTGAGCCGTTGGTAGTGGTGGTGTTATTGTTTTAGACAGGTCACGTGTGCAGCCTAGGCTACTCAAAACTCCTGTATCCTATGCTGGCCTGGACCTCTTGACCCTCCTACCTCCACATCCCAAATGCTGGGGTTACAGGAATGTACCTCCACACCCAGCTTCCTTATGAGTTTGTTAGACAGCAGGCCACTGACACTTGTGGAGGTGATATCCTCGACTCTCTAGCCATCCGAGACGACTGTAGTCAAGACTGGATGAGAGAGTTGCCCCAAGCCCAGCTCAACCACAGCTTTAATTCCCCTAGACTCGGTTGTTGAGTAATTCCTAGGCTGGGTGTGGTGGTTCCCATCATTAGTCCCAGCACTAAAGAAGCTGAGGCAGGAGGATTTCAAGTTGGAGCTACCCTGGGTAACACAGAATAATAACATAAAATAATAACATCTCAACACCTGTATGCACAGACACCACCACCACTACCACCACACCAAAGTCTGTACATTTGCTGATTTCCCCCCATCACGATCAAGTTCATTGATCAGCTGATATTGCTAAACCTGAAGCTGGGAGAATTGATGCTGGCGAGTTGGAGTAGACGAGCTCTCCTTTAGTCGGGTGTCACACCTCCAAGCTAAGGTGAATACAGAGGGCTGAGTGGGCCAGGGAGAGGGGGAGGTGCAGGCTGCGATCCTCAGAGACCTGGAGGTACAGCAGAGTGCACCCACAAGGTGCAGCGCTGGCGACGTTCCTCTCGCAGGCCCGGAGAGCCGCTCACAGCTGTTCTGGTCTTACAGGGCGTCTCTCCTTTGTTCGTTCAGGGTCATCGCAGCGACCTGGTATATGCCAGTAATAAAATTCTACCAAGAACTGGGGATGTAGCGGGGAGCGAAACCAGCACCCCCACCATGAGAGTAGGAGTGTGTACTAGGTGTCTGTTTATGTAGTAGGAGATGGAGTAGATGCGTGTGTCTGGGTAGGAAGGAAAGTCATGGTTTCAGCTTCAAATAAGATAGTTGAAATGAGCCATGTGGGCAAAGCGATATCAAACTGGAGGCTGAAAGGATGAAAGGGGAATAATCGTGTGGACATCTGGGGGGTAATATTTTCAGACAGCTGAGACAGCCTGCCTGTGCCAGGACTCTAGGGCCTGTGTTAGAATCAGGCACCAGGGTTGCCACAAGCAAAGCCGGAGTCCTGATCTCAGAACTCTCCTGCCTTGGTGCCAAATGATTCGGTAGAGAAGATGGAGCCAGAGGGTACCAGGCAGATCCTGTGAGTCCCTGCTCTATCTGTCCTGAATTAACCAGTCCTCTCCTCTAAGGAACAAGATCTAGACCAGAGGTTTCACCCTTAGTGCTCATCCACTGTTCGATCAAATGCAGATTCCTGGGCCCGGGCTCTAGAGAATCTGGATGGATGGAGTTGGGGACCCTGAATTCCTAATAGTTCTGTTGGAGTTGAAATACTGACTGAAGACTGAGGTTTGGGGTGATCCAGGGACCTAGCCACACCCTTGAGATGCAGCGGCAATGGGAGGAGGAGGCGCAGACACTGGCTGTTGTCTGTTTAGCTCACTTGAGACCCCCCATTTCCACGTATGAGGGTCCACTGCCCAGGCTAGTTTACCTACTTCGAGAACACCCAGGGAGACTTGGGCCAATGTCCCAACTCTTCAGAAAGCTGTCCTTTTCCTGACATTGTCCACTGCCTGTCTCCCTGGAGGATCTCTAGCTGGAGGAGGCTGGATTCTAGGACCTTCCCATCTCACAGCCTCCTGGACTCCAGGTTTCTCAGGAACATAGGCTTCATGGCTTAGTCCAATCACCCATGCCCACAGGTGCCCATACCCTTCATCGGGCCAGAGAACATTGTGGATGGAGACCAGTCACTCATCCTGGGACTCCTCTGGGTCATCATTCTGCGTTTCCAGATTTCTCACATCTCCTTGGACAGGGTATGTCTCTTTCTCCAGTACCTCATGGCCTAACCCAGCCCTGACTTCACTTCAGGCCCCTCAGGACAGAGCGGTTCCACCCTTGGTGTTCATTAAATGAACGTTCACTCTCCATCCGGGGCAAAGAACCCAGGATGTTGCCATGTGCTGACTGACATAAGAAGTAGTCAGGACTTCATACTGACCTGGGACAAGTTACTCACTGGTGACAAGCAGTGGCTGGCCACCAACTGTTTCCGTTCCTAGTGAGTTGTTTGGCACTGAATCCCTGCCTTCACTATGCCGTAATTCACCAGCAGAGGAGATTAGATATACAAAGGGACCCTCGCTCAGAAGTTTATGAAGTCCCCAGGATCTTGAAGACCACCGAGGCAGTATTTTCTATGTCTCCATCTTTTCCTATCCCTTCTTTCCTCCTCCACCTGGGCCAGAAAATACAAGCAGAATGTCCTTATATCATCAAGTGTCTGTTTTATGATTTCCAAAGTACCACCCCCAACTCCATGCCAATGGGTTGGACAAGCCAAGCTGGAGAGTGAGACCCTAATAAAAAAGTCATGGGTCTAAGACTTCCGGGAGGCCTCTCAAACTCACCATGAATTGGCTCAGCGGGTAAAGGCACTTGCTGCTAAGCCTGACGACCTGAGTTCAGTTCCCAGTGCCCTCTGCAGCCACCTCAGGCCCTCTCCCTGATTCGCTGGGATCCTGGACAGTGTCCTGTTGCACACTTCACCGGCCCCACCAGAGGAAATGGAATATATAAAGAGACTCCACCTCAGTGGTGTATGGAGGTGTAGACGTACTAACAGTGCACAGAGGACAGAGAGCTGAGGTAAAAAGGCTTGTGCCTGGGGTGACAGGAGTGTAGTGGGACCCACCTTCTCTTCTGTGAGGCCTCAGTTCAGGTAGCTTCATGGCTGGCCCATCAGAAGGCTTGTTGGTTAGTGAAAGGGGCCGACACATAATTACTCTTCAGGAATTAGCTTTATTAGGAAGGGCCTTGAGGTGGGGAAGTGTGAGAAAGAAATATACTAAATATAGTACTAAACATAGTACATTACACTAAAATACCATGGTGGGGCATTAAGGGGGGGGAGAGACTTTCTTTTAAAACCTGGAGTGGTAGACCATAGGCTACCACTTAGACTTGATCTCATACCCTGAATCAGATCACACCTCCCGGCTGCTCGGTCTGGGACAGTTATGGAACAATCCAGGCCGTGTCTTGACAGCTCTCAGTATGATATGTGGCTCCTCTATGTTCCTGGCTGCATACACTAACGGAACTAAGTCACCTGCTGCCAACCTTCCCACCATCCCTAAAAGGTTTATATATATATAATGTAAGTGTGTGTGTGTGTGTGTGTGTGTGTGTGTGTGTGTGTGTGTGTGTGTTAAAACAAAACAAAACAGGGTTTTCCTTTGTCCTGGGAATCTGTCAGACCTGGGAGAGACCCCTTGGGAAGACTGCTTGGGCGTTTGGTCCAGAGACGAAGGCCGCGATCTGAAGAGGTTCCTTTGGCCTTCCCCCATCATCCCTTCCATGGGGAGTCTCAGTGTGCCCCTGCCCCCCCCCAATCTCTCCCTATCACTCGCATTTTCACTCTTTTTTTTTTTAATTTATTTTTATTATGTTTAGTACTGCATCAGAAGGCACAATCTCTTATAATGGGTGAGCCCACTGTCTAGGCTGACTCAAGAGCCTCTCCCTGGCATCTCCCCCCGCACACTCTATAAAGCCCCAGCTCAACCTCCCTGGCTGCAGCCTGCAGGCGCTAACCTTCCGCCCACCCAGCACATTGACCACACGGCCCTGTTCCGCCAGGAGGAGTTCGGGGCCAGTGCGGCGTGGCTGTCTGCCAAGGAAGCCCTGCTGGTGTGGTGCCAGCGCAAGACGGTCAGCTACCCCAATGTGAACATCACCGACTTCTCCCGCAGCTGGAGCGACGGCCTTGGCTTCAATGCCCTCCTCCACGCTCACAGGTGCATCCACACACCCTCTGCACCCCTGAGCCCGGAGAGAGAAGGACCAGTGGGCCATAAATGGAAAGTACCTGGGTTCGATCCCTGCTCTAGGCCTGCCCCTCCTCCTTCCCTTAGGGGCCAGAGCCAGGAGCTTTGCCTTTGACCCCTGCCTTCTCTACGTCCTGTGCTTTGTTTCTTCCTGGTCCTCTCTCTAGCTAATGCCTGCCCTTTGGGGATGCTCTACCACATCCTGGACCCTAGCCCCTCTGCCACATTAACCCTCCCTCCCATCAAGCTTTCCTGTACTCCAGCCTGAGGCTCACAGAACCATCCGAGGAAACACACTGTCATGATAAGCAGTGGATGGTTGATGTCAGCCCAAACATGCCGTTCTTCTGAGGAAGCTTCCTGCTCTCTGCCCAGGCCAGACCTGCTGGATTATGGCTCCCTGAGTCTGGATCACCCTCTGCACAACCTCTCCTCTGCCTTCCGAGTGGCTGAGCAGGAGCTAGGCATCGCTCAGCTGCTGGACCCTGAGGATGTGGCCGCCCCGCATCCAGATGAGCGCTCCATCATGACCTATGTGTCTCTGTATTACCAATGCTTCTCCCGGCTGCACCGGGGCCAGACGGCCCAGAGGAGGCTGGCGAAGGTTGGTGAATGGGGGCGGGGGTCAGGGCTGGCTGGCTGGCTGGCTGGCTGTCCCTATGCCTTACTGGCTCCATGGCCCTGGCCAAATTGCCTCACGTCTCTGTGCTCCATCTGTGACATAGTAGTTACAACTCCTGACTGATGGAGGCTGTCCTGAGTGTCCAAGGGAGTGTTAGTAAAGTACCTAGCATCTATGGTACCTGGCATACATGAGAAGCCAGGGGAGCAGTGGCCCTTTCTGGCCCTCTGCCTCCACTGCCCTCAAAAGCTGTTCAGCTTCTAATGGGATTAAAAGGCTTAGAGAACTAAATCTTCGAGGACGGGCGTAGCCGAGGCTCTGTCGAGCAGGCGCTACGCTGAGTCCATGCTTTTGGGGGGCTCTCTCACACTATGGAGGCGATGGCAGAGTCTGAGACCCGGAAGGGTGGTCCTCAGGGTTAGTGTCCTAATGTTGGTGTGGGGTCAAGAATTGGGAGCTGATTTGGGGGGGGGGGGCACAGGGAAAATGGGACGAGAAGGCTGAGTGGGGGAAACGGCCTGTAGGGTCTCAACCTGCAGATGAGGCTGAAGGGGCAAAATCAGATGGAGGAGGGCAAGATGTGGTCTCAGACCAGTTGTCGAGAGAGTATTGCAGACTCCTGGGTCTGAGTGTACAATGTGCCTGACACTCTGCGGGCTGCGAGGGGGGATATTTTTGTGCATCCTCAGCCAAGAGAAGGAGCGTCAGCCTACCTGGACGGCTCTGCCTGGCTCGTGGCGCCCAGCAGTGGGGGTTTCGATCTGAGGCCCGCCCCGGGTGCGGCTGACCAGTGCTCTGCCCCTCACCAGATCCTGCTGCAGCTTCAGGAGACAGAGGCACTACAGTATCAATACGAGCAGCTGGCCGCTGACCTGCTCTACTGGATTGGAGAGAAGCAGATGCAGCTGGAGGCGCGGGACTTCCCAGACTCACTGCCTGCCATGCGCCAGCTCCTGGCAGCCTTTGCCTCCTTCCATACCCAGGAAAAGCCACCTCGGCTGCAGCAGCGAGGAGCCATCGAGGCCCTGCTCTTCCAGCTGCAGACAACACTCCGAGCCCAAAACCGAAGGCCGTTCCTACCTCGAGAGGGCCTGGGCCCTGCAGACCTGGCTCGGCGCTGGGCGGAACTAGAGAGGGCAGAGGCCTCCAGGAGCCAGGCCATGCAGCACAGGCTGCTACAGCTAGAGCGACTGGACAGTCTGGCCCGCCGCTTCCGGTGCAAGGCAGCCCTCCGGGAAAGCTTTTTAAATGAGTCAGAGCAGATGCTAGACCAGGCCAGAGACTCCCTCACCAAGCCAACCACGGGGGAGGCAGCCACTCAGAGGCTGAGCATGTTAGAGGCTCGCATCCTGCCCCAGGAAGGGCGCTTCCAAGCCTTGGGCGAGATTGCAGACATCCTGCAGCAGGAACAGTATCACAGCTGGGCAGATGTGGCCCACAGGTGAGCGCCAAGCAAGTGAAGCCATCCTCACAGCAAGCCCAAGCCTCCCCACCACCTACAGAAGAGTGGGGTGGTCTGTGGCTTCCGGCTTCCTGCTAAAGAGGTAATCCCAGGGATGCACAGATTCACGCCAGGTGCCACTTACACTCTGCTCTTTCTGGCTAGCCTCTCAGTAGTCAGCACGCTCGCCAGACAGGCGTTTATTTAGTGTCCACTGTATCCCTACACACCATTATCAAACATTTAGCAGTGCGGCGCGGGCAAGCAAAAAATCCCTCCTGCCGCTTACAGCATCCTCACGGAAAGCAAGAAAGAAAATAAATCAATTAAGTATGTGAGCACTCGGGAGGCAGAGCCAGGTGGATCTCTGTGAGTTCAAGGCCAGCCTGGACTACCAAGTGAGTTCCAGGAAAAGGCACAAAGCTACACAGAGAAACCCTGTCTCGAAAAACCAATATATATATTGGCCAGCAGTGGTGGCGCACACCTTTAATCCCGGCACTCGGGAGGCAGAGCCAGGAGGATCTCCGTGAGTTGCAAGGCCAGCCACTTCTCTACAGAGCAGGTTCTAGGCCAGCCAGGGGGCTACCTACTGAGACCCTGTCTCAAAAACAAACAAAAAATTAGGGTCTGGAGTCTACCTCAGTGGTAGCATATGTGTAGCATGCACAAGGCCCTTGGTTCAGTCCTCAGAAAATAAATAACTAATGAAGGAAGGAAGGAGGGGAGAGAGGGAGGGAGGGAGGAAGGAAGGAAGGAAGAAAAGGAGGGAGGGAGAGAGGGAAGGAGGGAGGAAAGAAGGAAGGAAGCAACCACGGGACTATGAGAGGCCAAGGCAGGAGGATGTGAGTTGACTTTTGATTAAAGACCGGAGAGAAGTGAGCGTGCTGGTTGTGTATATATGGGGGGCAGACTGTCCTGAGCAGAGGGAATGGCAAGAACAGCACCCGAAGGTAGTTACAACGCCTTTCAAGATTGAAAAGTGGGGGTGGGACAAGTGACCAGTCACAGGAGATGAGGGAGAGGAAGGGAGGTTAAGCTGGGCCTTAACTAGTAAAGCAAAAGCATTTTGGTTGATTTTTTTTTTTTTTCTTTTCCTGAGTCCTGAGCAGAGGAGCGCCACACTCTAAGTGTTGGCCTGTGACCACCTGGCCTGCAGGCTGTGCTAGGGCAGGCTGAAGGGGTAAGGGTTCAAGCAAAGAGCCCATTATGAAGCTGGTGTAGAGTCCTGGGTGGAAGGCAGCGGGCTGATGAAAAGTGATGGCATTCTGAAGACGGCTTTCTAGTTTGCTCTTGAGGCCGGGTCTCACAGAGGCAGAACTCACTACGTGGACAATGCTGGCCTCATAAAACTGTGGCAATTGGACCTCTCCTCCTGTGTCCCGGGATTACAAGTGTGATAGCCCAGATCGATGGATATATTGGAAGACAGTGCCAAACAGGATTTGCAGACAGAGCCAGGGTTAAGAACAGAGCTGTCGTAGTTTCAGTCCGTGTGCCTGGAAAGACAGTTTCATCCATAGAGATGGGGGCTAGACGTGAGGGAGGTGAGGGTCTGGACATCTGAACCTCCCGGGCTCCCTCTGGCTGTGAACACTCTCCCAACCATCTGTGACAAGCTGTTCACACCCATACCCTACCCTGGCTCCCCAGGTGCCACTGTTCCAGGCCAGCCAAGCTCCCTTGTCCCAGCCTGCTGGAGCTCACCCTTTCCTCCTGTTATCTAGGCAGAAGGAGATTGCCCGGCGCTGGCAGACGATCCTGCAGTGTCTACAGGAGCACAGGAAACAGATCGCAGACTCACGGGCTGTGCTGAGCCTACTGGAGGAGGTGGAGGCTGCCACTGACCAGCTTGGGGAGCTGCAGGTGGGCAGATCAGCCAAACTCTGGGAGTCTCCCCCACCCCACCCCACCCCACCCCGCACTGGTGCTGCTCACAGGTTGGGTGTCCTAGATGTGCACTGACCCCTCATCTCTGGCCAGGTGCAAGCCAGCTCCACAGCCTATGGGCAACAGCCAGCAGAAGTAGTGTTACTGCTGCAGAGGCATGACCTGCTGGAGGCCCAGGTCTCAGCCCACAGGACCCAAGTGAACCGTCTTGCCCAGCAGACGGCACAGCTGGACCCCTCCCAGGGCACCAGTGTGCAGATACTTCAGACTAAAGCCCTGGCACTGGCCGAGCTTCATCAGAGCCTCGTGTCTCTTGTCAGAGCCCGGTAAGAGGCCGCCCAACTCCTCACCTGTCTGTAGAACTTTCCTTGAAACTTTATCTCCTGCCCAGGCAGAAATCCTGGTCTGGCAACCTCCTCTAGACTGCTCCTGAGCCCCCAAGCATCCGTCTTAACTCGTTAAGCCTTTCTGGGGGAAATCCTGCCTAAGGGGCGTATCTGATGCAGGTGGGCAGACCCCTCCCCGCATTCTGCTCTTCCCCACACCCTTCCATGGCCCTTCTGACCCTCAGACGCGGCCGACTGGAGCAGACTCTGCAGCTGGCACAGTTCCTGCACAGTTGTGAGGAGGAGGAGGCCTGGTTGAGGGAGCACAGACAGATCATGGAGAAGGCAGCCCTGGGCCGGGACCTCACTCAGATCTCTACCGCTCTGCAGAAACACAAGGTGTCCACTCTGTGACATCCCGACCTCCTTGCTTGTCAGGCTTGGAACTCCGGGCGTCACCCTCTCTCTCCCTTCCCAACCCACACCCCTAACCCTGCTAGGTTCTGGAAGCCGAACTCCATCGCCACCAGTCTGTGTGTGCAGATCTCATGCAGAGGGCACGCAGCCTCAGTGTCAGAGGGCCCCGGCCACAGCCAGATCCTCTGGAAAGGGCAGAAGCTGTGCAGGGAACTTGGCAGTTGCTCTGGACCGGAGCCGCAAGGAGGCGCGCCCGGCTACAAAGTGCACTGTTGGTTGGACAGGTAGAACGTGGGGGCGGGGCGGGGCGGGGCGGGGTGCATGGGGCGGGGCGGGCGGGGTGCATGGGCGGGGCGGGGCGCGCGCGCGCGGCACCTGCTCTCTCTCAACCCTTCCCCACCTCCCCACAGTACTTTTCTGACTCAGCCGAGGCAGCTTCTTGGCTTCTCCTACGGCAGAAGCAACTGGAAAGCGCATCCTGCGGGAAGGACCAGGCCGAGGCCGAGGCCCTGCTGCAGCGCCACCTGCTCCTGGAGCGAGACGTGCGCGCCTTCGGGGCGGAGCTGCGCGAGCTAGAGGATCAGGCGCGGGCTGCTGCAGCCCTGGTCTCACTCAAGGTGCGTTCCTGAACCTGGAAAGGACTCAGACTCATGACTCCTACACTAAATGTGAGGCCCACGCTCCTCCCTCAGTGAGGGTCTTTGTGGTCCTGCCCAGAACTGGTCGTGCTCTCCACCCCCCACTCGACCCCACCCCTGCTCCCATCTCCAGTCTCAGGTGATTTGGAATTCTGTCTGTGTACACCTAAAGGCATCAAGGATAGCTGGGCTTGGCTCAGTCTGCCCAGCACAGTTCAAGAAAGTTCTCCCCAAAAGCCTTATTCTCATGACCCTTCACCCTGAAGTCCCTTTTGGTTCTCTGATTTGACAACTCTAAAGATACCCCACATCCCTCTCCCTTTCTCTGCCCAGCCCTGCCCCATGCACTCTTTAAGCTGCATTTAGGGCCTCCAGATTGCTTCACCTAACCTGGCCATCAAATTGGTAGTATGGATGCAGGAAAGACCTTTGCCTCACACTCCCAGACCTTTCGGACCCATCTCTCCTTAATCCTTTGTGTTTACTCCCAGATCGCATGATTAATAATTTTAAAGACAGATCTCTGTGTTAGCAAGTTTCTAGACCACCACCACTCTTGACAAATGTTAATCAAGGTGAGGTGGGGCAGGCGACTCCCTGAGGACCCAGTGATCCCTGGCAAGGAGGCCTTTTGATCCTTCGTCCGAGGCTGTTTCTAAACATGCACACCCTCCCCACCCTGCACCTGGGAAGCTTCACTCCTGGTACTTACATTACACCAATGCTTTTGGTACAGGGGATAGCGGTTCCTCCCTGCTCTGTGAATCCTGCCTTTCCAGTGTGTTACTTATTAAATGATGGGAGCTATCTCATCCCTTTTGTGTGTTCTCTGTCCCCATCTGGTGCAGGCAAGAGACAGAGATCCCAGGCCCGCATTCTGGCTTTGCTTTTCTCACCATGGCAGGAGAGGTTTAGAGTCTGCCCTTCTGCATGGTGGGAGCCACTTGGTTGCCTAAGCAGAGCCTTTGCCCTCTCTACAGGAGGACCCCCCAGAAGACTGGAGGAAGCTTGACAGGGACGCAGCTGGAGAACCTCGGGGTGGGACCCGAGTCTTAGCAGCAACAGGCAGCCAGTATTCACACCAGCAGACGCCCCTCTCCTCCCGAGGTACAAGGTCCTTTGTACCTTTGTGTGAGCCTGAAGTCTGTCCGTAATGAGGGCAAGCATCTTCCCTGTGGCTGTGTCTGAGGCATCCCAAAACCAAAGGGAAGGAGTTCAGGGGAGGCCGTTTTGAGCTCTGCAGAGAGAAGTAACTGGAGCTATCCAGAAACACACTGCGTTGCTCAGAGCAGCACGTTCCTGCTTCCAGACAGCCACAGGAAGGCGGCTCTCACACCAGCAAAGCTTAGACGAGATGGTCACGTCTGCTCTGTGGAGCTTGAAATTCTCTGGGTCCTCCTCTGATGTTTTTTTTTTTTTTTTTTTTTTTTTTTGGCTTCTTCCTTTTTCTGTACCTACTCATTTACAGTCCATGACCCATTGCTGAGTAGTCTGCTTGCTGCTGCTGCTGCCGCTATCCACACTTGCCCAGGAACAAAGAACAGAGAGATAGAGATGGGAGCTCATCCACTCACAGGGAGGGGTGCTAGCCCATGCTTCCTCTCTGCCTAGCTGCTGGCCACCACAGTGCTTTGCAAATGCTCCTTCTTGGGCACACTCCAGTGGGCCTTGTCTTGCCCTCTTTAAATACCCAGACCATCTGGCCTTTCTTCCCCCTGGACACCCATGGTACTTATTTCACATGACAACATACCTTGCCTACCTAAGTATATCCCTGGATAGTGTCCTACCTGTTCTGGGTCTGCGAGCTTTGCAGTCCTGAGAGACTCGTGAGCCCCAATGGGAAGGTCCAGTCTCCATCCTTTTAGCCTCTACAAGCTCTTCACACAGGACCGGGCACAGGGAAGCAGTGGGTACCGAACCACCTTGGGCTACCTTGTAGTGAGCCTGAGTAGGGAAGAGGAGGCCCCAAGCAGCCCTTGAATCTGTCCTCTCATAACAGTGTGTGCCTCTTGGCTTCCAGAAGGGGCCCTGAATACTTGGAAGCCTAAAGACTTGGGGAACAGCCAGAGCAGGGCACCCGTCATCTGCAGCATAGAGCAGAACCCCCAGGTATGACCACAGGCCCCATCTTGGTGGAGATCTGCTACTTGGTAGGAGCTGGGTGTGGACACACTGCCTTCCTTCTGCACAGGTGGAGTCTGCCCTGAGCCTTCTGGGGGAAGGCCCAAGGATGACTCTCCAGAATGAATATGACTTTGATGTAGACTCCAGCACCATACTCCAGGCACAGGCTCACTTGAGCCAGAACTATGAGAACCTACAGGCCCTAGCAAAGGTAATGCTCTTTGTTCAAGAAATGTCCATAGCTAAGCATGTGGCATATGTCTTTATTCCCAGTTGCTTCCAAGGTAGGAAGATTGCGTAAGGTGTCCATGGCCAGCCTGGGAAACACAACAAGATGAAAAACTCAAAAAAGTGAAATCATGCTTGCCTGGCAGACTTGAGGTCCTAGGGTTCAGTCCCTCTCTACCAAAAGAGAGAGGAAGGGATGGGCGGTTAATCATGCCTCTACCATAAGCTAGAGCAATGTTCTCAACCTGTGGGTCATGACCCCTTTGGGGTCAAATGACCCTTTTACATGGGTCACATATCAGATATCCTGCCTATAAGACATTTACATTATGATTCATAACAGTAGCAAAATTACAGTTATGAAGTAGCAATGAAAATAATTTTATAGCTGGGGTCTCCACAACATGAGGAACTGTAGTAAAGGGCCGCAGTATTAGGAAGGCTGAGAACCAGTGACGCAGAGCCTGTCCATGATCCCAGGAACAAAGCAGTGGCTGACCTGTTCCCTGCTCTAAAGGAGCTTACATTATGACCAAGATGTCAACAAACCTTTAAATGGATGTGGTATGGTTGTGGAGCAAAGACTTGCTCCTCCTGGTGGCTTGGGATAGGCAGGGGACACCCAGGACCTCTCTGAGTGCCCTCCCTCCTGAGGGATGCTGACCCTTCATCCTGACCCTGCGCTGCCTCTTCAGCTTCACAGGGCCCGACTGGAGGAGACAGCAGCCCTGTTTAGCTTCTACAGCTCCTGTAGGGAGCTCCAGTCCTGGCTGGAGGAGCAGACAGCCCTGTTCCAAACATTGCAGCCCCAGGGTGACAACTTAGAGGTCACACAGCTCAAATGTGAGGTAAGCCGCTGAGCTAACGGAGACCGGAGTTTCCACCAGCCTGGCACTGCTTCCGCCTCCCTATTACTCAGTGTTCTGCCCCAATCTCCACATTTGGTCCTGTCTGGGGAGGGTCCCAAGGCAGCAGGCCCGACTGAGAGCTCGGGACTCAGATGCTTCCCGTCTCAAGGCGAGCAGAATGAGTGTCTTAGAGCCAAGCATCCCAAGGCCCTTTGTGGTCCAAAGGGAGGATGGAGTGCGCAGAGCCTGCCTCCCAGGGGTCTGGGTCCTCCTTCTCCTCAGAACTTTCTCATGACCTTGGCCATCGGAAAAGGCCACTGGGCTGAGGTCATCCGCACTGCTGAACAGCTGAAACAGAGATGTCCAGGGCACACCCCGAAAATCCAGCAACAGGAGGAAGACCTGAACCAGAGGTGACAGTGAGGGTGCGGATGCAGGTAGGGCAGGGCCCTTGCTTGGTGCCTCCGACCCTACCAGGTGGAGAGGCTGGATGGTGTCAGAGACAGTGATGAGCGGGCAGAGGACCACCAGCCTAGAAGCCTCTGTCCTGCTGGGCGCTGCCTAAGGCCTCAGCTGGGTAGGTGTCCTTGGATGGATGGGAGGTGTCCTTGTGATGGATGCATCCCTGTATCCTCTGCTCAGGTGGCAGCAGCTGGAGGCCCTGAAGGAAGAGAAAGGCCTGCAGCTGACGCACAGCGCGGAGGCGCGCCATCTTCTACAGGAGGCTGAACCCACACGAGCCCAGCTGCTAAATGTGATGGGCAGGCTGGAGGCTCTGGGGCCAGGATGCTCTGAAGACAGCCATCGAACCCTGCAGCAGATTCAGCAGAAGGTCCTGGGACTGGAGAAGAGGATCTCCTACCTCCAAAGAGCATCCATAGAGTACGGCCAGCTTTAGGATGGCGATGGTGGCCGGGGAGGCAGTGAGGGCAGCGGGAAGCCCTCGTAACATGAGGAAAGGGCAGGAACTGGGATGGGGAGAAGATGGCCAAGACGGGCTGTTGGAAGAGGGTTGGCATAGGCCAGAGACTGCGCTCATGACCAGAACAGCGGGTCATTCTTCAGTGGCAAGTCTCAAGGGAAAGGGCCAGGAGGTGAGAAGATACAGATGAATGAGCTGGGGTTGGGAGGTCCTGCACAAACTGCCTATGCCAAGCAAATTTATTAAGAAGTGCAACATCACCGAGTGGTGGCGGTGGCGCACGCCTTTAATCCCAGCACTCGGGAGGCAGAGGCAGGCGGATCTCTGTGAGTTCGAGGCCAGCCTGGTCTACAAAGGGAATTCCAGGAAAGGCGCAAAGCTACACAGAGAAACCCTGTCTCAAAAAACCAAAAAAAAAAAAAGCAACATCTTGTATACTGTTTTCAGGCAGAGAATGGCCAGCGTTTGTGGAAAACTAAATCAGACCATGGTGGCATGGAGAACCCAGGATACCCAACCCAACTGCTTTAGGACTGATAACCATGGTTCAGAGGGGAATGCCGGGTCCCCAGGAACTTAACTCCTTCAAGGCCCAGGCCCCAGACTGGACCTTGCAAGGTCTACCCCTAGGCAAGGACACAGAATTAGCATTCTCCTTGTCCTTCCTTCAGGACCCGAGAAAGCCTTGGATTGGGTGTGGCTCCCAACTCTCAGAGAAAGGGAGAGAGCCCCTGATCATGCTGCTTCTAGCTAGGGGTGGGCTGGATGTTCAGAGTTGTCGCCCCTTTCCCAGGAGACACAGGCCCGGCCGGGGTACTGACTGTAGTGGTTAACCTCCTGCAGGGTGATGGAGTCAGGTCCCCTGGAGGGCCAGCTGCTTCAGGAGCGGGTGCTGATGCTGCAGGGTCTGCTAACACAAGTACAAGAGCGAGTGGCCCGGCAGGTCCAGGTCCAGACTGAGGCTCGGGGCCAGCGAGGCATCCTCCAAGAGAGCCAGACATTGCTTCTGTGGGCGGAGGCCATCCGGGCTCAACTGTGCAGTGAAGGGGAGCTGGAGGATGTGGCCTCAGCCCGGGAGCTGCTGAGGAAGCATGGAGGTCTACAGGAGGAGACCTGCCTGTGGCAAGAGAGGTCAGGACAGGCCTGGGGGGCGGGGCGGGGGCGAGTTCATAAAAGGAAGGTGGAAAGCAATGTGATCTCCAGGGTCACGAGCCGGGCTGGTATCTAGCATGGCACTGCAGGCAGGTTTTCAGGAGATACCCTGGCCTACGTCAGGCAGCCTGCACACTTTGGGAAGGGCCCCCAGACACTTTCCTTCAGGTGTGACGATAGTGCCCACCCCACCCCCCCAGTCTAGCTTCCCATTCTGAGCAGCGCATACCCTGCTGGTCTCGACAGTCAAAGGGCCCAGTACCCACCAATGGGACTAAGATTTCTACCTCCTCACTTCCTTCAGAAGTGATGTGCAGCCCCATGAGCAAACGGAGCCACCATGTACAATCTTCAGGCTGCCCCCTGCTCTAGGGAGCCTGACAGGTATCAAGTGGGCCCTGAGAGATGGACACCTGCCTTCCCCTTCTCTCTCTCTCTCTCTCTCTCTCTCTCTCTCTCTCTCTCTCTCTCTCTCTCTCTCTCTCTCTCTCGCACGCGCACACACACACACTTTCGGGTTGCAGCGCAGAGGAAACGCTGGCTTTTCCTGCCTCCCACACCCCGGCCACCTGTCTCCAAAATGCGGGGGCAGCATCCAGCCCAAAGGGGCACCTGTTCTGCTGGGTCAAAGGTTCCAGAGGCCCTGCCAGCAGGCATGTGTGGATTGAGAGATTTTTGTCGAGTTGTATCGCCCCAGCATGCCACTAGCCATCTACAAAGAGGACAGTGTGATGTGGGTCCTGGGCAATCCACCGGGCCCCTGCATTCCATCTTATTCACAGGCCAGGACACAGCTGTCCGGTGAAAAAGTGAACCAATAGGACTAACCGGCCCGTCCCCCTCACTGCAGAGCTCTGTGATGAAGGGCCGGAGGAGCTGGTGAGGAGCGTCAGCTGTGTTCTGGGGCTATGTCTGTTGTTTTACACAGGCTGCAGCAGCTGGAGGCTCGGGGCCAGCTGGTGGCAGCCTCAGACCCCCCACAGTCCCAAGAGGTGGCCAGTGCCCTAAGGCTCCTAGGCCGGCAGGGCCAGCAGCTGAAGGCTGTGTGGGAGCAGAGGCAGCAGAAGCTTCGGGACAGGCTGGAGCTGCAGAGGTTTGGCCAGGAAGTGGATAGTTTCATCGACACCTGTGCCGGCCATGAGGCCTTCCTGCACCAGGACAATCTGGGGGTAAGGAGCTGGGGAAGTAGAACTGTCACCCTACGGCCCCTGGAGGGGGCTGGCCTCCTTGGGTCTAGAAGCCAGGGTGGGCAGGAAGGCCCGGAGGATGAGCTGACCTCAGGTCTCTGCACCAGGAGGACCTAAGGGAGGCCCAGAGCCTGCTGCAGCAGCACCAAGGTTTGGGTGGCTCCGGAGCACCCTAGGATCTCGGGCTGAGGCCCTGCGGGCGTGTGGTGAAAAGCTGCTTCTGAGCCAGCACCCGGCTGAGCACAAGTGAGCCATCTGCCTGCTGCAGTCTCTCTGCACCTGGACAGACTGCTGCCCTGCGGCCCGGTGGGGCGGGGTTCCCTTGGGCTGGGGGGCTGGGGGCTCAGGCAGGGAAGAGCCTTCTCCTCCCCCTCTTCTCCAGGATCAGAGAGCTGCTGCACAGTGTCCAGACACAGTGGGCCAGGGTCCAGGAGAGGAGTGAGCAGAGAAGGGAGCAGCTGCTGGCCTCCCTCCAATTGCAAGTGAGTCCCTAGGCTGCAGGAGACCAGCCCACAGCTGCACTGAGGCAGGAGGATCCTGTCTACTGGGCACTTTCCCAACCCTTGGGTGTTTCCAAGAGGACGCTGGAGCTGTGCTCACCGTGCTTCTCAAAGGACCCTTGACTAACCTGCCCCTCTCACCCTACTACATACCCGCCCTCACTTCTGACTCGCCAGGGTTTGCCTGGGTGAAGGGAAGTAGCTACAGACCAGCTTTGATGCTCGTTCAGGCCCTAGGGCCAGGCCAGGCCTCCAGAAAACCTCAAACCATTTAGATCAAGAACCACATGAGATCTGGTGTCATCTGTGGGGTGGGACCTGATAGGCATTTCTCTTTCTGGGCACAGTGTCCTTGCCCCATTTGGGGATCAGCAAAATCCAAGCTCTACCTCCCCTGAACCCAAGAACTGGCTCAGGGTCCTGTTTTTCCCCATGGTGCCCTGCTCTCCAGAGGTAGGTGTACCATCCCTCCCCCTGGACCCTGAGACCCACCATCTCCTGGTTCTCGGGCAGGAATGGAAGCAAGCTGTGGCGGAGTTAATGCTGTGGATGCAGGGGAAGTGGGCCACGGTGGCCGGTGAACCCTCCCAAGCATGCAGCAACATGCTGAAGAAACCCAAGTGGCTCGAAATGACCAAGCATGAGCTATTAGCTACCCGCGGATACATGCAGGACCTACAGCAGGTGAGGATGCTTGAAAGAAGTGCAGGGCCCTCTTGTCTTCAGATTCCCAGCACACTGCTCTGCCGACTTCTATAGAGCACAGTCGCTGGAAGAAGGGTCCCCTCTGCCTCCTTCACTTAGCTGGGTGTCCCCCTAGATAGGCACCCAAATCAGCTCAGAAAGCCGCCACCATTCCAGGGAGCTGGAAGAAGACAGTTGTAGCCAGCAACCTGCCTTTTGCCCCTGGGTGCAGCATGCTGTGGTTGGTAGTGTTCCTGGTAGCTCAGCAAAATAGCCCGGGCCTTTGTCTCCTCCACTCCAGGCTGGGAGAGAGCTGTTGCACGGCCACCCCTACGCACAGGAGGACATACAGGACAGACTCCAGGGCCTGAGTCACAAGTGGGAAGAGTTGGACCACAGGATGGCAGAGCAAGGGGACAGGCTGCTGCAGACCGGACGGCAGGGCCAGCTTCTGGAGCTACTGCAGGTCCCTGGGGAATGGGGGGTGGGGGGCGAGGACACAGAGGGAAGACCAGGCTTGCCTGGAAACAGGCAGAACAGAAAGAGCTGGAAGAGTGCCCCCCCCCCCCCGATGAAGTCCTGTACCGAGCTCTGGCCCAGAGTAAAGCATGGCTTCGCCCAGCATCAGGCCACCACCAGAGTAACTTCTGTGTGTCTAGCATGTGATTATCACAACTTCCTCCAGAGAGGAAGGTGCACAAGGAGATGGTTTGCACACTACGAGCTGGGAAGACATGATGGGTCCCTGGTGAATCTGGGCCTAGGAGCTCTGTAGACTTCGAGCCCCCGCAGGGTTGCCTGCTGAGCTGCAGTGGAATGGTGAATGCAGCCTCTTGCCACCCTCCCCAGGATGTCAGGGAGACGTTGGAGCAGCTGGAGGGAGCCCTGCAGAGAGCAGAAACGGGACAGGACCTGTACTCCAGCCTGAGGCTGCAGAAACAGCACTGTCAACTAGAGGACAAGAGCCAGGCCCTGGCCAGCAAGATGGCTGTCCTCATCTCTGAGACCCACCATGCGTTCACTTCCCTGACCACTCCTGGAGGAGAGCCAGAAGTCTCACCAGAGGTGGCCATTCTATCTTCATCTCAAGGGCCATGCTTCCCCCTCCACACACACCTTGGGAACCTGAGTGGCACCTAAAGGACCTGAGCGCATCCAAACCCTTCTGAGTAGAGTCATTCTGGGGTGGGGCGGCCTCACAGGTTTCCCTCTGTTCCCTGACATTGTTCTTCATGGGTCCCTGGTGGGGATGAGGAAAGGACCATGACCTTGTCTTTATCCTTTCCCCCAGCCTCTTCATCTTTTCTCCTTCTACCAGGTTCAAGGCCCTGCAGAGCATGCTGGCCACCCGACGCATGCAACTGCAGGCCTCCGTTGAGCTGCACCAATTCAACCGCCTTAGCAACCTGGAACTCACATGGGTGGCTGAGCACATGCCCAGCACCGGCCCCACCTACCCTGCCCATTGCTGCCGCGATGTCCAGCGCCTTCAACGTAAGCACGAGGTACTGTCACCTGTTCCAGGGCCCCAGTATCTCATCCCCAGAACTTAGAACCCCCTTGCCACTCCTCGGGGTATCCTGGCCTCAAAATCCTTCTCCCTGGGTCTCCTGATTCCCAGATCCACTCTGCTCCAGTTGTCCTTAGCCTGGTGAGCCTAGAGACACATCGGCGGTTCTAATCTGGGCGTGTGTGACTGAGGGAATCCCGCTGCTCTGTGGCAGGTGCTCCAGGCTGAGGTGAAAGCTCACGTGGAACACCTGCACGGAGTACTAAGTTCTGGCCAGAGCCTAGCAGCCTCTGGGCACCCCCACGCTCAGCGCATTATGGAGCAGTGCCGGAAGTTAGAAGGCCACTGGGCAGAGCTGGAGCAGGCATGTGACGCACGTGCCCATTGCCTGCAGCAGGCCGTCACGGTCCAGCAGGTAGGAGACAAAGAGGGTGGGGTCTGCAGGGCAGTGGAAGCTGGGCCAGCTGTGGGAGGGAGGGATTGTGGGACCTTCATGGTGGGAGCCCTATGCCAAGTTAGCTGGTTCCAGTAAGGGTCCAGAAGCCTCTCTGCCGGCTGCTGGCGACCAGGACGGGTGATGAAGGGTCCCAGCTAAGATCGCTGTGGTGAGTCAACATCATTCTTTGCAGTGCTTTCCGACTGTGTCAGAAATAGAGACCTGGGTGGAGGAAAAGCGGCCTCTGGCGAGCAGTCAGGAATATGGCGGCGACGAGACAGCTACCTTTGGACTCGCTAGCAAACACCAGGTACTGTGTCCTGCTCACCCCCGTGTGAGTGAGCAGACCACAAGGAAGCCTGCCACACTCCAAAGGGCGCATCCTGCTTCCTGAGACACAGAGCCCTGCTGTGTCCTTCCTGAACACATGGCTAGCCCCGTCCGCCGCCCACCGGAGTCCTTATCACCCTCCTCCCGAGCACACGCTCTGCCAGGACAGCCCCAGCCTTGTGACTCAGGAGTGTGTTGGCCTTCCTGAACTTGCCTCTCATGCAGACTTGGGGTGCCTCTGTCTCCTCATCTCCTTCCCAGGACCTTCCTGCTCCTCAGAGTCACCCGCTGCAGCCTGCCCCCTGTCCTTCATATGTGTCCTGCTATAGGGCTCTGAACATCATCCTTCTGTTTACCCACTCGCCACCCTTAAATCCATCTCCTCCCACAAGCATCCCTGGCAGGAAGGAGGGAGGCCAGAGTGGATTCCTAGAACCATCAAGCTTCAAAGCCTCAGCCCCTCTGTATTCCTGCTTCTTGTCATGGAAATGTCCTCCTGTCCGGATACTTTCCTGCATGTTCCAGTGGTCATTCTTTTGTGGTGTCTCGTGGCTGAGGATTTTCAGCGAGCTATTCCTGAGGGTATACCTGCAGGCTTGGCCTCATGTAGCCTCCCTGTGCCAAGCATGCAGAGAGGCTTGCTCAGTTCTGTATATTTTTACATTTTGATATTGGGGTCCAGTATGATGCCTCCTGGACCCCTCTTTCCTTGGCCCAATCTTCCCACCATTACTCTTTCTGGCTAAGTAGTGAGTCTTCTGAGGGTAGAGACCATATCTTCATTTTGTAAAACAGTAAGTGTGCCGTCAGTATTGGGTAAGTGGGTAATGTGTGGTGGGTGAAGCTGAGTGGGTGGACCATGGATAGGTATATAGATGGATGAGTATATTGATAAGTCAGTGAGTTGAGAGGTAAACAGACGAGTGTGTGAGTTGTTGAACGAATGCCTGGGGGGGATGAATGTATAGGTTGTATAGGGGTAGATGTATAGAGAGATGAAGAACCACCCAGTCCGGATTCTTACATTGGCAGATGCTGCAGCAGGAATTAGCTCTTTATTGGAGCTCTGTGGAGGATCTTGAGCAGAGATTCCAGACCCTCACTGGATTTGAGGCCTCTGAGCAGCTGGGTATGGTGCGGGAGCGATTGCAGGCATTACAGACGCTGGCGGATGCACGGTGAGGGAGACTATGGACCCTCTCATCAGTGGGCACAGGGGCCCTAACCACAGCTGACTGTCCTCTGCCATGGCCCTGTGATGGCAGGGACCCAGGCCTTGAGGATGCCCCAGGAAAAGGCTGCGATTTTGTGTTGCTCGCCTCTTTATAAGCTCTTCAGTAAAGGCTCCCATAGCAGGAACTCGGGCCCTCAATTCCCAGCTCTCCATCTCTTGCCAACCCCCTCTGTCCCCTACCCTGGCCTTCCTATGTCCTCTTCCCAAGTCAAAGGCTTGGGCAAAGATCATGAACAACCCCATTCTTCAGCACCCTCTCCCTCGGGTCCCCAGGGAGACGAGCAGACAGCTAACATCTGGGGAACCCCTGACTGTCACCATAGGGGCCGGGAGCTGGACGGGACCCTGAAGCTACATGAATTCACGAGAGAAGCCGAGGACCTGCAGAGTTGGCTGGCTAGCTGGAAGCAGGTGGTCAGAGGAGGGGACAACTTTGGAGAAGACCATGAGCGTGTGCTGGTGAGGGGCTAGGAAAGACACACGAGGCAGGGGCTGGATGGCAGGGGCTCGTCCTGCTGGGCTGGGTGGAGAAGGCACAGTGGAATCATGGAGTATGCCTTCGGGGTGGAGCGTGCCGGGACTGCGGCCACACAACCCCACACTGTCACCGAGTGCCTGGACTGGGGCCACCCTGTCATCTGCTCCCCTCTCTCCTCAGCAACTCTGCACTAAGTTTACAGAGTTTCAGAACCAAATTGAAACCGGTGCCCTGCGAGTAGAGACCTGCCAGCAGCTGGCAGAGCGCCTCCTGGAGGGTGGGCACAGTGCCGCACCCAAGGCCCGCCAGTGGCAGCAGGATCTACGGTAAGTGTGGCGGCCCAGGCAAGGGTCTAGGTTTGGAGGAGGGTCTAGAGAGGTAACAGAGGGTGCACGCTCTGCGGGTCACTGGGCCCTGCTTGCTCAGCCAGAGAGGGCCAGGTCCCTGCGATGTTAAAGCCTCCACTGTGGTCTGTGGTGGAAGATGCGGCTGGGACACTTTTCCCAATTACTGCCTCCTTAGACGTGGAGGAGGAACTATGGAAGGAACCTACCTGAGCTAGAGAGGAGGCCTTCCGTGAGCTCCGAGCTCCAGATTCCCGTGCTCACAGGCCTTCCATTCATTATTCTAGGTGTCCACCACCTGCCGGTATGGGTCCTTTTCTAGCCTGTGAGATTAAGGCGAGGTCAGATCTTCTCCTGACCCTCAGCATAAAGTCTAGCCTGGAAGAAACCTTTGAGCACAGGGAGAGCATGCAAAGGGGGAAATGGAGGAAAGAGAGGGACTCTCTGCCCAAGGATTTGTAATGTCTTGTCTTATTTAGGGTTTCTGTTGCTGTGAAGAGACACCATGGCCATGGCAACTCTTATAAAGGGAAGCATTTAATTGGGGCTGGCTTACAGTTTCAGAGGTTTAGTCCGTTATTATCATGGTGGGACATGGCAGCGTGCAGGCAGACACGGTGCTGGAGAAGGAGCTGAGAGTTCTACATCTTGATTCTCCCCCCACCACCACCACCCCCGCAGAAGGAAGTGAACTGTCCCACACTGGGGCATATACGAGACCTCAAAGCCTGCCCCCACAGTGACACACTTCCTCCAACAAAGCCACACCTCCTCCAGCAAGGCAATGCCTTCTAATAGTGCCACTCCCTATGGGCCAAACATTCAAACACATGAGTCTATGGGGGCCATTCCTATTCAGATCTCCACAAACGGGGTTGATCGACATTCTGAAAACAGACACGAAAGATGGGAGCAGAGTTAGGGCAGAGAGAGCTGTGACAGGCTGAGCCTGGCAGGGCAGCGCCCACGGCTACACTTCCCGTGAAACTAGAGAGACTCAGGGGAAGGGAGCCAGGTTTGGAGGGAGGGGGAGCCAGAAGCAGGAGGCTTGAAAGACACCCCCCCCATCAGGAGCTTTGGGCAATCCCTGGGTTCCACCCAGAGAGGAGAGAGCTGATCGGGCAGACCAGACAGGGATGCAGGCTGACCCATGGCTGCCCTTCTGTGTGGTAGGGCTGCCTGGTCTGAACTGTGGCAGCTGACCCGTGCCCAAAGCCGCCTGCTCCATGACACAGAAACCGCCCTCCGAGTCCACAGAGACCTCCTAGAAGTCCTTACTCAGATTCAGGTATGAACTCTAGAGGTGGATCTCCCAGGCTCAGAGCCCCACCCTCCCTTCCTACCCTCCTCTGACCCTTTTCTACCCTAGGAGAAAGCTACAAGCCTCCCTAATGACGTGGCCCAGGACCTGCGTGGGGTAGAGAACCAGCTGCAGGGACATGAGAGGCTGGAACGTGAGCTGGCAGGCCTGGAGCAGCAGGTGAGTCGGCTGCTAGCACAGCCCCTCAGGCCCCTGCAGGCCGTCCAGCCTGGCCCATTTGATCTTCCCGTTGGGCCTGCCCTGCATGGCAGAGCATGGCCCAAGAAGTTCCCAGGCTTGAGTACTCAGACAGGGAACGTATCTTGGGATGCTCAGGTCCTTCCACCTCTGTGAAGAAACCGTTCTCCTCTCCTACCCCTTACCTGTTAGCTGCAGGAACTGCTGGAGTCTGGAAGCAGGGTACAGAAGCTGTGCCCAGGTCCTCAGGCCCTCGCCGCTGTCCAGCAGCAGCAGCAAGCTGTGACACTCTCCTGGGAGGCCCTCCAGCTGCGTGTGGGGCAGCGCAGGGCCCAGTTGGAACGCGCACACCTCCTGGTCCGCTTCCACACAGCGGTGAGGGCTTTCTCCTCTTGGGAGGGGCTCAGGTGTGCACAGATGTGTACATGCACCGAGGCCCTAGAGGGAGAATAAGTGTGGCCAGAAAGGGCAAGATCAAGGGTCTGTAATCCTGGAAGGACTGGGTTGGGTGACGACAGAGAAACCGAGGGACAGAGGCCTGTGAGCCTCACCAGAGGCCCTGTCTCAGACAGCTTGATGTCTCTATGTGTCCATGGGTTCAGGCAGGCTACAGCTGTGTGCCACCAGCCCCATCTCAATGGGGCCTCGTTCTCTCCCGGGGTCAGGTGAAGGACTACACCTCCTGGGTGGCCAGCATGCATCAGGAGCTGCAGAGGGAGGAGGGCTCCTGGGAACCCAGCCATACCCTGCTCAGGCTCAGAGCCCACCAATGGCTGCGGGCAGAACTGGAAGCCAGAGAAGAGCTGCAGCAGCAGGCCACCAAGCTGGGCCAGCAGTCACTTCTGGCTGCGGGGACACCCACTAAGGAGGTGGGCACTCTGCCCATGCTCCCTGCCCACCCTGTCACCCCTTGGGCTGCCCCCTGCCCACCCCACCACCTCTTCTTCAAGGCTCCCCTGGGGATGCATTAGTGGCCCTCCCAACCCCACCTCTCCACATCCTCACCTCAGGTCCAGGATGCGCTTCAAGCCCTACAGGAGGAGCGTGACCAGGTGTTCGAGGCCTGGGCACTCAAGCAGGAGAAGCTGCAGAGCATGCTTCAAGAACAGCGTCTCCTCAGACAGTGCGATCACCTGGCGAAGATCCTCACAGCCCAGGAGGCAGGTCTTACAGCCTCGACTCGAACCCTCCTCCTCTTCCATACCTCTGTTCCTCCCTTTCTTCCCGAGTCTTTGGCTTTTTCTTGGACATGGAGCCTAGGGGCTGTGGGTGAGTCCTCCCCGGTGGCTGGTGTAGATCACCAGGGCACCATGGCCCCCACGAGCACCCCCAGGCCAGATCTAGCCCTGCTCTTGCCCAGCCTAGACACTGGACTGAGACCGCTGAGTCGGATAGAGATGGCCGATCATCTCCACTGTGTCGGAGGTTGAAGTGTGGCTGGCCTCCCACCTGGGCTCCTGCTCCCCTCACCTCTCCCCTGCCCACGTGCGTGCGGTGTTCCCCTCAGCGGCTGAGGCCCCAGGGGTACCGCCTCGGTAGACAGTGCGGGCAGCCTTCAGTGCCTCTGACCTTCCCGCATACTGATCTAGGCCTTCCTGAAAGCCGGTGGCCTGGGTTGCTCAGTGGAGGAAGTGGAACAGTTGATTTGCAAGCATGTGGTCTTCCAGAAAGTGCTCGCTCTCCAGGACGAGAAGGTGATGGGCTCAGGGAGTCCTGAACACGATGGTGGGGAGGGGGGTCCTCAAGAGGGGTACGGTGGCTGGGTGTCTGCTCAGAAACAGCGCTGGTTTTTATGTCTGTGGAAGTAGGGCTGGAAGTGTACCTAGGGCTCAAGAAAAGCCCCGGCCCCGGGCTGCTCCACACTGCGGGGGCCCCAGGGAGCATTCACTGAGCGTGAGGTCGCTGAACGGCGAATGGCTCTGGCTATCGCCGGGACCACCAGCCAGTCCTTCGCCGCCGTGCAGAGCTGAGGGAAAGTCAGCGGCCAGGTGGCCAGCATAGAGCTGCTGACTGCCTGTGTTCCACAGGAAGCCGCCCTGCGGGAGCAGTTGAAAACTACCCCGAGCCCTGAGGGGCAGAGCCTGGTTTACCGCGTGCTGGAGCGTCGGGCTCAAGTGAAGGAGCTGGCCGAGAGCCGGGGACAAGCCCTGCACACCTCCCTGAAGATGGCCAACTTCGCCAGGGCGGCAGCTCAGGTCAGAGGCCCGTCCCCTGCCTGTTGCCCAAACCCTGGAGTACATTGTGCAGTTTGAGGTGACACTCAGACCACAACACTGTGTCTGATGATAAAAACAGGTTTGGAGAATTAAGTGGCTTCCTGGGGGGCCGTGGAGCCCAGAACATTGGATTTGGAGCCCCTGTGGGCTGAGACTCATCTGTTTGCTGAGCCCTGGCAGAGCCAAGGCAAAGAAGAGTTATAGGAAGGGGAACAGGTTCCTGGAACAGGGGCTCATACCTCTGAAACCGACTCCCATCCAAGTTCCTTGCGCAGCCTGGCCTGGGGCATGGCTTCCTGCCTAGAACCCTGGTGCTTGTTTACTAGATACTGCTAGCTCTGCCCCGGACTATACTAGCGTGGAGCGGGAGTGGAAGGGGGTGGGGATGGGGCTTCAGGATGGAGCATCACGGGATTTGACCCCGTCCCTACCAGGTTGAGGACTGGATCCAGGAGCGGGTCCAGCAACTGAGAGCCTGGAGCCCTCTTGGAAGCCTAAATGATTATCTGAAGCACCTGCGGAAACACCAGGCCTTCGAGGCTGAGGTCCAGGCCCATGAGCAGGTCATGACCTCTGTTGCCAAGGTAACCCCAGCCTCAGCTCAGCCTCAAGTGTTGATGGCCAAGGTCTCAGGTAAGAAGAAAGGGGCTGAGCGCTCCCCTATTCCTGTCTCCCAGCAAGGTGAAGGGCTCCTCGGACAGAGCCACCCTGGGACTGGAGAGGTCTCCCAGAAGCTGAAGGCCCTGTGGGAGCTCTGGGAGAAGCTGAGGCAGGCAGTGACCCTGCAGGGCCAGGTCCTGGAGGACCGACACAGCTTCCTGGAGTTCCTGCAGAGAGTGGACCTAGCAGAGGCCTGGATCCAGGAGAAGGTGAAGGCTCAGAGCGCTGAGCAAGGCAATTGGAGGCTGGGGGCTGAGGCTGGGGACCAGGAGCCAAAGGATGGGGTGGGGAAGAGCCAGGCACGTAGTTCTCTGTCTCCGTGATGGTAAGGGCTTTAGTGGGAAGGCCCAAGCCTCCGCCTGCCCTGACGCTGCCCCAGCTACAGGCCAGAGTTGAGCGCTGCATCCCCACCCTCGGCCTCCACAGGAGAGGATGGTGAACAGCGGCGACATGGGCCTGAGCCTTGAACACTGTCTACAGCTCTGCAGAGAGGTCCACAGGTTACAGGTGAGAGGCTGTGCTCGGGAGGGTTGGCACAGGATCTCCCATTGGGAAATTTGTCCAGTGGACTCCAGAATCCGGAGAAAGGCTCAAGCTCAGCTTTGCACTACTCGGCCACACTTAGACAAGCTCCCTCATCTGGTCAATCCTTAGTTTCTTCATCTCTGAAATGAGTAGCATGCCTTCCTCAGAGGTGAGGGAATGCATGTGTGTGGTGGTGGTCACATGATTCTACACCTGTAATTTGATGCCTCTCCCGGGAATCTTGGGGGTCTGGTTTGAGTGTCATGGTAAGAAGCAGAGGTATGCATGGAGCTGCTGGGCAACTTCTGCATTCAGACCAAGTTGTGATCCTAACTTCCCATTTCAAGATTACTAAAAAAGATACAGCCTGTGCCTGGGTGTGGTAGATAATCAATGCCTTCCTTCAGTGTGAATAGTTCAGCATCTCCTCACCCACACCACTGACCAAAAACACCCGGAATCTATTTCTGTAATACAGAGGGGCCCTTGGCAAATACATTCATAAACAGGTGTTGGAGACAGTGTTGAAGGCGCTGACCTCGCAGGTGTATGGGATTTTGGTAAAGGCTGCAGTCTTAAACCCAACACGTCCTTAGCTGGTGATGTCATTTGCTGGATGCTGTACCATATGGTACAGCAGGAAGGGGGGCCCTGGGCCCGAGTCCTGACCTGCCATGAGTGAGCACCATGACCCCCTGAGCCCCGCTGTGCTCCGGGATCACCTCTCAGATGAGTTAAATGGTACAAATGTAGGGAGCAGGCAGCCTGTGATCCACCCTGCTGGGGCTCCCCTCCCTGAGGACCTGTAAGCCTGCCTGTGTCCAGGCTTCATTTTTAACTTTAAACACTACCCATGGGTCTGTGTCCACCTTCCCCCTCCTACCCAGTCCTCATTCTGAGAAGCCCGTTGAGGCTGAGGGCATGGTCTCCAGCACCTGTCACTGCAGAGGAAGCAGCCACCTCCCACTCCCCAAATCTGCTGTGGTTGTGAAAATTCCTTCCCAGGGGGAGACATAAGAAATATCTACCCCTTCTCCCAAGGCCCCAGTGACAAATCAAGACATGAGACAAAGTTCGTTCTGGGGTTTATTGGACTTCCTTACAGAGCATAATACAGGAATGTGGTACTCCTCCCCCAACAAGCTGAAAAGCTTACTCAGAGCGCTCTGAAGGAGCCCCTCCCAATCTCTTCCCAGTTTATACGATCTAGCCTCTTCCCTAGGCCATGTGCAATTAAGGCAGAATGACACACAGCAGATGCTATGGAGCACCTGGATATTCAGGTGCGGGTCCTGTGACCCTCCCACCCTTCCATGAGGGAGAATAAAGGGTCAGCAAGCCCAGCTGGGATGATCCTTGGCAAGAGGCACAGCTGGACTCCTCAAGATGGTGATTGCTTTCCCAGGGGACAATCACAACAGCTACTCCAGGAGGAGGCTTGAACAGGTGATGCTAGTTAGTGTTCGCACCTCCCCCTTCCCCGTAGGTCACAGTGGATGACACCTACATCGGGAGAATCAAAAACTTGTCACCGCAGCTCAAGAACCCGAGCCCCGAGGAATCTGAGACCATCTGCCAGCGGCAAAACCAGCTCAACCATAGGCCAGTCTCAGACGGGACGGACGAGGGGGACCAGTGGGGCTGGAAGAGGGGCTGGGGGCCACCTCGGGCTGCAAGGTTCACCCCCATCCTCTGGTCAGGTGGAAGACTTTCCATGGCAACCTGCTCCTGTATCAGCAGCGGCTTGAAGCAGCCCTGGAGATACACACATTGTCCAGTGAACTGGATGACCTCACTGAGCAGATCAGGGAAAAGGTAGGTAGTGAGAAGTCCCCTGGTGCATGGAGTTGGGAGTGGCATGGAGTCTCCCATGACTGCAGTCCCTGGCCCACCTCTGCTCTTCATCTGGATCACACCAGGAGTCCACCAGGGAATCTGATGAGAAGCGTACTACACACCCCCACACACACCTCTGCAGCTCCCAAGCCAGCCCCCCCTGCCTCTTTCCATCCCAGATGTGGATGATGTCTAGAGCCCAGAAGAGGTTTGGCCCAGGATGGTGTCAGTTCCCACAGAGATGCAGGTGGGCTGGAAGCTGTGAAAGTGCAGCTGAGGCCTCTGCAACCTGAGAAGTTCTGTGTGGGATAGCATCCCCTTCCACTGGATCCTGCCCTCACAGCTAACGCAGGCCTCTAGCCTCTGAGATCCCTCAGAGTCAAAGAGACCATGCCAGGAAGCACCACACACGTCTCACCAGAGGAAAGTCAAGACCCAAAGTCCTGCTCCAGATCTCCTGTTCCTCTGGCCAGGTGCAGGGCCCTGCTCCCACCCCATCAGCAGGAAGGGATTCATGCAGGGTGCTTGCATTCTGCACCGCCACCCTAGGTGACCAGGCTCCTGTGGCGAGGGGACAGCTGAAGCTGAGCCTAGCCGGTAATGGCTCCCCTCCCACTCTCCCAGGAATCCCTGATGCAGGCCCTGGAGAACACAGAAGATTTGGAGAATGTACAGAGGCTACCATGGAAACAGAAAATGTTACAACAGGGCATGGGCCTCATCCAGACTCAGGTGGAGGTGTGCAGTTGGGGGACCCGGGCCCTAGGTACATCCGCGGGAGCCCTGGTGGATTCCTGAGAGCCATGTGCTGAGACCTACATAGCCCGGGCCCCTGCCGCCTGGCCTCTGACCTTTATCCCTGCAGTCTCTCGAGGGTAAGGTTGGCCGCCTCTGCAAGAGAAGTCCTGAGGTTGCCCACAGCCTCAGTCATAAGCGACAAGAAATGATGGACCGCTGGTGGAAGGTCTGGAGCAGGCTCCAGAAGTGGTATGAGCCCTTGGGCCTTAGTCCCATGCCGAATGGTGCCCTCCAGTTCTCAGTCTGCACTTCCCCTTGGCCCCTCTTTCTCCTGCGTGTCCGTACCATTTACCAGTTAACTTCCAGCCCGCAGACCTTCTGTGCTGAGGGGTTAAAGGATACTGGGCATGAGGGAGGGGAGGCTCCATGATCCTAGAACTAACCCATGAGTCCTGTGAGCAGGAGGGAGTCACAGGATGTGGCCCGTAAAGTTTGGAAGCTCCAGATGCTGCTGCAGGATCTGCAGGACTGGGCACAGGGACTGAAGGCTGAGATGGACTCGCGGGGCAGCCCCTGCAGCCCCGAGAGAGCCCTGTACATGCTGCAAGAGCACCAGGCATACAAAGTGAGCCGCAGTCCCTGTCAGCCCTCCCCTCACTCTGCCCCCCTCCTCTGACCCCTGCCAGGACCTTTCTCTGTCTCCTGGCCAACTTTGTTCTTGTCCATCCTGCCCTCTCCTTCCTGCTGGACCTCTGGTGACCCTGGGAGGCCTCAGCCCACAGGGAACTGACCTCAGACCTATGACAGGTCGAGCTGGACATCCGAGCAGACAGCCTTAGCCTGGCCCGGAGCATGGGCCAGCAGCTGCTTGCATCTGGATGCCAACTGGCCTCTGGGATTCAACAACCCCTGGCTGCTGTGGAGCAGGAGCTGAGTAGCTTGGAGGCATCATGGCAGAGGCGGCGGCAGCGGCTACAGCAGGCCCTGGAGCAGCAGGTGGGCCCCAGGCCAGCTTTCAGCCTACCCCACTATCAGGACCTATGACGTCTCCACAGCCCCGGTCAAGCCCAAACCCGGAAGGACTGCCTTCCTCGGATATTCCTGCCATTCAGCCTGCTCCTGTACCGTGGAGCCAGACCCCTGGTTCTCCAACCTGAACCACCAGGAAGGTCACACACATGCCTGGGTAGTTCCTGGGCCCTCTCCTGACTTTCTCTTGTCCTTTTTTTTTTCCAGTCACTTCTGAGCTCTGTGGAAAAGGTGGAACACTGGTTCGACAGTGAGGAGGCCTCTCTAGCTAGTGAGGGACCGGCGGTAGGTACCCAGCAGGAGTGGGGAAGGATGGACGAGAGCCCGCCAGAGCCATCAAGCTCTCTGGTCAGGGTCTTCCCCACGGCTAAGCAGTTACCATCAGTCCTAAGAGTTCCTTGGCCCCTTGGGCAGGGCCCGTAGGGTGTGTCTGAGGAGCCGAGGGAGTGAGCTGATGGTTAGGCTGGTCGCTCCTTCGGGTCTCTCTCTTTGCCTCTGTCCTCACTCCGACATCCTCTCAACCCCAGTAACAGGCAAGCATAACTCACAGAGACCTGGGGGAATAATTAGGGCTGACATAGTCTTTCTCAGAGGAGAGAGGGAAGCACTCAGCCTGCCCTGGAAATGGACACAGATGGTCCCCCTATCCTAAAGCTAGAAGCAGCCTGGTGGGGTCTGAGTAATGCCGTTGGGAGAACAATCACTTTGTGGAGAGGGGTTCTAGAGGGAAGCAGATGGCCTAGGGTGGAGTGGGGGCAACCCTGTAGTCCTCATCAGCACCCCACTTCCATCAGGGTCCCTTGGCCACTGTGGAGACCCTTCTGTGGAAGCACAAGAGGCTCGAGCAGCACCTGAAGGCAAGGCTGAAGAGATCAGTGCGCTGGAGGCCACAGCCCTCACCCTGCACCAGAGTGGACACCCTGAGGCCCGCAGCATCCTGGCCAGGTGCCAGGCCCTGCTCCTGAGGTACCTGTGGCTCTGAGATGACGGACCTGGGGGTGAGCTGGCTTGGACATCTATTATCCAAGCTCTTCCCTTCCTGGTCAACTTCTTGATCCAACTAGTAGCGTTTTCCAAAGCCTAGGGTCAGAGGCTGGGAGAATCCTCCACTCCTGACCTGGCAGTGTGTCTACCTGTTCTCCATTAGACAGTGGCGTCCATTTCCTTCATCCCAGCTTCATCCACTAAGAAACTCACACTAGAACACCAAGAGGAAGTGATTGCATGACATGGAAGGGACTTAGAGCCTCCTCTAAGTGGTGGGACCTGAGGCAGACCCCACTGTCCTAAAGTCTTCAATCTGCCTCTGAGAGCCGTGCTGTCTTAACATGGTGCCTGTCCTTCCGAGCAGGCTGAAGATCTCTTATGGAACTGAAGCTCAGCCGTAGACCTGCGTGGCATGCCCATTTCATGACACTAGCCTTGCCTTCTCCCTCATAACACAACTCCTCTGGCTCAGCTGGCCCAGCTCCTCCAGGGTAGAGACCAAGGCAGATACATCCAAAAGCCACGTCCCAGACTGGCTGGGACTACCTTCCCGCTCCTGCGGCTCCTTGCCCTGGTGCTCCAGCAGGAGCCGGTATATCTCCTCTCGTTTACTTGTTGATTTGTTTATTTATATTTCAGGTGTATGCGGGGTTTGCCTGCATGTATGTCTGTGCACCATGTGCGTGCCTGGTACCTCTAGAGGCCCAAAGAGGAGATCGGTTTCCTGGAACTGGAGTTATAAATGATTGTGAGCTGCCATGTGGGTGCTGGGAATCGAACCCAGGTCCTCTGGTTCTGCTGAGCCACTTTTCAGGCCCCATCCCTTTCCATTCTTGCAGGTAGACTTCCCTGGGTATCCATGGAGGTCTGAGTAGACAAACAGCAAGTTCGTTTGTCAGTTCTGTTACCTTAGGTGGTTCCTGACAGGTCTAGTCAACCCCAGCATGACAGCATTGACCTCTTCCCTCTCCCTAGGCTTGGGCTATACTCGGGAGGGTGTTTGGCCTCCATCTAGCCTCAGATTTCCCCAGCTCCATGCCCTTTGGTAACACCAGTGAAGGGAAAAGCCGCCATGGGGTGGAGTTATTAGAACTTCATTCTGTGTGCATCTGCTAATGTTTTTAATACATTGTTTCAAAGGTACATATAGGGAATATATAAATGAATACATAATGTAGCTTGCATATATCAAATGTTTTAAGTATGTTAAATATTACAGTAGGGTGTGTGTGTGTGTGTGTGTGTGTGTGTGTGTGTGTGAAGGAGTCTTGCTCACAGCAATGCATAATCAAAAAAGTGGCTAAAGCCAGACATGGTTGCACATACCTGTAACCCAAGCACTTGTTGGAGGAGCACAGGAGGATCGAGAGTTGTGAGGCCAGCTGGGGCCGCACAGCACAGGCCGCTCAGCCTGGCTGAGCTATATAGTGAGACCCTGCCTTAAAAAGAAACGGTGAGATTCTCAAGATAGCAGGTGAGAGAGTTTGCTATACAAGCTTCAGTTGCTGGAACCAGTGGAGGAAGGAGAGATCCAGCTTCCAGGAGTTCCTCTGACCTCCACGTGCACTCTGTGGCATGCACCCCCCCACACACACACATGCACACCCCCACATATGTATATATCAAATAAAATAGAAATGTAACAATGGCATAAAAACAAACAGTTCAGCCGGGCGGTGGTGGCACATGCCTTTAATCCCAGCACTCGGGAGGCAGAGGCAGGTGATCTCTGTGAGTTCGAGGCCAGCCTGGACTACCAAGTGAGTTCTAGGAAAAGGCACAAAACTACACAGAGAAACCCTGTCTCAAACAACAACAACAAAAAAAAAAAAAAAAAAAAAAAAAAAAAAAAAAAAAACAGTTCTAGTGACTCAGGCCTATAATCCCAGCTATTTGGGAAACGAGGCAAGAAGATCACTAAGCTTGCCTGGGCGATGGAGTAAATTTATGGTCGGCATGGGCGAGTTAGCGAGACCCTGCCTCACAAGGTTTAAAAAGCAAAGGTAGGCTTGGGGTGTAGCTCAGTGGTGGAGCACTGGCCTAGCAAGCATGAGGTCTTAGGTTCAATCCCCAGCACATTTAAAAAAGAAAAAAGTTGCTTGGACACTACATTAGTTTGGACTATTATAACAAAGTGCTACAGGCTAGGTGATACAAACAGTAACAAATTATTTTCTCACAATTCTAGAGGCAAGAAGTTCAAGATCAAGGTGTTCGAAGGGTCTGTCTGTCTTTGGACTATGGCCTTCTCCCGTGTCCTTACATGGTCATCCCTTTGAGTCCTCCTTTAACCTCCTCATACAAGGACATCTGTCCTCTCAGATTCCAGCTGACTTATCTCTAAACACAGTTCCGTCCTCAGATTAGGGTTAGGACATGAACATAAGTGACCCTAATATACAGGGAAACACATGTGTCTTGTTTCAAAGGAAACCTCTGACTCCAGGCATTGTGGTATGGATCATGAAAGGCTGGGCTACACACACACACAGACACATACACAGACACACACACACAGACACACACACACAGACACACACACAGACACACACACACACACACACAGACACACACAGAGAGACACACATAGACACACACACACACACACACACAAATAGGGAAGGGGGTGCATGCACTCCCCCCCATAGACACACAGACACACACACACACACACACACATACACACACACACACAGACACACACACACACACACACACACACACACACACGGGGAGGGGGGTACATACACCCCACACATACACACACAGACACAGACACACACACACACACACACACACACACACACACACACACACGGAGTGGGGGCGCACACTCTCCAGTCCTGGCAGTTGAGCCCGGGAGTCCACGAGCCCCTCTTCTTGCAGGAGAGAGGCACTCACAGAGCGAGCCAGAGCACGCGGTTGTCAGCTGGAGGAGCTGCGGCAGCTCCGGACTTTCGTGCAGGATTCCGACGAGGTTCCCACTGCTTGGGCTGAGAGGGTTGTGGGGTACACCTTCCTTGGGGGGCTCTCCGGAGGTTAGGGAAAGCAGAGCCCCGTTCTGTCCTTGTGTTAGGTAGCTACGTGGCTGAGGGAGAAGAACCTGGAGGCTCTGGACAAGGGTCAGCAGGACCCAACCACGATACAAACACAGTTGCAGAGGCAGCAGAATTTCCAGGCCGTGCTGGATGCCAGTGTTCCTCAGCAACAGGAGCTGCAGACGGTGAGGTCCCCTGAGGCTGAGGGGCCACAGCCCAGCCCCCTACACCCCTGCAGCTGGCTCTGAGTCATAGCAGGGACAACCACTGTCCTTTGTGTGCTTTCTGTGTGCTGGGCTGCGTACAGGTACGCCCTCTTCAAAGATGGCACCTTTTCGATCATTTTATAGAGAGTGGGTTGAAACAGTAAGACACTGCTAGCAGCCCTGGACGCAAGAGATCAAAACAGAGCACCATTTGTGTATTCGTTTGCTTGGTTTGGTTTGGTTTGAAACATCCCCTTCTCTACCCCAGGCTGGTTACTCCTGATGTCAAGTGCATTGCTAAGTAATTCTGTGTTAGTTACCTCATTTAACCAATGTCATTGCTGCTGCATTGCACGGAAGAGGACGAAGAGACTTAGCTTAAGAGGCTTGTGAAGCTGGGCGTGGTGGCACACACCCACAATGCCAGCACTGTGCGGCTGAGGCTAGACAGCAGTGAGTTAGAGGCCAGCCTGGGCACTTCAAGCAAGACCCTGCCTCAGAAGGAAAAGGGCAGGGAGGCAAGGAGCAAGAGCCAGGCTGGGGTGCAGGCCCATCATCCCATCACTCAGTCTGAGGCCAGCCTGGGCTGTGGAGTGAGACCCTGTCTCAAAAAAGCAGAAGAAAAGGAAAAAGGATGGACGGTGGGAGGGAAGAGGGGATGGGATTTGTCCCACATCACACAGTCAGGATGCAGGCTGGTCATTGGTACCAGGGTACCAGCATCCTTAGTCCAGGATGTATGTACAATGTATGGTGTAGGAGGGGCAGAGGCTGCTACACGGAGGCCACCCGGCCTCTGAGACCATCCGGGGGAGACTGCAAGAACTAGAGAGACCTCTGGACCGAGCTGCGGGCCAACTGCCAGAGGAAGATGGTCGGACTCCAGGGGACCCACAAGGTAAGGATGGACTATCAAGCAACTCACTAGACAGGACTCTAGGACACACCAACCCCACTCTCTTATACTCACTCACATTCTGTCCCAGGCTCTGCATCTGCAGAAGATGCTGGAGAGACTGGAGAGCTGGCTAGAGTCCATGGAAGCGGAGCTGAGAGCCCCTGTCAAAAGCCAGGACCTGCCTAGGGTGGGCGAGCTCCTGGGGGCACAGGGGGAGCTGGAAGCAGCCATCGATAGTCAGACCAGGCAAGTGCAGGAGCTGCAGGGCCAAGCCCAAGCCTGCTTCCAGGAAGGCCACTGCCTCGCCAAAGGTGTGGAAGAGCGAGCCCAGCAGCTACTTCAGAGGTAGATTACCCGGAGCCCTGGTTTGATACTTTGCCCTCCCTGGCCCGCCGCCTTGGAGGGGCATCCCCCCCCTCCACCTTCTCATAGTGAAGCGCACAGAATAGATGAGCACTGTATTATAGTCTATTTTTAACATGGATGGCTGTGGCCCCCTCTGGTTCTCTTTCAGGTTCCAGAGCCTTCAGGAGCCGCTACAAGAGCGCAGGGCAGACCTGGAAGCCCAGAGCCTACTTTTACAGTTCCTCAGGGATGCTGATGAGGAAATGGCCTGGATTCAGGAGAAGCTGCCCTCTGCTGCAGCCCAGGACTATGGCCAGAGCCTGAGCACTGTGCGGCACCTGCAGGAGAGACACCAGGTGCTGGCCCATGCTGGGAGGTTGGAGAGGGGTTGCCTCAGAGGTGCTGGGGGCTCACGGTCCAGGACAGGGCACTGTGATCCAGCAAAGCCTCTGCTTTGGGGACGCCTAGTTTCTTTGGAAATCCTGGGATGGGAATTCCTTGTAAGTATGTAGGATCTTTAGGCCCAACTTAGGGTGTGGGTTCCCCAGTTGTTTGTACAATCCTGGTCCTTCCTCCTTTGCAGAATTTGGAGAATGAGATCAGTAGTCACAGGACTCTGAGCCAGGTGGTGATGGGTACAGGTCACAAGCTTGTGCAGGCTGGACACTTTGCCGCTGAAGAGGTGGCTGCCCGGGTGCAGCAGCTGGAGGAGGCTCTGGACCACCTGCAGACAGAGGCAGCACAGAGGAGGAGGATGCTGCGCAGGCCCTGGAAGCCCAGCAGATTTTGATGGAGGTGAGAGAGAGGATGCTGTGGGATGCTGAGATGTCGGAGCTGAGAACACCGGGAGTACATGGGACTGAAAGACGGCTCCAGGGGCAGGCAGAGCCGTGCATCCTCTGTGCATCCTCTGCTTCCAGTCCGGAGCACACTGAGCTCGTTTGCTTTACCTTCACTGTTTCTTCCAAACCTGGGTTCTCAGCTAGAACTTTGTCAGAATCACCTGGAACCGTCACCTTGCAACTACGTCTGAGCTACCCCACAAACTAAACAAGTAACAAGAAATGTGAGCCGTGTACTCTCAGCACCTAGAAGGCTGAGCCATGTCATGAGACCCTATCTCAAAAAAATCAGAGTACTTAGAAACCAGGAGTGGTGGCTCATGCTTACAGTTCCAGTATCAGGAAGCAGAGGCAGGAGGTCCACTTCAAGTTCCAGGCCAACCAAGGCCTACAAAGTGAGACCCTATCTCACAAGACAAAACATAATAAGAAATGAAAAGAAACCAAGTAAAGACTGTTAGATAAAATTTGCTTTTTTTAAAAAACATGCTTTTATTGGACTAAATAGCAACCCTGTCTCTGAGAGGCAAAAATAAGTTGTCTTTATGTTACATGAGGAAAAAAGGAAAGAATCACATGGAACCCTTAAAAATATTGACACTCAGGGTCCTTCAAGTACAGTGAGAATCTTCTGGAAGGTGTTAGGAGCCACGAGAGTGCTCCAGTTTTCCCATGCAACCGACTGAGGACACCCTCCCCCAATCCCACCCTATGTCCCCTAAACCCACTCTGAACCCTCTGCCCATGTCTCAGAGCGGAGTGCCAGGCCCAGGAAACTAATTCCTGCTGTTACACTGCCTAGCTCCTGGAGGCAGGCTCCTGGCTAGCTGAACGGGGCCACGTCCTGGACAGTGAAGACCTGGGCCAGGATGCTGAGGCCACACAGGTTCTTCTGCGGCGCCTGGAAGCCACCGTAAGAGACTTGGAGGGGTTCAGCGGTCGCATTGAGCAGTTACAGCAAACGGTGGCCCTTCTGGAGAGTGGGCAGAACCCGGGCAGGTATGTCAGAGTACACCCCCCCCTGGAGAGGAGCAGAGATGGGGGGCCCCTGTCACAGAGGCAGAGGATGCTAGTCCAGCCTGGAGAGGGAGGGCTGTAGTCCATGCTGCCCTTTCCTCCTGTCATAGTCCTAGGGTGCTGTCCCAGCTGCAGGCTGTGAGGGAGGCCCATGCACAGCTGCTGCAGAGGGCGGAGAGCAGGGGACAAGCACTCCGTGAGCAAATGCACCTGCACCAGCTGGAGCAAGAGGCCCGGCTCCTGCATGCCTGGCTGACCACCAAGGTGGCTGCAGCTGAGTCCCAGGACGACGGACAGGACCCTGAGGGCATCGAGGTGGGTTAGTCCTTAGGAGACCCAGGGGAGAGGAGGGAGAAGCTTCTCTAGGTGAAGAAGGCATGTGTTTGAGGATGGGAGGTTTTGAGGGGTGACCAAGGAAGCTGGAGGGTTGTCACTGGAAGAATCTGCAGTTCTAGAACTCTGCGGCTAAGTGATGTTGGGGCCACTCATGCTGCCAGGCCCTTAATGAGCCTCCAAGGCTGCTGGCGGAGGCTCACAATACCTGGGCTTCCATCCTTCCAGGTGACGGAAGACACGTTTGGTGCCTTTGGCAGAGAAGTCCAGCGCCTGGGCCAGGCCAAGGTGCAGACCCTGAGGGAGCTGATGGCCCCCCTGGAAAGAGGAGCACCCAGGTTCTACCCCCAGATTCAAGCCCAGAAGTATCGCATCCAAGCCGCTTGGGAGAGGCTGAACAAGGCACTCGAAGTCCGGAGAGAGGTAGGCCGTGTCTCAGGGAGCATGGAGCCACGGAGCACACACAGCACAGCCCCGAGCAGGCTCTCCCTCATTCTCTCCCAGAACCTGGCTGCAGCCCGTGAGCTCCAGAGCTTCGAGCAGGCCGCCTCAGAGTTCCAAGGCTGGATGCAGGAGAAGACCACCCAGCTGGAGGGAGAGTTCCGAGTCCACAGCCTGTCACCTACACAGCTCCTACAACAGCACAAGTGCCTGCAGGTAAAGGCCTCACGGGGGCTGCTCACCCCTAGCCCCACTCTTCCAGGCAGAAGGCAGAAGATCCGTGTGCCTCGGTCCCCCATCAGATGACAGGTAATGGTCGTTCACCTGGGACCTGCCCCTGAGCCACTTCTGCTGAATGTCAGACCACGCCCCCTCTGGCCAGGGACTTGGCACAGTGTTTAGAGCGGAGCAGAGGGGTCTCCACAGGCCAGGAGCCACGGAATGGGGAGCATGCCCTCCCGAAGAGTGAGGCCTGACCTCGTGTTCCTGTTGCAGAGGGAACTGGCAGCTATGGAGAAGGAGATGGCGAGAATACAGGTGGAGGCCTGTCGCCTGGGCCAGCACGATCCTGTGACTCGGGAGGTCTGGCTGAGTGGCTCACCAAGGTGCAGGGAGCCTGGGCCACCCTGGAGGCGGAGGTCCAGGGATGGAGCCAGAAGCTGTCGCAGGCTACCCAGGGCCACACCTTTCTTGGGCGCTGTCGGGAATTGCTGTAAGCAGGGGTCCCGTCCGGACTGTTAGCTTAGCTCTGCCCTCTCCTTGCTTTGGGGGAGTAGCACTTTTGCCCTTGTCCCCCAGACTGCCTCGCCGGCTCTGCTAGCAGCTCTTTCCTTGCCCAGCAGAGCGTGGTCTCAGGAGCTGCTTTCCTCAGGGGAGCTGGCTGGGGATGTGGTGGACCAAGAGATCCGGGAGTGCTGCCTTCAAGCCCAGAATACCCTGCAGGAAGGGCGGCAGCTGCTAGAGCATGGCCACTTCATGTCGCTGGAGGTGTGAACGGAGGGTGGGGTGAGCCTCACTGCTGAGGCCCGGGAGCCCCAAGAAGGAAGGGTGAGGAAGAGGAAGGTGAGGGAGGAGGAGGGAGCAAAGATCTGGGTTGGGTTGGCTTGGCTCTCCTGCCCAGCCGCTGGGGCGGGAGCTCTGCCCAGGCTTCTGTGGCCACAGCCCCTTCCTGCAGGTGGAAAGGTGTCTGCAGGAGCTGGAAAGACATCTGCAGGAGCTTCAGGCAGCATGGGCCCTGCGTGGGCAACGCTTTGAGCAGAACCGGGGCCTGCAGCAGCTGCAGCAGAGGCTGGAGCTGGCTGAGGCCTGGCTGGCCTCTCAGGAAGGCCTGCTGCTGGACCCCAGCTATGGGGTAAGTGGAGGCAGATCTTGCTGTTCTCTGCTCACTGGCCCCTGAGCTAAGTGTGGAGGGCTGGCACCCCAAAACTGAGTCACATACTGACTCATTTCTCTCAGCACTCAGTGACGGACGTGGAACGTCTGCTCTGCAGACATGAGGGCTTGGAAAAGCTCCTGGCGGCCCGTGAGGAGACGTTCACCCAGCTTCAGACGCTGACAGAGGTTCAAGGGCTGGATGAGGGGGGCTGGGTATAGAGAAGAGGCCTCTGAGGTGGCTGGGTGGGACAGTTCCTCAGTCTCCGAGTTAGGGCTCCTCAGGGCAGTGAGGCCTCATGGAGTCTTCCTCAGGGTTTCTCCTTCAGGAAAACCACCACCCCTGCCACCCCAGCACCCTGGGGAGAGTGTACCCCTGCGGGCTGGCAAAGACGGAAGACTCCAAAGCCGAAACATAATCACAGAGGAGACCAGCACTCTTGGGGTGGGAGGAAACCGGGGAAGATTAAGGTTATGGTGTGTATGTGTGCATACCAACACACACACACACACACACACACACACACACACACACACAAACGGACACACGAACACACAAGCTGGAACAGAGCTAGCAATCAGAGCCTTCCCGTGGAGGTTTTCCGAACTAGGGGTTGGTTGCATGTCTGGCTGAGATGAGGGACCTACTGTAGCCTGGGGTCCCCACCAGTCCACAGTTATCTCCCTGGAGCATGTGGCCAGGCCCCAGGGGCTCAGGGTGTCCAGGGTCCACACTCCAGAGCAGGCAGAGGGGCCAGGAGTGCCGGGGCCCACTGGAAATGAGGAATGGGGGGTCTCCCTTCTCGTGTGTGCTGGGCCTGACATCTGGACCCCCATCTTGTATTTTCAGGTGAAGGGCACTCGTGTCACGGAGGGGTCTGTGGAACTGACGCAGCAGCCGCCCACAGACGGGAGGCAGGTGAGTGCTAGTTCCCACTGCGGGCAACTCCCTGTTCAGTGGGCATCTGGGCCTGGCACTGGGCCTAGCGGTAGACTCCTGGGTAGCTTCCTCGGTGATCCCCGGGAAAGCTATAGTTCCTATCCACAGGAGAGAGGGTTAGGGAAGCGGCTCCCGCTTCCCCATGAAGACCACGGGCGGTACTTCCCTGGAGAGGTCTGAGGCCTGGGCCCTTCTTCCCCACAGCTCAGCACCAGCTCCTGCAACAGTAGCCATGGGACCTTGGCAAGCAGAGCCCTGAGCCTGTTCTCCGATATGAGGAGGGCAGAAGTACCAGGTGGCAACTGTGGTAAGAGGCCTCGGGCAACCAGAGACCAATCTTGGGGAGAGGGGAGACAGAGGTCCCACGGGAAAAGTCGAGGTGGCCCCTGTGACCCCTGCACCTCATCTCTCCCCAGGAGCTGCCTTCCGGAGCCCCCGCTGCGCGCGAGTGTGAGAGACTGGAGGGCGGGAAGCATCCTTTCTCCACAAGGTGAGGACTGCAGGCCTGGCCTCTTGACGGCAAGCTTGGCTGAGGGGCTGCAGGGGGGGGCCCTGAGCAGGAAGCAGGGAGTTGGCTGGGGTCCTTTGGGAGGCGGGCTGAGCGGCAGAACAGGGATCCGTCTGCAGCACCGTCTGCAAAGCAGGCTGCAGACTGGCAGCCAGCCCTGGTAGCGTGGCAGGTGGGCTGTAGGGGAAGGAAGGAGGTAGTGGATGGGCCCCAGGTTACTGGTGTTGCTTGGATTTTGTGTAGTCACAGGTTTCACAGCTGCTATCTCTAATGTCTGAAAGTGGGACTTGATGAACTGAACTCTGAGAGGCTGAGGAACTTGTCCAAAGTGACACAACTAATCAGTAGCAGAGGTAGATTGTCTTGCCTGGTCCTCTTTGGAGTGCACTGGCCCCACCCCCTCCAGCCAGGGACTTGGTGGGTTCTGTTCCTTTCTCGACTTCACAGGCTGGTAACTCTGAATGCTAAATCCTGAGAGGTCTGGACCGTGGCCAAGCTCCCGCTAGCAGGAAGAACGTGCAGAAAATACTCTGCCATTTGTGCCTCTCTGTGGAGGGTGATGGGTGCCAGGGGCTCCGCCCCGTCCCCAGCTCCCCTCCTCAGTGTTATCACCTCCCCTAGTCTCCACCCAAAGCCTCTCTTCAGAATCCCAAAGGGACCCAGAGTTTCTCCGGCACCTCCCTGCTCTGGGGTCTTGGTGGGGAGGCCACAGGAGGCAGGCAGCTGAGCCTCTAGGACAGGGACACGGGCCGTGGCTTCCAGGACAACCCTCATCCTTCTGTCTACAGCCTAGAACCCAAGGCCAGGTTCCCAGCCGTGGGTGGGAATGCTGTGATCAAGTCGGATGCTGGTGGAGAGGGTTTTCTCTAAATGCTGACAGGCCAGGACTCTGCTGACTGGGCCGGAGAGGCCCCACATGGGAGATCCTTGCCCTCACACCTCTACTTAGAGGTGACGGCAGGACCCAGGCCACGAGGCTCCCTCTCCCCACACTCCATCTCCTCCCTGCCCTCCCCACCTGGGGAGTCCCTGCTGGTGATAGGTCCTGCTCTAGTTATCCCTAGGCAAGCGGCTCCCTGGGTGTCCAACCCGCTTTCTACTGGAATGCTCCCCTGAACTGTCCACCCGTCCTCATTCTCACTTTCCATTATCCTTCCTCTGAGGAAGCAAAACCTCAGCCATTGCTTGTGCCTCTGCTCTTAACCTCCATCCCGACTTGATTCTGTCCCTGACCCCGGGGGATAGCCTGGGCCAAGGCATCAGCGTGTCCAGGCCAGTGACAAGAAGTGTAATGGCCGAGGGAGAAGCCGGTTGAATACAGGCTCTTCTTTGGCATCCTCAGCCTCTTGTGGACCCCGGCTTCATTTAGATGATCATCCATCTCATCCATGTCTTTCCTACCCAGGCTAGTGGGCTTCAGGCCTCTAAAATGGGGCACTTGGGGCATGTGGGAGAGAATTGAACACCACCCCCACGGGTCCCCAGGTCCAGTATGACAATGCCATACATCTAGACTGATGCACAGCTGTGGGCCTGGAAGGCTCTCATATTCTAACAGGTGACAGCCACAGCTGTGGTCTCCGGCACAGCGATCCATCTCTCTTGCTGGACTCCTCAAGTCCAGCTTGAGTCAGATGGTGTGAGACCAAAGAACAGGGGCTCGTACTAGAGTTTCTGGTGGTCCTGGGAGTGAGCTGAGGGCATCACGCACATCCTCTACCACTGAGCTAGATCCTTGGCTTTTCCTTTACAACTCACTAAGTTGTCTAGACTGGCCTTGAACTCATGATCTTCCTGCCTCGGTCTCCTGAGTAGCTGGGATTACATTTCAAGCATCCCAGCTCCACTTCCAGGGCAGGCCCTGAGAACCACTTGCCTGGCTGACTTGCTAGATCATGAGAATCAAAGTTGTTACATCCCACTCATCTCATGGCTCCTAGTAGCTGCTCACACCTACGCTAGGAGCAGGTGGGATGTTCTAGAAGATTCTATGGTGTATGCTACCGAATCTCTGTTCTCCCAACAGGTCTGAGACTTGAAATGAGTCCTGAGGCAACACCAAACCTCGGGCTCCAAGTGAAGATGCATCCTGGCGAACCCCTTGGCTCCGGGCCCCAGGGCACCTTCCTGCGGCTGCTCAGGACCAGAGATCAGCTCCTGACAGGATAAGCACTGCTGTGTTGTTACCCGCTGGGCCCGAGATGAGCCTGAACCTTTTAACTGGACCAAGGTCTCTGTCTGGACAAAGATGGCAGTCTGTCCATCTGGACAGGGCTGGAACTTCCACGCTAGTGGCCTCTTGGAGAGGGTGACTTGGATGTCCTGCTTTTAGAGTGGAGCTCACGTCAAGTGTCCTGTAGAACTAATAGCCTGGCACGACAGATAATTAATCTTGGGACAGCGGCGCCCAAGCGCCTCCCGTTTATAAGAGCCCCTATAACATGTCACAGTGTCCTGTCATGTGACCAGCACGGCCCCATCTCTAACCTCTGATGAGCCCCAAGTCCGTCCCATGGGTGAGCGAGGTCATTCCTAGTGCTAGGCCCCAGCAGCTCGCAGTCTGACTCCGTGAGGGCTGCCGACATGCCTAGTGTCACCTCTGGAAGTCCCAGACACGTATCTTGTGGCGTTGTGCCTGGACATCGGAGTCCCCAGAGGCTCTGGAGCACGCGGTGGTGCTGGTCTTCGACGCAGAGCAGCAGGGAGGGGGTGGAGGGTCCAAGGCCCCCGGGTGGGAACCCCGCCAGGGCGCCGCAGCTGTCACTCAGGCCGGCGCTGCCGGCGCTGTCTCCGCCGCTGCAGGGCCTGGCGCAGGGCCTCTATCAGCCGGTCCCGGTTGTTGCAGATGTTGTAATGTGTCAGGCGCAGCAGCTTGTCCACATCCTCCTGGCTGTAGGTCACGTTGGTGTAGTGGTAGGGGGAGTCGGAAGGAGACAGGTTCACCTCTCCAGCCGCCTTCTCCTCCGGTGTCCGCGGCACCCCTGTGGAGAGAGGACGGTCTGGCAGGAGGTCGGGGGACCCCTGCGCGGAGGAGGCAGGTCTGGGAGGGAGGGGGCCGGGGCTCACCGGGGGCCGAGTGGTCCTGGAAGGAGTCGTTGACCAGAGGGAAGTGTAGCAGGGCCGGGGCTTCGGGCTGGGTCGGGTCACAGAACGCGTGGCACTCCTGAGGCCGGCGCTGCTCCTCAGGGCTGGGCGAGATGGGTGGGAAAGGGATGCCCTGCTCCTGGCAGAACCGGCCCACAAGCTGCAACTGCTGCTGGGCAGTCGGAGGGGGCATTAGAGGGCCCGGTGTGCTCAGCGCAAGGCCGGCTCTACGGAGACTCCAGAGGGCCCCGAGCGAGGCCCACGGTCTGACGGTACCCTCCCTCCCAGCTCCTCTAGGGCTCCCCTGGGTGAGTGGGAGCCATCTAGAAGCATCAGGTATGCCAGGACCTCTCCAGGGCCAGGTCAGTAAAGAGAACCATGGTACAAGACAGGTGAGAACCTCCCAGCTACTCCGCACCCCACTCCCAGAGCAGAGCTAACTTTCCCCAGTAGGGGGTGCCACTACCATACTCTAATGGAAGCTGGGCCAGATGCTGGATCCTAAAGCAGGTCTCATTAGGTGCCTAGAAAACAGGCTACCCTAGATGGGCCGCCATCTCCCCAACCTGAAAGGCTCCATGGAGGTTGTAGTCCAGTGACAAGATGAGGTCCACATCCCGTGTTGGCTGCAGAAGAGGTGGGCAGCTGGTGTTGATGAAGTAACCAACATCCAGGAGGCAGAGGTGGGGCTCCGTGGGGGTCAGCTGGTTGGGGAACCCATCCAGTTTGGTTGCTACAGAGGTTTGGGGTGGGAGAAGCGTCAGGAGCTGTCACTGTGGGTCCAGACCTCTTAGGCCCATAGAAAAAGGTCCGTGGTCCCCGCAAAGCCTGCCAGAGCAGCACATCCCGGGGAGAGGGGAAAGGGGGGGGGGTGAGGGTAGGGAGAGGGGAAAGGGGGTGGGGGGGTGAGGGTGGGGAGTGTCCTAAGGCTAAGGGATGGTGGAGAGCCTGGACCGAGCAGCGTGAGACGGTGGAAAGGGTACCTTTCCAGGTAGAAAAGCAAGGGTGATCGAAGTAGTCCTTGTGGAAATGGAGGCCGCGCATGAAATTGTGGGTGGCCTGGGCAAGCGGCCGCTTTGTCAGGAGGTCAGTGAAGAACCCGGCAATCCTGCTACCAGTCGTTGGTGGTTCTGAAATCTTCAGATGGGGGACCTGCTCTCTGTCTGCACAGGCGAGATGATGGGGGGACGTTAAGGAAAGAAGGCCGCTGGTCCTTTCTCCCAGTCTCCATGGTTACCCTAGAAGGCAAGCAGTCCACAGTGCCTCAAAGTCACTCCCAACTGGCTGCCCACCTCTCTCCTGCAGAAAGCCCAGGCACCTACCCAGGCTGGCCTGATCCTGAGCCCAGCGGTCCCAGAACTGGCTGGGTTCAGAGGCCCAGTACAAGCTGTCTTGGAGGCTGGCTGCAAACAGGTTGCTCCAGATACCTGAGAAAGGGGCGTCAAGTGAAAAGTCCTGACTGCTGTTAGTCTGAACCCTCCTCCCTCTGGCTGATGTGGGCAAGGAGAGGCCCCCCTCACCCCGGCTCCCTCTCCCGAGACCCCCATTATCTAGCCTCCTCACCTTCCAGGAAGCAGATTCGGGATTCGGGGAGCTGCTTCACCAGTCGCCCCATGAAGAACTCAGAGCCGAAGAGCTCAGAGGGGATGAAGGCCCCATACTTGGGAAAGCCGACTTCATAGGGAGAGAACTCACACCATTCTGTGAGGACAACATACACCTCAGCCACGGAGCCTAGGGACCTTGGCCATTCCGACACCCACCAGGGACTTTATTTCAGGGTAGTCTGGGGACCAGGAGGCTCAGGCCTTGTAACCAGCAGGAGACTTGAGGCCTCTTCCCTCATCCCAAGGGTGCAAAGGCACTAGCTGGCGGGATGACAGTCTTTGGTACTTGGACCAGGAGACATGGGCATGAGATTCACCTCTTAGATACAGGGTACCCTACCACCCTTAAGAGCACAGGCCCCGGCTGGGCGGTGGTGGCGCACGCCTTTAATCCCAGCACTCGGGAGGCAGAGCCAGGTGGATCTCTGTGAGTTCGAGGCCAGCCTGGGCTACCAAGTGAGTTCCAGGAAAGGCGCAAAGCTACACAGAGAAACCCTGTCTCGGGAGAAAAAAAAACAAGAGCACAGGCCCCAGTTCTGAAGCCACTCACCCCCAAATTCAAAGGTGGTCAGGCCCCGCTCCTTGCTGTTGAGGGCACAGTAGATAGGCAGAGGATTCTGGCCTCGACTCAGGGCCTCCCGTTGATCCGAGAGTTTGTGTTCATGAGGCTGAGGGCAAGAGGAGCTCGGCCTAAGCCCTCAGCTTCCTGATGCTGCGAGACTTTCCCACCACCCAGATCACCCAGGGATGGGTCCATTTCCAGATGGCTTTGCCTTAGCTTTACCCACCCAGGGCCCACCCTCCACCTACCTCATCATGCAGCAAGGCCTCATTGATGAGGGCCCACAAGTTGGTGAAGCAGCTGGGGTAGCCCAGGCGGGCACGCTCGGCCAGCTCCTGCCGGTACCTCCACAGCTGGCTGGGGGCCAATGCGCCCAGCTTGCTCTTTGTCACCTGGGTCTTCAGCAACTCGGTGGGCCCCGTCAGGTCCTTCTGAGACCACTCTGGGTCTTCATAGAGGTTGGCCAATGCCCTGAGGAAAGCCAAAGCTTAGGAGGAGGGGGCTGTGGTCACCGAAGGACCCCATCTGGACTGTACATGTCCTTGACTGTCTGGCCATCACTTCTGTCCCCTGGAGCACGCTGCGCCCTACTGCCAGCATCTCCCCAGTCCATGCAGTGTGCACCGGGGTCTGTGGGGTTCAGGAAGTCCCTTCACTACATCCCCTCCCGATTCCACCAGCTGGCTGCAGCCTCCAGCACTCAGCCCCCAGCGCGCTCACCAGGTGGACCCTGAAGCCCCAGTGATGTAGGAGATGCAGTCCAGGAGACCAAGCTCCCTCAGGCCAGCCAGCTGACCATATAAAGAAGTCATGGCCCGGATCCCACCACCAGTGGCCATAACGGCAATCACGGGGATCTGGAAGAGGAGAGGCAGGTTCAAAACAGGCCTGAGGAATAGAGGAAGTCACACTCTGGGAAGAGAACATGATAGTCCAGTGGCCAGCCAGTCAAGATGTGATTGAGTCTTGGGGCCAGTTCCGAGTTAGCCCTCTTGAGGACCTAGTCAGAAACAATCCCTCAAATGCCTCGCTGCTTCAAACATTAGGGATCCAGAAGAATGGCCTAATAAGTGTTAGCCCACACGGAGCCTGAGATCACTTTCTGGAAGCCCCCAAGGCTCCTGCGGAAGTCCCAAAAGGTCCTGCTCTCCGGCGCTGGGATTCATTCCCCTAGGAGCCAGTAAGGCTGGTCTGAACCTCTGGGGACCATTCTGAGCCATCCTCATAGGTGTGTGTCATCAGTCAGGTGGGGGACCAAAAAACACAGGGAAACTGCCATCTGTGAGCTGCAGGTGCCCCATGTATCATCCTGATAACATCGAGGAAGAGGAACAGGGTAGGCAGGGCCTGCCAGGGACAAGCCTGAGCTGACACCAGCTCTGGGCTGCACAACACTCCCAGCACTGAGCCCTGGGCCTAAGCAGGCATGAGGAAAACTCCACCCACACGTGCTCAGCCCCCAGACCTCGTCGTCTTGCAGGTCTTGGTCCAGCTGTAAGGCCTTTTTCAGGGCGGCAGCCACCACCTGCTTCCTCCTGCCCAGGAAGGCCTGCTCCTCAGGGCAGAGCCCACAGTCCAGCCGCACGGCCAGCTCCTTAGGGCTGGGGAGAAGGAAGAGACCCGGAAGCAGTTCTCAGCTCCACCACAGAAAAAGAAACCGGTTTGCGTCACCTGCCAGACCCTTGCCCTCTCCTCCCTTCTCAGTCCTCACCACCACTTGCTGTGGAGTGAGGGGAAGGAGAACCCAGGACCACGCACACACGTGACTGTGGTAAAGTAGACCATGGGACTGAGTGCACCCAGGGTCTAGGGCTGGGCCCCACTTCCAAGTCAAATCTCTCCCTCACCCACAGCTCCAAAAATGACGGGGCAGAAAAGGTGGCCTATTGTCCACACCTATTTGAAAAGCGCCCTCCCTCTTCTGAAGGGCATCTAAAGGTCCTTTCTCAACAGCCCCCAGGCCAGGGGACATCCTCCCCCTTGCCCACGTGCCTCCCCCTCTTATCTGGGCAGACACTGCTCTTCCCGGGATGGTGTGCTAGGCAGGGCCCGCCCCCTACTGTAGCAATCCAAGCGGGGCCTGTCCACACTGACGCCGCCTCCTGATGCAAAACCCTGTGCACCCAGGAGCGCTGCATCTCCCCTCCCCCTCCCCACCAGGCCAGACTGACCTTCACCCCCACCCACCCACCCACCCCCACCCGGGTGCCTGGTCCCCTGCCCTCCCATTCCCCAGGTGGGCTCTTACCCTTCTTCCTTCTTCAGTTCCAGCCTCATCAGTGGCTCCTGGAAACCATGAGTACCATGGTCAGAACGGCTGGCTACTTCCACCCCACTGTGGCCATCAGTGTACCCCCAGACCATCCCAAGAACCCTTGGGCGGGCCCCAAGCTCTTTTCCAGGGCCCACACTTCCACCCACTGATCGTCTGGGCATGGCCAGAAGGGGGAACCAGCCACAAGAGCAGGCCGATTGCTCCAAGGCTAGGCCAGTGACAGGCCCGTCCATGAACCTCGCTTCTCTATGTGACCAGTACCTGGGACGTGGGGAAGACGAGTCTCACCAGCTCTGAAGTGGGTAGGGAGTGGAGCGGTACCTTCAGCTGCTCCTGGGGGTCATCCTTAGGGTAGGGGGAGAAAGGATCCCCCGTCATTACTCATTAGCGAAGACCCTGCCTCCTCCCTGTGGCGGGGCAGAACAGGGAAGGGACAGGAGGCTGACGTCACTCCCAAATGCCCTGACGGAAGCACGGCTCAGGGAGGGTGCTGAGAGGAGAGGAGGGCGCCAGGGTCTCAGGAGCAAGGCATGCTACCTGAAGATGAACTTTCAGGTCTTGCTCCCAGCAGGCTGGATAATGGAAGCGGTAAGAACCGGTGCCCACAGAAGCACCCTGTGGGCCCTCACAGGCCCCAGCAACCACAAGTTGAACTCTGCTCTCTGACCCTAGAAACAGGAACCAGAGTCAAAACTCAGGACGGGATCTCTGTCCACTAAATCCCGTATCAAGTCTGCAGGGAAGTGCCTCCTTGACATGGTCCCGGTGGAGAGATGGAGTCCAGGGGAGTCCCAGCAGGGATTTGCCTCCCAACTTTTGCTACCTGGAAACAGCCAGTACCAGGTCACCTCCTCAGAAAGGAGGGAGAGATGGGAATCAGGGTGGTAGGATGCCTAAGGAGGAGGGAACTCACCCTGTGGGTCTCCTGTCTTCTTCAGCTGAACATGCAAACAGGAGAGCTCCCGAGCCTGTGGCCAAGAGATCCCCTTAGATACATGTTGCACCCCCTCTCTGGGACCCTACATTGTGGGCTCCTGGTCCCTGCTCCCCAGAACATTTCTTCTATCACCCTCAGTCGCTAAGCATTTGCTTGAGGTTAATCCCTTGGGGAACAAGTATACCAGCGTCCCCAACTCAGCCCACACGACCCAGGCTGTGGTGGGCCTACTTCAAGCCTGGGAGAACAGCGGAGAGCATGAGGGATGAGCTACCAGCGAAGTCCTGGGTCCCCACTCACCACTAGGATGCCATTGCTGATGAGCTGTTCCTCACAGCCTGTCCTGGAAAGAGGCCCCCAGTGACTCTCTGCAAGAGCCCAGGCACTCCTCCTCTACCAGGGAGGGGTACCAGCCTCGGCGAGCTGGCACTGCCCTTCCCGGAATGAAGCTCTCCACGACCACCCACCAGGCTCCCCCAGCCCCACTCACAGAGTCTGCAGCCGAAATTCAACTTCCAGGTGCCCGTCGTCCTGGAAGAGAAGCAGGTTGGAGGGTAACCGTCGGGCTGGTAACCCAGACGGCAGCGGGAGACGCTGAGGCCAGAGTGGTGGAGAAGGGCCCCTGTCCCTTTCCCGGTCACTCTGTCTACACTCCTTGGACTGTTCCCAAGGAGCTGTGCTTCTGATCAGAAGGTGAGAAAGAAGTTGGGGACAGGCCTGCTCCTTGGTGAGAAGTTGAGGGGATGCCTGGGCCACTCCCTGAAGCAGGGGAGCCTCCGAAGCCCTATCCTCAGAATTGGGGGGCCCCACTCCCTGAGCACAGCTTTACCTGAGTGTTCAGTGAGAAACTCTGGCGCCGAGATTCCCCCGCTCGCAGAGTGCCTACGTCGAACAGTACTGACAAGATAGGGTCATCTTTGGTCAACCGGTCCTGGTCAAAAACTCTCAGTTCCACCACATTCTGGAGGAGGCAGAGAGAGAGGCAGCTTATATAGGAAGGAGGTGGGATGGCAGGTGGACGGGGCAGGAGATGGCAAACCAGGAGCCATGTGGCAGTGCCGCACAGGGAAGGGCAGGGCCAGACTGGATGCCTAGGCTACCTTGAGCTGCCTGTGGATCCGGAACTGGAAGTTCTGATTCCAGACGGGGTTTCTGCTGTTCTTGACTGTGCGTGTCTGGAGCGTGTGGCTGGAGGCCGTGGGCAGATCCAGAGTCACATAGCAGTCAGAGGCTGTCACTGCAGGAAGGAAGGGCACGTGTCTTGTAATGATCAAGAACCCTTCCCGGGCCACCAATGAGTCTACTTCCTTCTTCCTGAGACATCCGGTCCCTAGGGCTGAGCCTTCTGCCACTTTGGAGACCCCTCTCTCCAGGAGACCCCTGCAGGACCACCTGCCAGCCCAGTCTTCTTTACAGCCCCCCCCAACCGGTCCTCTGGGCTCAGCTAAGTGCCAGGGAAGCAGTGTGCTTACCTAGGTCCTTGGAAGGCAAGCCATTAGCCTGGAGGACTCGAACAGTGAGCAGGCATGTCCCCGCCACCTTCGCCTGCAGACAGACAGGGCAGGTTGACTATAGGTGGATGGGGCACATGTGACAGGGCCTCGGGGCAGGTTGGGACAATCTCTCAAGGTTTAACTCTCTACCAAAAGGACCAGGTCCACGTGCACCCATCAGAATCCAAGTGACAAGAGACATTGTATCTACACGATGACACCTTCTCATAATTAAACACCACACTGTGCCAGCTCCATACCCAGGGCTTAGCATATATTTACTAAATTGTCACACATCCTCTGAGGGTGCTATGATAATGACCAACCATGAGAGGAAATCGAGGTCACTCTCTTGAGGCATGGTTAGGACCAGAACACGGGCAAGCTGGCTTGCTAATGGCCCACACTTTCTGGGTATGGGCTTTTGTCTTTTTAGCCCATTACCTCACCGCCCAACCCTAACCCCACCAAGACGCTTTGAGGCTGGTCTGAGTGTCAAGGGGAAGAAGGGAATACATCAGGGCCTAGGCACCATGAGTGAGCTACAACCTGTGCCGTCTGCCCCATCCCAGGAATGGATTCTGCAAGATCAGGACAGCAGCTACCAACCCAGACCACCCCACATTGCCATCCTCCAGATCTGATGGGCGTCTCCAGAGCTCCTTCCAAATGCCCTGCTTCTGGAGATGTGGACACATGCCAGTGTGCCAGGGCAGAGGAAGCCTGTGCCACCTGGTCCTTCCTTTTGGTCTTCAGCCATATCTCTGGAAAGGTGCCAATGGTCAAGTTCAGGGAGCTCTGTGGTCAGGAGCAAAGCTGAGGAAGTTCCCACATGCCAAGTAACCGAGGCAGAGGCACGGGGCAGCTACTTCTTTCTAAGCCCCCAGGGCAGTGGATAAGATCCTCAGAGTTCCCAGGGTCCAAATCCCGGGATCTCTGCCTGGAACCCATTCCCAGGACAGACCTCCATCCCAGTTCTGGCCTTGCCCCTGGCTTCCACCCTGTCTGGTCCTGAAGCTGAAAAGCATCCCTCCCTCTGCTTAGAGAAGCCCACAGCTCCTCTTAGAAACCACAGCCACCAGGTCCTGGAATGAAATGGGAGCCCAGTGCCCTCTGGAGCCTTACCAGAGCCATGAGACCAAGTCCACCGGAACAGGAATGATGGGGCAGTGGCCACAGGACCAACAACTGTCGGCTTTAAACCCAGAGCCAAGGTGAGCCAACTGCCCACACATTCCTCTCCAATCCCTCCCACAGAGTCCTCCGCTCCACCCAAGGCCCACACCCACTGCTGACCCAGCCACCTGCCCAGGAAGTGAGACACCTTAAGCCAATGCTGGAGTCAGTGACACCTCCTGGAGTTAGCCACAGTCTCCCTGAAGTCCACTGTCCCAATCAACCCCAACTTAGAGGAGGGCTTCTAGGAGAATTTGCTGCCATGGGCTGAGCAGGGTCAGCAGACCGTGGCCCCCCAAAACAGCAGTGAAGAGTGGGGCCGACCATCATGTCGTCGTCGTCGTCGTCGTCGTCGTGGGTCCTTTCGCAACCTCCCCAGTGCCTGTATGACAGGAATGCCCAGTCTGAACTGGAGCCCTGGGCAATCTCAGAAGAGTACCTCAGGCTCCATCACAACCTTGTAGGGGAGCGGCTTTCACATAAAACAGCCCTTCAAAGCTGTGCCTAGGCTGCCTCCACCCCTGGAGCTGGGTGGCCAGAGATGAGGCCTGTGGGCTGGCGTGCGGGGACAGGGGCTCTCCCAGCTCTTTAGCTGGGTGAGGAGGAGTCTGGGCGTGGAGATCCACTCTTTCCTCAGAGAACAGCTCAGGAGGAACATGGTTCCCATCACTTCCTGTTCATACTTGTAGAACAGGGGTTACCCTCAGGGCTCCAGACCCAGCAGCTTCCCTGGAACTGAGGGAGGAGAAGCAAACAGTTTGGGACCAAGCTAGAGGTAGCATTGGTGGTCCCGAGCCCGTCAAGTCCCAGCCAGCCAGTTATAACACAACTGTCGTGGGAAGCATCCATCCCGGGCCTGGATCTGGCTTGTGCCCCTCCATCAGGACCACCTTGGAACCTTTACCTGAACACTTAAGCCATCAGCAGGCCGTGGAAGGCAGCTGTGACAGGGAATATGAGAACAGACACATCAACGCCACCTTTTATTGACTGCTTCCTCTATGCTGGTCCATGTCTACCCCACAGCAGACCTGGGAGCTAGAGCCATTATTATCTCCACTTTACAGCCGGAGGACGATGCTGACATGCCCTGACTCACCCAAGGTCACAGCACTGCTGGACCTGATCCATGCTTCCTTGTCACCTGTGTGGCAACTTCCTGGGCACCCTCACCCAGACCTGCCTGGCATCTCCTGGTCCTCCGACTATATTCCGTGCTTCTTCAAGGCTGATCTCAGCCCACGAAGGAACCCAGACAGCAGCCAGTGCAGAGTCAAACCCCAGGCTGCTTCTAGAATCGACCTCCCACATCGGCTGTCCTTTGCAGTGTCTGTGAGGGCCCCATCAGTCAAGGCCTGCGGCCCTAGTGAGGGAGTCCACCAGCTGGAAGTAACTGTACTTGAGGTCATACTCCATGTCATACCAGAAATTCACTGTGGGGAAGAGAGGAACCCGGATGTGAGGGCCCTTCTTTGAAGCAGGAGCCCCTCCCACCCAATGCCTTGTCGGGCCCTGGTGCCCTGGGTGCTCCTTACCAGCAATGCAGCCGTGGGACTGCTGGACATGGTGGAACCACAGAGCCGGCAGGTACAAGAGCTCACCGGCCCGCACTGTGCAGTGAAGGGCCCGTGCCCGGCTGTAACTGGGGTACCGGACTAGGTCTGGAGCCAGGGGGTCCAGTGGGATCCAGGGCACCTAGAGACACAGCAGCTGCCTGTAGGCCCTGAGGATCCCAAGATCTCTAGCTCTGGCCCCTCTCCTCCCAGCGTTGAAGAGCCACAGACTAGGGATTTTCAGAGTGGGATGTCACCTCCCCAGACCCTCTGTGCCTACTCCCTGGGAGCCTACCCTTCCCCAGAGCCCAAGAACAGAACAGACACCTTCTCCACGGCCTCCTCGTCCACCACCTTAAAAGTGCCCTCTTCAGTCAGCTGGTAGGTGGCTGGTGTGTACAAATCTGAAGGCAAGGTCAGGGAGATAAATGACCAACAGTCTGTCAGGTTCTCCCCCACCATAACCAGCCCAGTGTCCCCACATGCAGAGACCAGAGGGCTGGGGCCCTGAGGCTACACCTCAGGCCTGGACCCTTGGTGCTCGCCCACCCTCCACCACTGGCTACCAGCTCCTTTTAGGCCATGTTACCTACCATAGGGAATGAAGGGCCGGTCACTGGGTGGATGTAACAAGAAGTGTTTCTCACCAGAGACCACACAGTACAGATTTTCATAGTGGTCCTTGTGCACTGTCAACATATGGAAGACCTGGAGTTGCGGGGAGGAAAACAGCCCACCTGCCCTCAGCCCCACACCCCAACAGAACCTACAGTGAAAGGAAAAGCCCACACAGGGCCAGCGGTCTTGGGGAGACTCCGAGGACTCTAGCAAGCATCACAGACCTTGGCTCCCCTTCCTCAGGAGGGGAAGCATCAGGCTCCGCTTCCGAGCCCTGCCCCATTATCTACCTGACTTTGAGGAGGCTTCTCAAAGAGACCAGAGGGTATGGCGTGCCCTGTCTCCAATGCCCCCACCCTCAGGAGAGATCCTTTGTGGTGTCCTAGTCCCAAAATACCACAAGAAGTTTGAGGCCAGCTACTCCCTCTGGGGCCCACCTTTCTTCCCGCTAGCCCACCAGCTCCCTCCCCACCTCAGGAGTCCCCACACCTACAGGAGGTCACCGCAGCTGCCTCACCCAGCCAGAAGTTCACAGCATCAGGCATCTTTCCTGCGGGACAGAGTTAGTACTGGGCTGAGGACCTCCTATGCACAGGGCAGGTATTCAGAAATCCGGGGGGGGGGGGGGTTGGGGGGAGGAACGCCAAGGAGTCTGGGGGAAGGTGACATTGGGAATGTGACCCCTGGAGCAGAAGGGACAGCAGCCCTTTCGGGGTCCCCGTTTTTATGTCAAAGCCTGGGGTCAGCAAGTAGGTGGCACCTGACCCCTCTGAGCCAACACCAAAGACAGAGAATGAGAGAGGAAGCTGAACCCTCCCCCCCCCCACCTCATCCCCATGCCCTGCCTCTTGTCCCCTCCGCTCACCCAGTGACTCAGAGGCCCAGGGCACGTGGGACTCGATGTCTGACAGAAGCTGAGGCAGTTCAGTGGGCAGATTGGAGCACTGCTTCTGCACGTAGAGGACTCCTGGGTGCCGGGCCTGACCCTCCAACACATCCACCACATGGCTGATGGGCAGGCGACGTTCAGCAGGCATCACAAACCGGTCCCCTCGCACAGCATCCGCATAACCATCTGGGGTCACGGCCACACTCACCTCCGTGGAGCCCACTGTGGCTCTGAGGAATGGATGGAGGCTTGGTCTGTAGTCTGCTGCTAACGGTCCCTGGTCCATCCCCCCCCCCCCAGAAAGGAAACCGTACCTCAGGTAGGAGAGGGACCACTTCTGGAGGGCGGCCAGTGCTGCAGGGCGTTGCGGATAATGCAAGGTCTATTGGGGCACACCCAATCCCGGTAGAAACAGAGTGGACTTGGGGGCCCATCCAGGTAGGGCACAACACGAGGTACACTGAGGTCTTAAGAAAAAATGGGGAGGAGGGGTCTGCAATCAGTGGTACCCAACTTCTGTTAACACTGTCTGCACAGGAAATCCTCTATCATGGACATCCTAGGCAAGGCTGCTGCTGACCAGGAAGTCTGCAGCTGACCCCTCACTTCCTCACCCCTGAGAAGCAATCGCTCAGCAGCATCCATTAGGAAGGGGAGTCACTGAGCTGGTGGCCACAGGCTAACTAGGATGGAGCCTGGCTCTGGGATGCCCCCTCCAATGATGACATTCACTGAGCATCTGAAACAGGCCCAGCATTGGGCCTGGTCGGTGTGGGTATCAGAGGATGATCCCATCATCTCAAGCGGTTTCCGGTCCATCTATCCGGGGAGATAACGGACCAATGACAACAGCAGAAGACAGGCAGGGGCTGCACTGAGCGCTGGGTCTCCTGGGACAGCAGCAGCATCCTTAGCCACCTAGGGCCAACAACTTGGGCACTGTGCCACCTACGGAGACATTTTAAGCGGCTGAGTCACCCTTAAACTGGGTGTGGTGGCTCAATGTGTAAACCCAGCACCTGGGGGGTGGCGGCAGGGGATCAGGAGTTCAGAGCCACCCTCAGCTACGAAACAAGTTCAAGGCCATACTGCATGTGCGACACCACAGCTGACCCTGAAATCTCTTTTGGTTTATCCTACCCAATCCTGCCCTTGGCCTGGCTATTTCTAAGGCCCGTTGATCTTCCCCCTTTTTATCTTAAAACCACCCTTCCCGTCCTCTGCTGCTTTGGGTCCAATGTCACACTGATAGACCTCCTTCCCTGATCACCCCTTCAAACTCACTTGTTAGAAACAGTCCTTATCTCCTCGCCTGTTTAGTTTTTCTCCACAGATTTATCATTACCTGGCCCTGTGTATTTTTATCACTCATTTATTTATTATCTGTCTCTTTCAGCAGAATAGAAACATCACCGCAATGGCCGGGATGACTGCCATGTCTCCTGGCATCTCTAGTGCCTCAGCACGCAGTAGGTGCTCAGCACGCAGTAGGTGCTCAGCACACACAAAGTCAAAAGGAAGTGCCCCACGCTCTGGCTGGATGGTTGCTGCAGTGAGCAAACTGGTCCTTCTGGTGGAATTCCACTCCCTTTCAAGAGCATCTATCATCCATCGGAAATGCAATCTCATCTTGTCATACACCTAGTGAAGCCTCCTCGGATGGCTCACTGCTCCCCCTGGCAGAACTCAGTCCCCCTTGGCATGGTTCAGGCTGCTCCATGACTAAGCCTAGCCCATTTCTTTGCCAGCCTGATTTGTTCCTGTCTCATGCCTGACACTGACCACATGCCCTCTGCTCTGGCTGGTTCCTACCACTCACTGTCCTGGCTTTTAGGAGGGCAGAGCGCTTTGCTTTGTCAACTTTCAGCCTTAATGTCTGAGCGAATGCTTTGGTCCCAAGCAGCAGTTACTGCAACCCTTGACAAATGTCTGTGGCATTCCTTTTACTCCTGAGGTCATGCTCACCCACAGCTACGGCTCCATTCTGACGACCCTCCCTTGCCATCAGTCAGAAAGGGAGTATCTTAAAATTGGACACTGGAACCACATGGGAAGACATTGGTGGGCCCAGGAAAACTGCAGAGAGCTCGGCATGTACTTGCTGCCCTGAACAGGGGTAAGAATCACCAAGCAGACCTGGGAGGGAGGAACAGGAACCCCACAAAGCAGTAATCTTAGAAGGGAACTGGGGCTCAGAACAACTGAGTTGCTCTTTGGGATTGAACCCAGGGCCTCCTACCTGCTAGGAAAACACTGCCACTGTGTTACTGGACCCTGGAGTTTAAAAATGTGTAGAAACTGCTTTTTTTTTTTTTTTTTTTTTGGAAACAGGGTTTCTCCATGTAGCCCTGGCTGTCCTGGAACTCTCTCTGTAGACCAGGCTGGCCTTGAACTGAGAGATCAGTTTGCAGCTGCCTCCTGAGTGCTGGGATTAAAGGCATGTGCCACCACTGCCTGGTGTGAAATTGCCCTTTTCTGTCCTTTGGATTTTCTTTAACTATACCAGTTTTATTTGCTCACTATTTCCTTTAGAGAATGCCTACATCTTTCCCTTAGAGCTTCAAACTGAACTCCAAATAATTCCTTTGACCCAGCAATTCTGTTAAGAATTTAACTGACAAAAATAAACATGAACACAGAGCCTGCTCCAGGCTCACAGCCCTTGCTTGTTCCCTGTACACAGCAGGTACACACCTTATCGGACCCTGCAACTATCCTCTGAACCACATGGGACACAGCTGGGATGCTCACATAATTGTTTACTCCCTGAGAATTGAAGTTGTATGGAAACAGAGAACAGAGAACGCGCTCTCTCGCTCTCTCTCTCTTTCGCTCTGTGTGTGTGTGTGTGTGTGTGTGTGTGTGTGTGTGTGTGTGTGTGTTGGCTGTATATGCCTGTGCATGCATATGTAGAGTAAGTTGGCATCAGATGTCTACCATTTCCACTTTATTTTCTGAGACAAAGTCTCTCACTGAATCTGGAGCTCAGCAGTTGCTCGGCTGGCTGGCCAGCAAACCCCTGGGGTCCCGCAGTCTTTGCTTTCCAGCTCTGAACTGCATCAGACATAATCATCAGGTGGATCTGAACTCAGGTCATCATGTGCTGAAGCACTTGACCCACTCGGCCATCTCTCCGGACTGTTTCTTTAATGACGTACGTAACCTAAATACCCTCGGGCTGGTGAGATGGCTCCGAAGATAAAGGCACTCGTTGCCAAATTTAAAAACACTGAACACACATTCTGGCACATAGAGGTACTTCAGTTTTGTTAAAGGAACAGTCAAGTATTTGCAGCAGAATTATTGAAAACAAGAGGTTAAAATACCTGCATTCCTATCAATAAAGGGTGCACTGGTTCACAGGTGTGAAGATTTGAGCCAGAGGCACTTGGAATGCCCTCTAGGACAGTGCAGCAAAATATGCTTAGCGGGAACAATAAAACAGAGTCCTACTGGACAGACAAGGGGTGGGAGTGAATCTTACTTTATTTACGTTGCACAGAACTGCCCGTACTGCTGTTCAGGAAGACATGACTTAGTAAAAAGGGAAAAAGAAGGAATGATGCAATGAGGAGCAAAGAAGGAACCTAACACCTAGTAGTGGAACAGCCAATATTGCTTGGGTGGGTCTCTACAATCCTCAAAGCTTGGAGTTCGCTTGAGTGAACGAGGGCAGTCGCCTGCTTCTCTCCTCAAATGTCACCAGCATCCGAGGTATTTGAGGTTAAAGAATCTTCTGTACCGAAAGTGCAGCGACGCAGAGCACAGGGACTCAGCACCTGCTGGCTTTGAGAATGGCACTACGACTCCCGCCGGAGCTGCGCTGGGCCTTGAACAAAACCACAACTGCTCCCCGTGAAGGCACCAGGACGTGCAACCATGAGCTGAGGACTCGTCCGCTAGCTAGAGAAGGGTAACATACGAGAATGTGTGGCCACCAGTCGGCTACTCGTGCACACAAGACCTGAGTGAGTTCCGGTACCCCAGGCTCTCTCCACGCTGTCTTCGCGCGGACGCCACTCACCGCGAGCCGCCGCCGGGAACTCTTGCAACGCCCTCCGCACCGTATCCAGTGCCGCCTCCGCCATGACGCCCGTGGGAAGAGAGCCCGCCCCTATTTCCGCTCTAGGCTCGCAGCCCCGCCCCTATTTCCGCCCTCGCCCCGCCCCTCAGGAGGTGTGACAAGCGGCGCTTCCTTCGGATTTTGCTAGCCAGTTAACAAATGATTGTGTTTATTGACAATTTCATACATCAGTACAAACGAGACGTTAAAACAGCCCCACCCCGTACAGCCGGGGAGGAGACAGGCGCCACAGTATAAAAGTTATAAATAAGGGGCTTTTCAAAACTGGGATGGGACAAATCTGGACGTGGGCGGCAGTTGCCAGTGGCCTCAGACATGCAAAAGGAACTAAGCGCCGCTGGCCACAAGACCACATCCATGCAGGGTAGAGGCGCAGGGAAAAGCCCGGCTCCCTCGAGAAGGGCAGGCTGGCTAAGGCCCTCTAAGAACCTGGTGGGGGTCAGGGCAGCCCTATTGCTGGGGCGGATTTCTAACCCTCTGGCTGACAAGGGGTCCACCCCCAGCCACTACTGTTCTTTGGGCTAGGAGTTTGGCCAGGCAGGTGGTACGGAAAAAGGGAATACATGGTTTGGATGTAGTTAGGGCACTCAGGTAGAACCACCAAAGCTAAGCACCCATTAAAACCGTTTCTTTCTAGCCTCTGCCTCCAGGGCTTGGAAGGCGTTTGGGCAGGTTTTTGCTGTCTAAACCTGGAGAAACGTCACTCTGCATTACCTGATGCAGAGGGAAGGAGGGCCCAGAGACACATACTCACTCCAGTTCTGCAATCACCTCACTCCTTGTTCCTTCCTACACCCTGCCTATGCCCTCTCTCTCCCCTCTAACAATTACCTTAATCTGTCCCCTACCTCCACCACCTACCTGTCCTCCTACACTTTTCCAGTGTCTCTGGCCCAGACCCTCCACTCCACAATCTCCAGTATCCAGTATCTTTGGGCACCCAGCACTGCCTTTGAAAACGACCTTCCCCCATGAGCCAGGTGTCCCTTAGCCATCTCCTGTCAGCCTGGCTGCGGACACCAAGATCCCAGAATTTTAGTGTGCTCCCGTTCATGTTTCTGGATAAGAGGTCTAACTAAGCCAGGCTAGTGAAGCTGAGGCCAGATGTGAAGAAACCAGGTATATACCAGCCAGGCAAGTATTCTAACAATGAACACTCAACTGTGTATACATTGTGTGTGTGTGTGTGTGTGTGTGTGTGTGTGTGTGTGTGTGTCCAAAGTCCTAGGAAGGTGGGCCAGTGCCCTGTAAACCATGAGGGAACTCCCAATACAGGTTTCTGATTGCGCATTGCCCAGGATAAAGGAGAAAGTGGTCCCTGGAGTCTCAGCAGTCCTCTAGGGACCAGGGCTAGAGAATAAGGAGGTCTAAGGGCTGAGGGAAGCAGGCCAGGCTTTGTGTTTCCAACAGAGGGCTTCACTGTCCGGCAGCAAAATCCCACAACTGGCTCCACAAGGGAAAAAAAAAGGATGAGGGTAGAAAATGCTGGGGCTCTCTTGCAGGGAGAATGGGAGTGGAATGTGGGGGCTCAGGTCCTGATACCAACTCAAGTCTTCTAAGGGCTGGGAATCCCCTGGAGGGCCAGGCAGCTCTGCCTTCTCAACTGCCAGGAATTGGGGAAAACCTCGCCTGCTTTGGCAGCCAGGAGAGCGCAGCTGGTGAGGGAGTAGAGGTAAGGGGCTTAGTTGGCTTTAGGGCCTAAATAGCACGTCACCTTTATCTCTACCCCAGAGTACCCTGTGTATGCTCCGCCCCAGGGAGCCGATCCCTGAAGTAACGTCAAATGGCTTCTAAGAAGAGAAGGCCAGCCCTTCCCAATGTCCCCAGATGAGGCAGGCTGTCCTCCTGCCCCTCACAGCACCAAGATGACATAGACTCAAGACCTGGCCTGCTATGAGCCACGGGAGGGCTTTAGAGGCAGGAGTCCTCAGGAAGTGAGGCAACAGTCAGGGAAATAAATTAATAAATACAGGGGCCCCGCGAGGAGCAGCTGGGAAGGCTGCTTTGCCTCTGAACACTGATCCCTGCTCTCCACTCCAGACATGCTCACAGGTTCTCATGAGTGGAAGAAGGGCTACAGTTTGGAATGGGGAGCATTTCTCTTGGGACAGCCTTCTGGAGCTCAGAGTCTGCGCTCCATACGCCGCTCCACAGCTCGAAGCAATAGCTCTGAGTACTGCTCCAACAGGGCCTGAGTCTGCTCAGCTCCCACAGCCCCAGGGCTGCCCCCCGGGCTGGACAGCGCAGCTCCAGCCAGGGCCTCTAGCTCCTGCCGCACTGAAGAGAAGGTGTCCCTCAGGAGCCGGGTGATACGACTGTGCTCGGCTGAAGGTGTCTTACAGCTGGTCACCTGCAACAGGAACACTGCGAGTGAGGTGAAGAATGAGTAGAAAAGGGGGCTCCACACAACATCAGTACAATCCGTCACTCTGGCGGTAACCCAGATGAAGGTCACTTCAGGCTAATAAAACCATCTACTTCTTCTTGATCACTTTTCCCAACAACTCACACAGCCTGCACTTTCTCTTTCAAACGTGGGCACTGTTCAATTGTTTCCTATATCTAAAGATCCCAAACCATTCTGGGATATGAAAAAGCCTACTAATAATACACGGAGACAACAGGCATGAATCGGGATATTTGAACTAGATGATGTTTAAGCTACAACCCTGTCTTGAGTGTTCCAGTCCTTAGCCAGAGATGACCATAGGTCCTGGGGTGAGGCCTAGCCTGCCCTCTGCCCTCTCATCTCGTCTTCTCCGAGTACTTTTGAGGGCCCCGCCCAGGCTGTAGGAGCCCTCACTGCTCCTGTCTGGACACTCGGTTGTCAAGCGTGAGCACTGCCGACTGGCTGTCTTCCTACCAGTTGCTGCCCTGACACTCACCAAGCGGTAGAGCTGCACTGCCTGGCGAACGTTCCCCTGGAGCTCGGCCACAAGCTGCTCACATTGTTGCAGGCTCCAGGCCAGTTCTGAAGGACAAACAGCAGTGAGGTCCAGCTGCTCTTTCAGGGTCCTCAGAGCAGTGCTGTAATTGCACCAGCCCCCACCAGCCCCCCCACCCCCACTAGCCCCCGCCCCTGGCCCTCGCCCCCTTCTCTTCCAACACCTTTCCTGACGCCACAGAGACAAAGCTTCGAGGAAAACACCAGTCCTAGCTCTAGCCCTGGAGCCAGCCCCCGCCCGCATCCAGAACACACTAAAGGGTTGAGTAGGTCGTAGGGAGATCATGAAGGGGGGCGGGAGTGTCTCACCATCAGGGGTGTGACTTATGGACCAAGACAGGAGCAGACAGGACGAAAAACGCCAAAGGCTGGACGCACATACATGAGATGGAGCCAGAAGGAGGCCGAGAGACAGGAAAGAGGGTGGGTGGAAGGTGAGACTGGGAGCTGTGCGCACCTGAGTCCTGGCTCAGGGCTGCCCCTGGCCGGGTGCATTCCATGGGGTTAGGAGTCTTCTCAGGGGAATGGGGGCTGCAAGCTCTCAGGGCCTTGGAGGAGGTCGCTGACCGGCAGTTGCTGGGCACAGGGGTGGGCGGGGCCAGGATGAACCTGGCACTCTGTCCTAGGTTTAGGAGTGGTGCCCTCCCCTAAACAGGCCCGCCTTTCACATGTAGTGTGAGCCTTTCCTTGGCCCACCAGGGAGCCGGACTGGTCTGCTTCGGTATGGCCTCGGCCCTTGGTGACAGGCGAGAAGGAGGTCAAAGCAGGACGGTCAGGCAGCGGTTTGGGGATGTCCAAGACTAGGTGAGCCCGGCTAGGCAGCGCTAGCTTGTGGAGTGGTGAGACTCGGACTGGTACAGGGGCCTGAGGTTCAGCCGCCAGGCCCGGGTTCTCCCCAACAGAAACGCTGCGAGCCAGCTTGGCCGTAGGACTGGAGGTGGGGTGCTGGTAGGCGTGGGGTTGAGGTGGGTAGCTGTCAGCTTGTGCCAGGGATCCTAAGCTGCCCTGGATCTCCACCTCCCGGGAGAGCAGTGAACGCGATGAAGGCCCCTCATCTGCATCAGAGACAGCGACAGATGCAGGTCAGGGTGTGAAGAAGGTAAGCCAAACTTTCCCCTGAACATGACCACTAAGGGACACGCAGTGGCAAGCATGGGGACACACCAGGCCCACGCTCCTCCAGCACGCCCATATACATGTCCCACGGTCCCCATACCCTGGAGCGCGCACACCAGGTTCCTCACCCTGTGGTACTAGACTGTGCACAGACTGGGCTTTCTGGAGTCCACTAGGGGGCGGGTTGAAGCCATTTTCTTGGGGGCCCAGCTGCTGTCCAGGTTGTTACGCCGTCGTGGCAACAGCACAGGAACCACTGGCTGGGGGCCGGAGTTGCCAGGAGAGGGTTCCACTTCTGGGGGTGCCCCTGGGGCAGTGGCACCACTGCCTTTCAGCTGCTCACCAGACACCTGTGACACCTGGTCAGGTCTTGATGTCAGGGCCACGCTTGGGGAGGGTAAAGATGGCTCCCTACAGGGAGAAAGGGTTCAGAAAAAGGTCCAGAGAAGGCTGGGTGTCTTCCTCCAAGTTGCCAGATGCTCTCACAGACAGAAAGGCACCAGGAGAGGACAAGCACAAAGCAAACAGGGTTCGGGGAAGGCCACTTGTTCCAGAACCAGGAGTACAAAGCACCCTTAGGGGGAGGGAAGAAGGCTACATACTGTGCCAGGTGCAGGAGCCCCAGGTCAGCAGAGCCATGGGGGGGGGGGTGTACCTGAGTGGGGAGGTCTGCACTTGCAGCAGGAATCGGGATGAGATGCTCTGAGACTCTGTCCTTTCTAGGACCCGTGCTGGACCCCCTGCAAGAGACACAGAAATCATGAACTGAGTCAGAAGCTAAGTTCTTGCCCCAAGACTTGCCTCTCCAATAAAGAAACTTCAGGTACTGCCTGCTGGACCCTCCCTCTCAGCTAGGCATAGAAGGGAGGGGCCAGACTCCACTGGCTGAAGGGTGGCCCACTGACCACACCTGGAGCAGCCCCATTGGCCAAAGTCTCAAAGTGCTGTTTTAGAAACTGCTCCTGATCCGGGGTATGAGGGCTGCCTTCTTGTAGCCCACAGAGGCCAGTGCCTCCCTCCTCTTCCTCTTCTTCATCACCCTCGGCTGGCTCTTCAAGGTCTGAGGAGATGCCATCCACACTTAGGGGCTCTGTGCTCTCAGAGTCTAGATGTGGGGGAGGGGAGAGCAGCACACTGTACCCGTCTGTCGCAGGTCTGCCTCCTCTGCCTCCCCTCCTCATGCGGCAGCCTTACCTTCATTGGGGTGTTCAGGGCTGGAAAGCCGGCTGCTGCTGTAATCCACAGAAGCAGGCACTGTCAGGACTGTGCTTTTCGGAGTCCCTCTGCCCTGGGTAGACTCTCCTAGGGATGCTCTGGTTGGAGCCTGCACCTGGAACGCACTGCCAGGAAGCAGCAAAGGAAAGACAAGACAGTGAGCAGGGGTCCGCAGCTCCCCTGAAAGAATGAGGTGGCAGGCAACCCCTGAGTGGCCTGGAGGCTCACCACTGCCTAAGTGAAAAAACTCAGAGGGAAAAGACCGAGGCTGCAGGGCCCCGTGAGCTCTGGCCAGGGCACAACCCTTGCCTGGTATCCATGGTGGGGCTGTCACTGGGTTCCGGGTAGACAATACCATCTTCAATGGGTGCAGGCTCCAGATCTTGGGCAAAGACTCCTTCCTCTTGTGACAACAATTGGATAACGTGGGAGCAGGAACAAGTCTGAAGCCGAGGGGCCTTTTCATTCTGGAAATACAAAGAAAGAGGCACTTATGAGGGTTGCCGATGTGAGAAGAGGGTGCTGGGAGGAGGTAGAAGTTGGCAAGGATTTGGTGAACACCAATTCTGAGGAGGCAGAGTACTCCAGCTCTGGGAAGAGGCGGCAGGAAGCCAGGCTGGGCTCTGGCTAAGAAAGCTAGCTCACCTGGCCAGCACATGAGAGCTCCTGTGGACCATGCTTCACAGGACCAGATGGGGATGCAGCCAGTGAGTCCTGGCTCGGACCTCGAGGGCTTGGGGCCAAGGTCTCCAGCTGTCTCAAGTCCAGCATGGAACGGACACTCAGCTCCACACCTGGCTGACCCCAGCGTCCTCTTCTTTTGGGTCCCGTGTTGGCTGCAGGAGCTGGGCGCACGAACTCCATGGTCTCTTGCGCCTGGTGGTTGTAGACGAAGAAGGAGCAGTAATTAGAATCACACTGTCAACACACAAACCTCTGTGTACATAGAGTTTGCATGGCCATGCTTTCAGGAACTAGCTCATTTTATCTTGACAACAATGTTAGAGAGATGGCAGCATCATTGTCCCAGGTCTTACATGAGACGGAACCAGAGCACAGAAGAGTTCAGTGACTAGCCCAAGTCCAAGTAGGACAGTAAGAGGCCTGCAGGCTAGGCTGGCTCTAGAGTACATTCCAGACCCTCCAAATAGGAACCTCCCTAGTTTCTGCCTTTACCTGGTGTCTTACATAGTCTAGAGCTAGGATTCTCAACAGTCCTGTCCTCTGAAGACACCCAACAGAACCCAGAGTCCCTTCACAGCAATAAGGACAGAGGAAGAGTGAAGGACTGAGCCCCAGCATGGCCAGGGAGCACCAGGTTCCATATCGCCAACGCACAGTGCTAGACTCCAAAGCCCAACTTGGACCGTGCGAGGACTGGGCTGCTTTGGAGCTTGCTGGTGTTGTCTGGCCTTCCGCCACTCTGAACGAGTCACAGCAACAGGTCTTCCTGTAGCTTTGCCTCTGACTGCTCCGAACTCACTTCCTCACTGGGGTCTTCAGAACTACAGTCTCCTGGACTTCCACCTGCTGGACCCTTGGTTTTCCCGGACTTTCATTCTAACCACGTGACTCACAGCACTTCTTTGCTCCTCCCCCCACGCTGCTTGTTTGTTACGGTTGCTTGGCTTTGTTGAAGCAGAGGTGGTGGCGCCCACCTTTAATCCCAGCACTCAGAGCAAGGGCCTTGGGTCTCTGTGAGCTCCAGGCCAGCCAGGGCTACAGAGTGAGAGCCTGTCTCAAAACAAATCCAGCTGCTCTTGCATGGGATTCCTCCCAGGCTCCTGGCAGATGAGGTGGACACCTCCTCTAGGGCAGCCAGCCATTTGATACAGGAAGAAAGACTGGTGCTCCCTCATCCCAGACCAGACCAGCTGCCTGACCTCAATAAGGCCTTCCTTGGAAACAGGCTGGAGCACGTAGGCAGGTCCGATACCCAAATGCCTCACGAGGCACAAAGGACACTGCTGCTACCCCCTCACTTCCAATAACCTTGGAAGCACATTTCAGTGATGGCCACTTACCCGACTCATTTCCCAGTGGGACAGGCTTCGGAGCAAGGCTGGACTAGAGACCGAGGCTAGACAGAAATAGGCAGTCAGAGTGTTTCCTACCACCCACCTCTGGGACCTTCCCTGTGTGATCCCTGTGATGGCCCAGTTTGCCTAGCCCATGGTCCAGAAGGGGCTGATGTAGTCACCACACCAGCTGGTGCCTGCCTACCTCACACCCGACTGCCACAAACCTCGCTCTTTCTTGGCACTCAGGCCAAGAGTGGGTAGAGCTGGCAGTTCTTCCTCTTCAGTACCCTCATCTTCTCCCTCCTTGTCACTGTCTGATGAGAGAGCTGGTCCAGAAGGGGGTGCCACTGGGGCCTGGGGCCTGAGTCCGAGACAAGAGCGTGGGGAGAGGAGATTCACTAGGGGAAGAACCGACATGACGGGCTTGTGCATGAGAAGGAAGGTCTGGGGAGACGCGGTGAGGAGGAACAGCGGGATCACACTACACTATGCGGACAACGACGAGCTGGGGCCGTCTCTGCCCACTTACCGCTCGGGTCCAGAAGCCCTCTGGGGAGAGGTCGGTCCTGGCAGCTTGGCCCCTCGCTGACGCTGGCGCAACTCGGCCAGTCGCTGCCTCATGCTGATGGTCATCTCAGAGCTCAGGCGCCAGACAAATATGCAGCTGGGGTGGAGCCACAGCACTGGGTGAGGGCTCGGAAGGGAGCAGCCCCTCACCCCCACTTCCCACCAACTGGAAACGAGATCCAAGCAACCCTCCACTGCCAGGTCAGGCTCCACCAAGAAACACCTCCCAGAGACATCCTGAGAGGAAGTGAGAGGAGGGCAGGGTGGCACAGAGAAGAATCTGCCTCTCAGGGAAGTTGGCTTCTGCTCACCTGTCCCCTGACACAGAGATGAGATGCTTGCAATCGTTACTAAATTTCATGCCAGTGACAATCTCTGTAAAGAGTAAAGAATGTGGTCTATGAACTGCCATGGAAGCCAAACCAAATTCCTGCCTGTTCTAGCAGTGAAGATGGGCACTGGCTGGAGGGAGGGTCAGGTCCTATCCACACTTAGGGGCTTTGTACTCTAAGAGTTCGGATGGGGGGGAGGGGAAAGGTACCAACCACACTGTCCCCTCTGCCAGGAGGGCTTCCTAGCCTTGCTTCAGTCAACTGAGCCCTCCCAGGGTAGATGGGCAGAGTCACGTGGTGACTAGATGGGCAGGCGGGTGGGCACTAACAGACAAGGGAACAAAGGGGAAATCTGAATGGGGAGGCAGGAGCTGCACTCACCTGAGTGACCAAACATAGTGGCCACACACTCGCCTGAGGAGAAGTCAAAAATGGAGAGGTTCTTATCAGAACAGCTGGTGGCAATGTAGATCCCCGAGGGGTCTGTCTGCACCTGGAAAGACACACAGAGGGAGGGAAGAGTAGGACACTGCCACACCCTCTTCATTTAGTACCGCCCTGTCCCTGAGCCGTCTGGCGCTGTGCTCGGCCCACGGGGCCCTTACCTTAATGAGAGTGCCGTCCTCACCCTGTGACCCTTTAAACAGCTTCTTCTGCTTCCCACTACTGATGTTAAAGATCCTGTAAAGGAAGGCACTTGTTCACACTAGGTGTGAGCATCAGAGTGTTCCGGGAGATCCCTCTCACCACCCAAGGTCTACTCTCTCAGGTAAGGCAAAGTACTTTGTTGCCTCAACGACGCTCAAAAGCCTGGACAAAAGGCCCATGTGGGGACTGAGCTGCATGAAAGAATGTGGTCCAAACGTCTGAGAAGCGGAGGCCAGCAAAATGACCCCGAGAGTAAAGCTACTTGCTGCCAGGCCTGATGACTGAAGTTTGATCTCCAGAGCCCACCCATGTCACAGTAAGAGAGAAACCAGTCCTGAAAACAGCCCTCTGATGTCCACATGCTCCCCGTGGTACATGCACAACCCTTCCCTGCCGCCCCACACAAAATAGATAGATTAAAAATGCATTTTTAAAAAGTCTGAGAAGGGAATGCCCACCGAATATTTCGGTCTTGGCAGCCGATGGCCGTGTACTTCCAGCTAGGCTCCACATCCATGTCATAGAGGGTTGTCTTCCGTACCACGTGGTGCGTCCGAGTAAACTGTACTCCTTCTCCAGACTGCAGTAGGGAGCACGTGGGCAGACCACCAAATGCATCACCAGGTCACAGAGCTTGCTTTGTCTCTCTTCGCCTCTTGTAACCTGAAACCCCATTCCCACCCCTGCCCTGTCAGGGACACCCAGTGGCCTTACCTTCTGTGCCGTTCGGAAGTAAATGCTCTTGTCCGCGCCACAGCTGATCATGCGCACTTGCCCATCACTGGCTATGGGGGACAAGGACCTGGCTGCTTCCATCATCTGAAGGCAGTCTTTCTCCTGCCTTCCCTTATTTCCCCCAATCAAGCCACTCTACATGGTGGACCAATTAAAACAGAAGGCACTGCACTAAGCCTATGCCCTCCTCTTCAGCCCACGCTGTCTGACTCAGAGTCCCTGGACTGAAAGTGTGTGTTCCACCTGTCTTCCACCTAGCCTCACGACTCCCAGGCACTTCCCAGTACTTCCCCCACCAGCAGACCCAGAAGTACAGCAGGTGGTAGGTGGAGGGAGGGGAGCCCCAATCCCCGCCCCACCTGCAAACTTGACCGCAGTGATGGACGATGAGTGCTCGTCCAGTGTCTGCTGTAGACTGTACTCCCGCCCAGCGTCCAGCACATGGATCAGACGGTCCCGGCTCGCTGATGCCAGCAGCTTCAAACCTGGCGTTGGAAGGACACCATTAGCTCACATGAGCAAGCTCTTAACTATGCCCAGTAAAGAGCCCCAAGGGGATGGAGTCTCATATCCCTAAAGCTATATGAACCATGGGACAGGGATAGAGCTACCCTGCGATAGTTTGAAAGAAAATGGCCCCCCAAAGGGAATGGCACTATTAGGAGGTGTGGCTTTGTGGGAGTTTGTGTGGCCTTGTTGGAGGAAGTGTCTCTGTGGGGTTGGGCTTTGAGGTCTCCTTTGCTCAGCTTCACTCAGTGTGACACTCAGGCCACTCCCTATTGTCACCAAGATGTAGGACTCTCAGCTACCTCTCCAGCACCATGTCTGCCTGCACGCTGCCATGTCCCACCATGACGATAACGGACTGAAGCTCTGAATTATAAGCCACTTTGTAAGAGTTGCTGTGGTCATGGTGTCTCTTCACAGCGCTAGAAACCCTGACTAAGACATACTCTCTCTCTTCTTACAATCCTACAAATACAGAATGATCCCAAAGATTACAAGACTCAAGATTATCAGAAGCCAAGATAGGTCTAAGGGACAGGACAGGAGGGGCCTGTGCCAGAGCTCGGCCTTACCTGTGTCTGGCTTAGAGTACTCCAGGCACAGGATCTCAGAATCATGGGCTTCTACCTTTAGCATCTCACTCAGGGACTGCAGTTCATGTACCCTACAAAGATGAGAAACCACTGCAGGCTGCAAGCGGAGGGACCTCCTTCTGTTACACCCTCTCCCCACCTTTAAAAACATACTTTTAAGCTTAAGGAAAATTTGCAAATAGTACAGGTGTTCTGTATTTCCCTTGCCCAGTTCTTCTTAATTAACACGCATAACAACAGCACGTTATCAGAACCAGGGCATTTACTATTAACTAAATATCAAATTCACATGTCACCATTTTTTCCATCCGTCCTTACTTCATCTAGGATCTTACAGAGTCCAAATTTAATTTTCACTCCTCTTTAGTGTCCTGCAGTCCGTGACAGTTTTTCCACCCTTCCTCACCCTTCATGACCTTGACATTTTTGAAGAACACTGACAGTTACTCTGTTGTATGTATCTCATTTGAGTTATATGCAGTTTTTTCAAGAACACCACAGAAACAGTATTATGTCCTTCTTAGGACCCTATATCATGGGCTTCCTCATGCCAATGCAGAGCTGTTAGCTGTGCCCACTCGCTTGAGATGGCTTTTCCTGAGCTCATTCTTTCCCTTCTAGGGAATAAATATTTTGTTCCTGAGGTTTTTGGGGGTAGACAACCCCTCCTAAAGCACTGTCCTTGAGGACTCAACTACCCTAGCCACCATGGGGGTCAATCAGTACCTAGTGCAGAACTAACATTACCTAAGCGTCCCCATGCGGTCTCCTGAAGCTAGATGTTGTCCATTGGGGCTGATACACACAGAACGGATGCCTACTCGGGGATCCATCAGGGTCCCATCAACTTTGTCTCCTCCAGGAAGCTCAGTGTCCAACAGGGCCTGAGTGTTCCCATCCACATAGATGATCTTAATGAGATCCTGGTGGGAAAGGGGAGAAGAGATGGGTAAGGCAGTCGCAGGACAGGTACAAGCACAGAAGAATGCTGGCCAACCCATCAACCCGTGGCTCATGGAGCCCAGCCGAATAAAAGCTGAATGATCGAGACTGGGGGAGCCAGTTCCTGAAACAAGGTCAGAATCTGGGGGCACTCAGCATGAAATGGGGGGCCCAGGCCTCTGGCTCACATTGCTGAGGATGTTCCGGTGCAGGGTAGAGCCATGTACTCCAGAGCTCTCTGTGTTCCACAGGCGGATGGTGTTGTCTGAGGAGCAGGTAATAAAGGAACTGGGGGGCAGACAGGCTTGATTACTGTCCTTTACCTCGGGGTAGACCTGAAGGGGCAGAGGGAAAGAGTTAGGCTTCCATTTGGGGGCAGTTTTGCCTGTTCACCGATATGGAAATGGGAATGAAATCTAAGACAGGGCACTAAGACTTCGCCAGATACCTGAGGCGTAAGGAAACAAGACAGTACTATCATATACACACATAGTGAGAAAAATCCCAAGAACCCAGTGCCCTCTATGTGCCATAGGGTCTCAATTACAACAGTTACATGAATTGGGTCCATCATTGTACAGTTAAGGAATCTGAGGCTTGGTCAAGTTTAGTAACTTGTCCAAGATCCCTGAGCCCAGGATGAGGCAAACCTCAGGCTAGGTAGAGGCACACAAGAAGAAACCTGAGACACACGGGCACTAACATTCAAACTCAAGCCCTAGGGTCCTTAACAGGGAAGCTACTGAAAATAGGGAGGCAGAAACCTAAGACTGGACTTGGTGTTTTCTATTTTCTGTTCTCACAATGGTATTCCAGCAAACCCATCCCACCTACCTCCACACTCCAGACACAGGAGGAATGATACAGAGCTGAGTACACCTTGCCCACTTTCTTGGGGTCCCTCACATCCCAAACATAGATGCTGTGGTCATTGTATACACAAGATAGCCACTGGTTAGCTGGATCAAAGGTCAAGGCAATGGTGTCTGGGTACCTGGCATCAGCCCCTCCAGAGAAGAGGCGACTGTGGGAAAGAGGACAGAAAGTTACAACAAGGAAGGGAAGATGGACAGGACACTGTCTCTAGACGGCAGACTTGGAAGTAGATCTGAGAAGATAAAAGCAGTCCCGAGGGATGCCACCCAGCAGCTGAGCCAACACCAGCTGCTGAGCATGGTGTTTTCCAGAGGAACACAAGTTCACAGACCACCAATATCAGATGAGGCAATTCTGTGGTCACAATGGGACACAAATCTAGATGGTTCTATAAGCGTTTCTGCATAGAAATCAAAACAAGACCATCATAAAAATCACATACACACAAAAAATCTCAGTGGTAGAGCACTTGTTTAACAAGGGAAAACCTGGGTACTATCTCCAGTACCTCAAAATCATCACCGTCGTCATCATCATCATCATCATGAGGGCACGTGCCTAACCATAAAAATGACGAAACATCACCCTTTCCTTTTAGCATGATTGCTGGCTGTGCCTTTACCATAGCACACTTTACCCTCCCAATTAGAGGTTATCAAGGTGTCCAATTGTAAAATTAACCCCATTTCCTTACATCATCCAACTAGAAGACTTCAATCCCTTGAGTCATTCTTAAGAGAACCTAAAACAAGCCCAGATTTTATAACCGCTCTTCCCAAGACCCACTGAGATATTCTGTGGTCCTCTATGGTATTCAGTCTCCTTGGTTCTGACAAATACCCAGGAACCCAAATTTCTTTGTCTACAGAGGTGTTCCAGGTGATCTTTAAACAATGACATGCTCTTCATTCTGTTCCCTGAAGTACTAACTAAAGCCCTGAATGGGATAGTGGGCCCCACATTGCTCACCTGGCCTCAGTGATGCTGGCAATGTCTGTTCCCAGGGCATGGGGTCTGGGTAGGGTGCTCAGGAAGTGCAGGTTGGAGGGATTGAAAAGGCGCACGGTGCCATCGGCACAGCCACAGAAGATGTATTCTTGGCTCACAGAGATGCAGTGGGCCACAGTGGTCTGTGGACAGAGCAGCTCGGGTCAGCGAGGGCCACCCGCCTAGTCAGCCTTGTTTGATCCTTGCCACACCCTCTGCAAGGCCACTTATCAAAGGGGACGGGTCAAGGCAGGGGCAGCCCTCAGTTGTCCAGAGATGCCCTCCCTCAGCAGCATGTGCCCAGAAGGCCTATTGCCCAGCACAGTTGGGAAGTGGGGTGAAAATTGAGGACCCTTCTAGGCATCAGAGGGACCAAGATGCTAAGGTAGGAAAATCCCAGAAAGGAGAAAAACAGCCTGAGGAAGAGAGGAAGGCCTAGGAGCACTTACTGTGAAGCTGTCAGTGTTCTGAGCACAAGAGGAAAGCGGGGAGAGAGATGAGAAAGAACAAGAGGAAGTAGTCATATAGATCACGGGACCAGCCCCGGGTCTCCTGGAGCCCCTCCAGCATGCACAAAGGCCCAGCCCCAAGTCTAGAGCCCCAAGGCCCGCTCTCCCCTAACTTGAGATGTAAGCAGGCCCTGTCCAGGAGCCAGAGTTACTCACTCTCAGCTCCACCCACTTGTCCAGAAGCCTGCGGTCACTGAACTCGCACAGCAGCCCAGACGAGGTGATACAGAAAGTGCTGTCGGCCTTTTTCCCTCGGCCGCAGGCCACGTCGGTGAACAGGTTGTTCCGCAGTTCGCCCAGCAGCCCTGAGCGGCCCAGCAGGGGCACAGTGGCATTCACCTGTGGAGATATGCACTCCATCCATCTCCTCCTGGAAATGAGGTGCTCAGGAGGAGAGGGCAGGCTCAAGCCCCCTGTTCTCTGAGACGACTCCTCAGCCCAGGCAGATCAGGCCCATCCAAAACTCGTGACCGTTAAGCAAGCCAAGGGCAGCTAGCTGGAGCAGTGTCCAGAGGGGCAGAGTCTCAGTCTCACCTTTGAGGTCTTACTGTCATCAAGATACCAGAATTTGATGTGCCTGTTGCCTGCGGTGACAAAGTAGCTGCAGTCTTCAGAAAAGGACACCGCTGTCACCCGACTAGATACTTTGTTGGAGGCCACAACGATGTTTTTCTGGGGGGAAAGTCAAAGGAAGAATCAGAGCTCTGCCCCCCCACCCCCGGGACTAAGAAGGGTTCTGAGGATGAAGAAGAGCTAGCAAGAATTTCTACTTGGAACAAAACCAAACACCTTTCTTTCTAGTATTTACTAAAGGAACTCAACAGTTTAATCCCTCAGGAGTATGGGAAAACACAGGCCAGCCCTCTGGCAGCACCCTTGGCACCCCAGTGACTCTCCTCTACTTCACACAGTTTTCAAGAATGAGACGGAAATCACGGAAGTAAATGAAGTTGCTCAGGTCAGCCGTTTCCTGAATCCCCACTGACACGGGAACCCCACGAGAATGCCAAGGCCACGCCACCCAGCCCACTCACCTTCCAGGCCCACACGTTGACAATCATATCATGCTGGTAACCCACAGACACAATGTACTTGGCACTAGGGGAGAAGGCCACACAAGCCACGCCATACTTATGCTCCTGTAGCTCAGCCACCTGGCTACGTTCAGCCACATCCCAAACCCGCACGGCAGGCATGTGCCCACTCTGTAGGAAAGCAAGAGTGTGAGTGAGAACTATGGGAAGGTATTGGGTAGCCTCCTTGGTCCTTAACCTCCTCAGCTCCGAAACACTGCTCCTCCAATGGGTCTCTGCTCAACAGCAAAGAGCAAGACAAAGACATAGAAGAGGCACAGTAAATATCCGAGGAAACCAGTGCCTAGGATGAGGACCGGCCCAGGCCTCTGGATCCGGCCAATGCTCCCTGAATGACTGACTGGTAAACAGCCAGGCCTACAAATGAGTACTAGCTGTCTACTGCGGCACTGACTGTCTCCTTGTAAGACCAAGGACTGTGTTCCTGGTGTGCCCAGCAGGGGGCATCTGGAGATAAGAAATATTTTAGGGTGGTGATTTTTCAAAATGTGTGTCCTTAACCATCCTACCCTGTTAGAAGCTATAGGGAAGAGGAGGTAAGAGATGGCTTCAGCATTTGACACCAAGCTTGATGATCTGAGTGAGATTTCCATGCCCCCTTATGCACACAAATAAATGAATAAGGTTTTTTGGTTTTTTTTGTTTTTAAGAAAAGCTATCTGGGGAATCCCAGGTTATAGAATCAGACAACTTTGGAGCAGGGGCCCAGCTGTGAGCACTTTAAAAAGCCTTCCCAGTGAATCTGATCACACCAAAGCTTAAGAACAACTATTTAAGACACAGTAGAAGCCGGGGTATCAGTCCAAGAAGCAAGAGTGAATGCCCCCTAACTGTTCACAGGATTGTGGCTTTTGGCTGCGGGCAGGCCACCCATAAGCCACAATATGGTTGCCTTGTTCCTCACTCACCTCTCCAGTGACCAAGTATTTGCCATCAGGGGAGAAGGCCAGGGCAGTAATGGTCTTTCTGCAAGAGACAGGGCAAGCTTGGTTGGACCTAGTCAACTAAGCACCTTCCCCACAAACAGACTCACTCTCTCTCTCTCTCTCTCTCTCTCTCTCTCTCTCTCTCTCTCTCTCTCTCTCCCTCCCTCCCTCCCTCTCTCTCTCTCTCTCTCTCTCTCTCTCTCTCTCTCCCTCCTCCCTCCCTCCCTCCCTCCCTCCCTCCCTCCTTCACAGTTTCCAAATGCAAGACCAAAAGACTCCAGGGTATATGTGACACTTCCCTATCTGGCCTCAGGGCCAAACCAGGTCCTAAGAGCCTCGGATCTCTGGCCAAGGCCTTCTCCCAGCCCCTTGGAGCCATGCCCACATACCTGGAACTGTTGAGGATATGGTGCTGTTTGTGTTTCCGGGGATTGAACAGCACAACCACACACCTGAAAAGACAAGCGAGCCGTTAGGCTTACCTCCCAACCACAGCTCCTTCAAGGGCCCACCTGGGGCTTCTGGTCACCCAGCAGAGGGAATAGGTCAGTCAAGCTCAGAGTTTCTCCACCTATCTCGGCAGCTTCAGGTGGAAAAAGGGGCTCCATGGAAACCCGTTCACCCAGACCCTAAGTACCAGCCCCATCTCTGACCACACCCACAAAGGACAGCAGGGATCCAGGCCTTCCCACAACCTTTGCACATATCCCAGTGAAGGAGTAAAGATGGAAGAAGAAATGTGATTTGAGTAGCTCAGGCCTCAGCTTGCAACCAGTTCTCAGGCTTAGAGCCATGTCTTAATCATTGTTATAGATGGCGTGCCTCCACCTATTGAGTAAGAAAGGACATGGGGCTATGCAAGGCAGGAACTGGAGGAAGGCCTAGTAAACTGGATGTGGAGGGAGCAGAGACAGCTTGAGAGGGCCTTGGGAATGACTTGAGAATGCTACAGAGCTCCCAGCTGAGCTAAAGGACCTCTGAGTTTCAGGGCCTAAGCAGGGCGTTCTGACCACCAGAACAAGGCAAGTGGAGATTCTGGCCCCATTTCAAAAAAAAAAAAAAAGGGTTGGGACAACCTTTCCACCCAGGGGACAAGGCTTCCAGATGGGATCAGATCCAGACTGACTGTCCAGAGGCAGCTCTGGGGGTGGGGGTGGGGAAGCTGCATGGCAGGAATCAGCAGCAACAAGCTAGAGGCTAAGAGCCAGCTAGTGTTCTCAGCAGGCCTTCTGATCTCTTAGCGGAGCAAGGCTGGAGGCTGTACACCAAAGAGCAGACAGAGACGCGGTGGGAAACTAAGCAGAGGTGCACGCCGGTAACAAGTACTCAGCATCTCAGGCTCAATAAACGAATCCAATAGACAGAGCCCACATATTCTCTGGAGACGCTGGGCCTTTGATGGGACCAAACATCCAGAACTTCCAGCTGACCAACAGATTTGAAGTCCCGAGTCTCATCACTGCCAATTCCCTTTACCAGACCTTCCTCAACTGTTTTCCTTCTCCTACCCTCATCTCCACTCTTTCCTGTTCCCTTTTCCCCGTTCCTCTCTCTTTTCACTTCCTACATCAACTCTAATCTCCCAAGTCTCCTTCTAAAGTGCTATGGTCAGGGTTTTAAGTATGACAAAAGCCATGTTCGGGGCATACCTGTCACCCCAGCATTTGGCAGGCTGAAGAATCAAGCTTTGATTTCTTCAAATGTGCAATATATCAAGTTTATGGTGGTCTGATTGACAATGGCCCCCACGGGCTCATACAGAGTGGCACTTTTGGAGGTGTGGCCTCACTGGAGTAGGTGTGGCCTTACTGAAGAAGTATGTCATGGGGATGGATTCTGAGGTTTCAAATGCTCAAGCCAGGCCCAGTGTCTCTCTCTTCCTGCTGCCTGCCGATCCAGTTGTAGAACTCTCCACTACTTCTCCAGCCTGTGCATCTGCCTGTGTGCCGCCATGCTCTCCACCAAGACAATAACGAGGTGAGCCCCAATGAAATGTTTTCCTTTATAAGAGTTTCCATGGTTGTGGTGTCTCTTCACAGCCACAGAAACCCTAACTAAGACAGTTCAAAGATAGACTGGGCTAAAAAGTAAAACTCTGCCTTAAGAACATAAAACATGACAAAACCCAAAATGGCTCTGGAAATTTTGTACTCTATCTGAACAGGTGTATGAAAATATATGTCAGTTACAATTCAATACTATTCAGTGTGTGCAAAATAATATCCTCTAGGCCTGCTATCATCGATTGATAACCCACAGTTTCCTGAACCCTCCTAATCTGCCCTCAGCTGGTCAAGAGACCTCTATAGGCTCAGCTCTAGTAAAGAGAGCTGGCCTGACAGGTTAGGGACCACTGGCTTTCTGACTAGTAACAGACTAACAAGGACAAAGGACTTCCGCTCTCTGAGACAGAACTCTCACTGCAATGGATGACACAGTGCAGCCAACCACACTCCACATGCAGAACAGGTCGGTGTTGGGGCTCTGCCGGTGAGTGTTCCCTTAAGCCTATCAGCCTAGAGCAGCAGGTAGCTTTTAAAGGGCAGTGCGTCAGACTGCTTAAAACACTCCAACCTGGTGTGGTGGCGTACACTTACAATCCCAGCACTTGGGAGGTAGAGGCAGGAGGATCAGAAGTTCAGTCACCCTCAGCTATATAGTGAGTGTGAGATCAGCCTGGGCTATATAAGATCCTGTTAAACAAAACAAAACACCAAAACCTTTCTAGTCACTATGCACAAATTTGAGTCTTCATGGAATACAATTTCTTCTGTTTCCTCCATCTCCTAAGTTCAAGCTCACAGGGGAAAGAGGAAGGAGAGCAGTAGTGTGTGTGAGTGTGTGAGTGTGTGTGTGTGTGAGTGTGTGAGTGTGTGTGAGTGTGTGAGTGTATGTGTGTGTAAGTGTGTGTGTGAGTGTGTGTGTGTGAGTGTGTGAGTGTGTGTGTGTGTGTGAGTGTGTGAGTGTGTGACTGTGTGTGTGTGTGTGTGTGTGTGTGTGTGTGTGTGTGTGTGTGTGTGTGTGTGAGTGTGTGAGTGTGTGAGTGTATGTGTGAGTGTGTGTATGTGTGAGTGTGTGTGTGTGTGTGAGTGTGTGAGTGTGTGTGTGTGTGTGTGTGTTGTGTCAGTGCAGGCAGAATGATGAACGGCTACAGGCAGATGAGCAGACCCCACCCCCTCCCCTCCCTTTGTCTCAGGTAACAGGAAACTTTCAGGCATGGCAGGAATGGAGACACACAGAGCGCAGCCTTTCCTCTAAATGTTTTACTCCTATTTATTCAGACTGGAAACCAAGCCCTCAGAGAGGAAGAGAGCCATAGTGAGCACACGCCTATTTCCCTAGGAAGAGCTGTGCCCATGGGTTATACATGCCCAGCTCACTTAGGTCCTTCCAGTACACAGTTGGGCCTGTTCTCAATACCCCTCGGAACCTCTTTGGTCTTCTTAGTGACCTGTTAGCAAGCACCTCAGTCAGGAGGGAGAGGAGTGTGGGGCACAGCTGGCGTCAGCCACTGGCCTTCACTTCCAACGTCCTTGCCCAGCAGGCTAAGCCCTTGCAGCGATACTCCCTGAAATCATCGACATACGGACTACTGGGTTGGGCTGGCCTAACAGGCTGACTCCTGTAACTTAGAACTTGAGGGCACAGAGAGATTGCTCATCTTCACAGAGGGAGGGTAAGCCCCTTAGGGCCTCAGTTCAGGACACTAGTGCCAGGAAGGGCCAAGCCCTTGACAGTCCCAACCCTGCACAGGCCCAGGCTTGCTCTATTCTCACAGGATCTATCTTCCACCATTCTCCACCTTCCAGAGGCAAGGCCAACTGAACATCAGGATGAGCCATGCGTGGAGCAGCACACACATGAGCAGGCCCAGGTTGTTCAACAAAAAACAATGTCTCTTCACATTTCTTTCAGGCTAAGCAAAATCAGAAGGAACACACGGAGGCATACTGAAGGTCCCTTCACGCATGACTCAAATGCTACCCGGTAATCCTATTATTAAACCTCACTCTTCACAGTCTTTCTCCTCCGCCCCCGCCCCCACCCGTCCCGAGACAGGGTTTCTCTGTGTAGCTTTGCGCCTTTCCTGAAACTCGAACTCACAGGGATCCCACCTGCCTCTGCCTCCTGAGTGCTGGGATTACAGGTGTGTGCCACCACGGCCTGGCAGTAAATAAATCTTTAAGTCACTAATAAACCAGGCATGGGGGTACATGCCTATAATCCCAGCACTCAGGAGGCAAAGGCAGGAAGATCAGAAGTTCAAGGGCTACATAATGAGTTCGAGGCCAATGTGGAATACATGAGAGCTGAAGAAAGGAAGTGAGGAAGGGAGAGAGGAAGAGAGGAAGGGATGAAGAGATAAAAGAGAGAGAGAAGGAAGTTAAGAAAGAAAGAAGGAAGAAAGAAACAAGCATTAAATCATAGTCACAGCCTCCAAACTCTGCTGAAAAGCCTGTCAGACCTATGACCTAGAGCCGCAGGACAGCTCCATGGTTCTCCCATATTACAGCCAGAAGTCACTGGTGCCCCAGGGGAGTCGAGTGGGAGACGATGAAGACCACTGCGGTCAAGACAGACCCATCTGTGAATATCCTGTGTGCCTGGAACTTGCTTCTTTACGAGGTTTCGAAAACCTCCGTCTCCTTATCTGAGAAGCAGGAGTCCCTTAACCAACCAGCACGGCGTTCACACAGGCTTCAGCCTCGCCACAGGGCCATTTCTCTTGGCACCTCTATGAGTTTCCAGAATGGTTGATCTGAGGAGGGCAGACCCACTCTGACTGCAGGTGGCATGAGCCCATGGGCTGAGGTCTAGAACTGAATAAAAAGAGGACAGGAAGCTGAGCATGGATTTCATCTCTCTGCAGTGTGCTCAGCTGCCTCACACCTGGTGCATGGCTTCCCTGCCATGATGGGCTACAGCTTCAAACTGGGTCTAGAAATAAGCTTTCTTGCTGAAGCTGCTCTGTCATGTATTCTGTCAGAGCAACAAGAAGGATAGCTGTTTAGTCACTGTTCTGTTGCTGTGAAGAGACACCATGACCATGGCAACTCTTAAAAAGAAAGCATTTAACTGGGGCTGGCTTACAGTTTCAGAGGCTGAGTCCATTATCATCATTGCAGAGAGCATTGTGGGGGAGTACGGCACTGGGGTGTAGTGGATCGCTGTTCTAGTGATGACCTTGAAGTACATGCCCCTGGGACGTGGCTGCTGGGGTGGGAGGGAGGAGGTTAAGACCTGGGATGCACGTACACAGCTTGCTCTTCATTCCTTCATGGTTTTGGATGCTGGAGACAGACCAGGACAAAGAACAGCGTGTGCCTCGGCCTTCCAGGACCCTGCAATAATTCCTCTGTTCTGTATTGTGAGTTTTCTTTCTCTAATAAATTCCTTTGCCCTTTAAGCAGACTCCGTGGATTGCTAGCAATATCTTTACCCATTATCTGGTGCCCAACACGCTCCCACGTGGGAATGTGGGTGAGCCATTTGAGGCTCTTGACCCATGCAGATCCGGCTCAGACTCCTTGAGCAGCCGGTTGTGACCTGCCACGGCAGCTCAGACCCCTGCTTTCTAATGGTGCAAGTACCTATATCCTGAGCCACAGGCAGAGAGACCGGGCCTCAAAGCCCACTCAACGACACACCTCCTAATCCTTTCAGCCAGTTTCATTCCCTGGTGACTCAGCGCTCAAATATGGGGCCTATGGAAGCCCCTCTTATTCAAACCACCACAGCAGATGACAAAGTAAACTGGGACAAGGGGTTGCTAGGGTGAGACTTCAGTGGTGCCTAAGGTTTGCCTGAGGACTGTGGAAGTGGCTAGAGCTGCAGGCTAGAGAGCCCTGAGTTGCTGTAAGCAGACTTGTTAGACTAACCTGGGGAGTCGGGAAGATCAGAATGCTGAGAGAAATATGGCAGTTGTGGCCTGTTCCTAAGGTTTGAAAGGGGAACAAAGACTGTCTCAGGAACTGGGCTAGAGGCTATTGGTGTTACAATTTGGCAAAGAATCTAGCTTCATTTTGTCCGAATCCTGAGAACTTGAGTGCAGCTGAATTCAAAAGTAACGGACTAATTTGCCTTGCAGAGGACTTTCAAGACAGGACAGTATTCAGGCTGTGTTCGGGTTACTGCTCACTGCTCTGATCCAGGTCTGCTGGGAGAGAGAAAAATAAGTATGGCAGAAAGGTCTAGAAAATGTGTGGTTTGGCAAAGGAACTTGAGAGAGCTTAAAGTTGTGGATACAAACAAAGGATGCAAAGAAAGCGCTGAAATGGTTACAGAATGTCCTGCTGTACCTGGAACGCTAGCAAAGGTACCCTGAGGGCAAGACCTCACCCACTAAAGGTCCACCGTGTAACTGCAAATAATGGCCACCTGGAGAACGTCTCCCCAGGCTAAGCTTCAAGGCAGGCGAGGATTTGCAGCTGCGGTGGGAGCCTGGACAAGCCACACTTCACACCGGAGCCTGGACAAGCCACACTTCACACCAGAGCAGAACCTGGCAGCATGGCTCCTGTGCTGCCGGCTTTGCGGGCATGGAAGAAAAGCTGCCAAGGTGAGTGGGTCATGGAGGCTTTCACCAGGGCAAGCAATGTGCGGCAGGGCTCGGGTGCCTGCAAAGAAGCCCCTAGAGGCCACTGCATGAGCTGGGAAAACGAAGCCTAAATTCCAGTGAAGACCCTAGGATATTGGGGATATCAAGACTAAATGATATCTACCTAGAAAGGTAGCAGACACGGAGTGAAGCTGGCAGAGATAGCTGGAGAGACAGGCGGGCAGCAGAGCTGGGGAGACTTTGGCGTTGGCCAAGCTGTTGGAGCTGAAAGAACTCCACCAGGAGACCCAGATGGTGGGCCTGTACCCGCACGCAGCGCTTGCTATCCGCCCTCCGGGCTTTGGTCTCGCCTGGGGCCTATATTTTCTCTCCTCCCAGGCTTCCCTTTTGCGATGGAATATTTCTTCTGTGCATTTATATTGGAGTATAAAAATTGCTTTTATTGCCAGGCGGTGGTGGCACACACCTATAATCCTGGTACTTGGGAGGCAGAAGCAGGTGGCTCTCTGTGAGCTGGAGGCCAGCCTGGTCTACAGAGTGAGTTCCAGGATAACCAGGGCTATTACACAGAGAAACCCTGTCTTGAAAAACCAAAAAAGAAAAGAGAAAGAAAATTGCTTTTATTTTAAAGGGGCTCATAGTTAAGAGATTGTCTTGAGTCTAACAAGAGACTTTGGACTTTTGAAGAATATTAAAACTGCTAAAGTTAAAGACTATGGAATGTTTGAAGATGGACTAATAAATGTATTTTTGAAATGTGAGATTAAAATGAGACAGGGTGTCACGGTAAAATGTTATTATTTAAAGTGATGTGTTTGAGTGGTAAGATAAGAGGTGGGGTTGTGATACTTTATCTTGTCAACTTGACAGGTTTAGAATCACCATGGTGACAGGTAATGAATGCCTCTTAGCATGTCTATGGGGGTGTTTCCAGAAAGATTTAATTTAGGGGAGGAAGCCTACTCTGAATGTAAATGGCACCATTTCCTGGGCTGAGGCCCTTGACTAAAGGGAGAAAACAAGATCCTGCCAGAACTGTCTCTCTGTGTCTAAGGTGACACAATGTATCCTGCCACCTCACTCCCGCCCCGTCACCATGACTCCCCTCCATTTTGGACTACACCCTCAAATATGAGCCAAAACAAATCCTGAAGTTGTTTTGTCAGGTTTTTATTTTAGCAATAACAAAAGTAACTAATACAGTGTTCTTGGCAATCCTGTGAAGGGTAACAAGGAAAAGACTGTCTAAGAGGTTGCCTTTTGTCACAGGAAGCTCCTATGTATGGCATTCCACAGGATGCTCTCTACAAACTGCAGGCTGCTAGTACCATCCACAAGATGAATTCTAGACAATTCCCCCACATTTTCTTTAATCATTCCAAGAGATAAAGTGGCTAACGCGTGACCTGGCGCACCCTGGTTGCTGTCCTCTTGATATACCTAGGATTCAATGCCTTCCAAACAAGTCCCTCAGGTCAGGCCATGCAATCCATTAATGTCTGTTTATGGGACACTTTACAAACCTCTCCTCAAACACATGTGAAAACCTAGTGGTGAAATGGGTAATGTGTCTGCACAGATCAGAAAAACACAAAAAAAGACTAAGTGTTAACTCCATGACTTACATGGCTAGTGGTATACGTCTGTCAGGGTCATTTCCTCCGCCCAGAGGACTCCAAAGATCTTTCTTTCCTCAACAAGAGGAAATCCATGTGAGCAGGAGGATTTCAAAGCTGGGACATAATGATGCTCCTAAGTCCCCTGCTTCACATCCACTCTAGTTAACCCCCAGCTGACCGGCTCCTAAGTCCCCTGCTTCACATCCACTCTAGTTAACCCCAGCTGACCGGCTCCTAAGTCCCCTGCTTCACATCCCTCTAGTTCCCCCCCCCCTAATCCCCCCCCCTCTTCCCCCCCCCTCTATCCCCTGCTTCACATCCACTCTAGTTAACCCCAGCTGACCGGCTCCTAAGTCCCCTGCTTCACATCCACTCTAGCTAACCCCAGCTGACCGGCTCCTGTAACCAGTCATTCCTCTCTCCCTTCTTCGAGTCTTTGCATCTGACACTCCCTCCGTCTGGGACTCTAACATCAGGTCTCACACACTGCTTTCTCCTTTCAACTACTATCTGTCCAATTACTCCCCACCGAGCCCCGACCACTCAGTTACATTTTTTCCATTTTTTAAATTTACATGTGTGAATATTTGCCTGCATGTGTGCATATGCACCACATACCTACTTGGTACCTATCTGCAGGGGCCAGAAGAGGGCACTGAATCCCCTGGAACCGGAAGTACAGACAGTTCTAAGTCACTATGTGCATGCTAGGAACAAAACCTAGGTCCGACGCAAGAGCAGCAAGCGCTCTTAACCACGAGCCAGCTCGTCAGCCCCCCCAATCTAACACCAGCCTCCTCTTTAGCCCCCGGTCACTCCGCGCTGTCTCTTCCATCATCATCCCCGCCCCATGATTCAGAGGCTTTAGCATTCTCTGATCCTCTCTTGCTCCCTAACTTCTAGAACTCAGTTTAGGAGGAAATTTTGTGACTTTTTATAATGCTGGGATCTCAGCATAAATTCCAATACGGGCACACTCAGGAAAGAGTTTCCCTCTTCCTCCACTAAAAAACTAAGAAGCTTCCTCTTCCTAGTATGAAGGAAGTCCAGTCTCTGCAGTTACTACAGTGCAGGCTATGCTGGCAGTGGGGCCCACGCGGCCAACCAACCCAAGGAGTCAAAGAACTATGAAGCCAGCGGGGGGGGGGGGGGTCCAACCAAACCAGCTCCCTCAAAGAGACCGCAGGAGAACTACACTGGCATCCGAAGTAGGGTATGTGATGGTTAATACTGATTGTCAGTTGGACAGGATATAATCACAATCTATAGGAGACAAGATCTATAATCATGTAGGAGACAAAACTCTGTGCAAGTCTGCAAGGACTGGGTAAACCGGGTTAGTTCACGTTGTCAGACCCATCTAACTGTGGGCAGTGCCAATCTGTGGGCTGGGGATCAAACAAATGGAGAAGGCAAGCTGGGCACTGGCACTCCTCTCTGCCCGACTCTGGCTGCACTGTGACCGGCGACCTTGTGCTCTCGCTGCCATGCTTTAAGAAGGAGGGAGGGTTTGTTTTAGCTCATAGTCTGCGGGTACCCCTAAGCTGTGCTTGTGACTTATTTTGTCGTGGCAAGGAGAAAGGTGATAACACAGGAAGCTTCCAGTATGACGGGCGAGCGGCGGGCTTCCTGTGGGACAGTCAGTAAGTGAAAGCTCTGGAGAGGGGAAGCAGGAACCACTAAAACTGAGGGGTCTTGGCCCGGAGACACCATATTCACTCAAATCCCACCACCTCTGCCTGATACACGCTGCCCACCGCCGCCCCCTCCCCCTTCCCCGGGCTGTTTCATTTCCTCTCAGAAACGTTTGTTTTGGTTTGGTAGTTGCTGCTAGGCCTCTGGGAGGATTCTGAGTTTTGTTTCTCTTCTTGTTTCTAGGATACCTGCGCTGGCTCCTAGAGCAGCAGGAACAAGTGTGGGGGCTGAGGGTGGGGCCTGGCAAAGGAGGGGGGTCTGCCTGCACTCACGTAGACTTTGGTTCCCATGGACACTAAGAGCACAGCAGTGAGTACCACCACCACCACCGCCACCACCACCACTGAGAACCAAAGCTGAAGCCGCCGTTGGCAAAGAGAGAAACCAAAATTCTAAGAAATGTACAGGTCAGAGAACAGTTTGGGAGTTTTGCCTAGGATTAGCCAAAGCCAAGCACACTCAGGAAACCTCCTGAGAGGCACCATACCCGGCCCAGGAGGAGGGCTGCCTGTGTTTATAAAGATAAACACACAGTCCGAAGCTCCAGGCCTGGCATCCAAGGGTAGAAGGGGGCAGAGTTCCACATTTCCCAAGGCCTTGACGCAGGGCTCAGCATACTAGAGGCAGCACCCCAAGTTTTCCTGCATAGACTCTATCTAGTCTCAGCCCCACTTCCAACAAGAAGGGACCTGGTTTTCCCTGGCAGGGCAGGCAGAGAATGAGTGGAATTCCCCTGGGGCAGGCAGCCTAGGTTATTTAGCGGCAGGCCTTTCATCAAGTCACCTGGGGGAGGGGTGTCCAGTCTTTGCCAGGCTAAGCCATTGCAGCAACCACAGGGTCCTGACTACAGACACTAAACACCACAGGACCCCTTGGGAGAGACATCCAACTCAGAACCCAGAGGCTGCAGTCTTCCTGCCGCAGACTGACCTGTCCATAAACTCTAATGGCAGGCAGGCAGTTTGGAGAAAAAGCACATAGTCTGCTCTTTTCCTACTCTGCGCCACTGAAGAGTCAGCGCTCTCTGGTCAGGCTACTTGGACTTGAACCCCAATACTGACAATACGATTCTGAACAAACTGCTTCACCCTGAATCTCAGTTTCTTCCCCTGAACGATGGAGTCGATAACATACCAACCTCAAGCTCCTATGCTCAGGTGCTCCTCCTGCCTCAGTCTCTCGGTTCTTAGTACCACACAGCAGTGCACCCTATTAGATGGAGTTTCTGGTCTACAGTTGTCTGTGGTGGTGGCTGCAAAGCTCTAGAAAGTTACTCACATCCATTGAGTTGGATCTTTATTTTGCTAGGAATCAGAACAAAGGCCTTGAGAACAGGCAAGCCCTCTGCCAGTGAGCTCTATCCCAGCCCCGAGTTACACATTTTAAACGCTTGGTGTCACATCACAACAGAGCCATTAAAAATGAGAAGATAGTGTTAAAAATGGTGCTGGGGTGGGCCAATGGCGCAGTGGGCAATGAATCTGTCTATGGATCCGAAGATGGTGCTGATGTGGCTGGAGAGATGCTCAGCAGTTCGGAGCACTGGCTGCCCTTCCGGGGACCAGGATTTGGTTCCTAGCACCACATGGTGGCTCACAACTGCCTGTAATTCCAGTCCCAGGGCACCCGATGTCCTCTTCTGGCCTCCATGGCCACGGGGCACACACATGGTTCACAGAGTGTAGGCAGAACACTCATACACATAAAATAAAAACAGTTTTTAACAAAGATGATGTTGGGAACCCCGTATAAGAAAAGTCCATATCTGCATGTGTGGATAGGAAGGATTGGTAAGATGCCCAAATACCAGTCAGTCCCGGCACAGCAAGGACAACACCCAATCAAAGAGTTCTCACTTAGACTGCATTTTCTTCACAGAAATGACATCAAAACATTAACATAGATATATCTCTCAGAAGATTCCAGAAACCTACTGTCCTCTTCAACTGCTTTAGCATAATTGTAATTGACATTCTTCTCCTGAGGCTAAGGGATGTCACAGAAAAGAGGGTGGAAAGACCGGAGGAGCCTGAGGCAGCGGATGACTTCAAGGAAACTGGTTTCTGGATACAACATGGCAACTGTACATGTGAACTCACCACAGCTGTGGCTGCATTCACAAGATCTGAGTAAGTTCAAGCCAGACAAAATCCTACCACGACAGGGTGCGGAGGGGCGGAAGTGGTGAGGTGGGTTCAAAGTCCCACTCCTAAGCGAGGACAGGACCTATCGGCCCTTGACAGCTGCTGGGGGAGGAAGAATCCATTTTCTCTAACAGTGTAACCGTCTGGTAGGTCGACCACATCCAAAGACAGGCCCCACGCCCAAGAGCTTAGGCAATACAAATGTGACTTCATGGGTCTTTAAAGAGGGAGATGGAGGAGACAGAGAAGGAAAGGGCGCGGGAGGAAAAGGGGCGGGCACAAAGTTGGATGGATAAGAAAGTGGAGTGGACCTGGGAGTAGTAGGGGGAAGGGGGTGAATATGATCAAAGTATATTATATGAAATTCTCAAAGGATTAATAAAATGTTACAAAAAAAAAGCTTTCATGCAACAAGATCTTTGAAAAGCACTTACCCAGCGGGGTAGGCAACTAACCCTGACCGGGGGTCACAAGCAAGTCCTCTGCCTCCAGATACTGTTATTCCCAGCACCTTCTCCAAGGTCACCTGTTAGAGGCAAACAGAGAAGTGACCTGTTATAGACACAGCAGGGCCGAGGGAGGTGGTAAGAGCATCTCCAACACCTCTGCAGCACTGGGCTCTGACCACAACCTTAACTTCAGGAAAATGAGCCCAGGACTTCTTCAGACTCTGGTCCGACCCAAAGCCTCCTGATCAGATGAGAAAGTCCAGCAGTGACTATCACCTGCACTTAACAGACTCCACGTGTGGTTGCCGTGGGACAGAACATGAAAGGGTTAAAGTACAGGTTCCCGACCAAAGAGGACCGAGCATTCTCTCAATGCAAGAAGATACTAAGGCTAAGCTAGAAACTGGGCTCTGGGGTCTATGGGATTCACGTGAGGTCAATGACCTTCAAGCCTTTGCAGGCCACTGTGCTCTATCTACCAACAGTCAGAAGAATGTTAGGTATCAATTAGGTAACTCGGACATCCTTGATCTTTGCATCCCATCACGTGCTCGCCTTCCATCAGAGGACTCCACCTCTTCACGTCTGCCAATTCACACAGTCTAAGAGTCTAGGAAGCCAAAGCAGGGCTTAATGCTGTGTTGTGCGAATCACAGATGCTCAGGGCACTCTGATTATTGTTATTAAGCCACAACTCCCACAGAGATGAAAGGGAAGCCTGTGTAAGATGCTGGGAGCGTCTGAGAAGACATGACACACGAGATATTCACCACCTCCATCAATGGTACTGCTGTCCCACGTTGTCTGCAGGCCACAGGACCCCCCACTAGACGGACCTCAAATTAATTCATCGGGCTTCCTGTGGATGCAGTCATGTGAGGTCACACTGCCCTATAACCTCATCGTCATCACTCCATGGCACTCTGTCACACAGTTTTTCTGGTTACTCCAGATCCAGTCCCCTCCAGGGCTGTCTGTGCTTCCTGCATGAGCCTTCCCTCAGGGATGGCCTTGTTCTTCCTGACTTGCAGAAAGGCCACGTAAACAGAGTGTGCTCTTCCGTGAAAACTCGGCCCTGGAGAGCCCTAGGGCAAGCCAGAGTCCACTGTGACAAGCCAGTTTCTACAGCAGGGAGGCCCAGAATCAACTGGAACAGTTTCTGGATACACTTTTTTTTTTTTTTTTTTTACTGGCCTAAAGAGAGGAATTGTTAAAAGCACTTTTAGAGATCATGTTTAGATTCTTAACTCCAGAGGTCCTCTGACCACACACATTCACTGTGGCAATATGTGCACACACAATTAATAAACATAACAACAACACAACTGAACTCTTACCTCAAAAAGGCCATTTTATTTTTAATTAGGTGGGAAAGAAATGCCCTGTGGTTGATAAAGACTAAAATAAGTCTCCCAAGGTAGTACAGTTAAAACCTGTAGTCCAGTACAGTCCAGTACAAAAGGCTGGGTTCAATCCCCAGCAACTGAAAAATAAAACAAAATAGGGGAAAAAATCTGAAAGAATGCACAGGTATAATTACACATCTGTAATTTCAACACTTGGGAAGCTGAGACAGGAGGATTACTATGAGTTTGGGGCCAGCCGGAGATATAGAGTGAGTTCTAGGCCAGCCTGGGCTAATGAGCTATCTCAAAAAACAAAAAACAAAGCCAGGCGGCGGCGGCGCACACCTTTAATCCCAGCACTTGGCAGGCAGAGGCAGGCAGATCTCTGTGAGTTCGAGGCCGGCCTGATCTACAGAGCCAGTTTCAGGACAGGCTCCAAAAATTCACAGAGAAACCTTGTCTCGAGAAAAAAAAAAAAAAGCAAACAAACAAACAAAAACCAGGCAAACAAAATTCTCTCAGAGAGTTCTCTAAGAGTCATTAAGGCTTCTTAGGGATATAGGTGAAGAATTCCAGCAGGTGTTTACTCACCGGCAGCTGTGGTTCAGTTACAGTACATCATCAGCCCAAGCCCCCAACTGTTCACTTAGCCATGGGCCCAGCTGAGGTACTACACCTAACACGACAGAAGCTAAAGTTAGCCTGCCTATGCTAGACATTCTGGAGAGTGAGTCTGAATTCCTCCTTCCATTCTTTTCCTCCGTCTATCGACTCACTGGCTCCAGTCACCAGGTACTGACTGCAGAGCACAAACTCACCCTAGGGGTCTACAGCTTTAGCATCCCAGATCAGGCTCTTGGCACTGTGCCTTTAATTATCCCAGAGGAAGGGGTGTTCTGCAACCTTCCTATTGGACTCTCTGCCTAAGACAGAGTGGAAAAAGAGGAGCCGAAAGCCACAATGTCCCACATGGAATGCAGAGGTCATGGAACCAAGTACAGGTCTACACCTCCAATTCTCTTCAAACTAATATAATTTGAAGCAAATCCTTTCGATTCAAAAGTGTACAATCCCTTACCTCCCTATGGTTCAGTGTTGGTCCCAAAGAATCAGACCAAGCCTGCTGGTTCTCAGCTGCCCTTCCCTCTCATAGGAATGTGAGTAGGTGTTGTGTGGGTAGAGAATCCAGTTCTATAGAGAATCTTGAAGCTAGTTTGCAATTTTCAACAAGATAAAGCAAAAAGATTCAGTTTATGCAGACTCTAAGACAAGTTTTCATAGTAAAAAAAGAGAAACATTTTTCCCTATGATCCATTCATAGTAAGAAACACAGTGACCCACTGTGTACATACATGTATGTGTGTAGGTAAACAAAACTGAAGTACAACTTTCATAAAGCAATATTTAATTATGGTATATTAATGTACTTTATATACACTCTAGTATATCCTTTTAATTTGATCATGTCCACTTTATCAACTCCATGACCGACACATGGGTTGGAAGATTAAGTTTGGGAAGCCTGCCACGTACCACTTTTTCCCGCCAGGCCTAGGGAACAGGCTAACCACTGAAATCTTTCTATTCTGTCACTTTCCTCTCAGGGCTCTGCACAGAGGAGCATACTTCCTGGCTAGGAATCCCACAAGCAGGAGTTTGCCTGGGCTGAAATCTTGGCTCATTTTCAAAGGGTTTCCGGGTTTGGGTTTTTCTGGCATTCTAAAGTAGTCATCTAAGGGAGGGGAAGCAGTTTCCTGTGGCTCTCTGAAGGGAGGAGCAGAGGAAAACATTCAGGGGCATCAGCTGGTTTTTATTTTATGTTCTTAATTCAAACCAGCTTCCTGTTTGCAGGGAGGTTTGGGGCTAAGCTCCTCTCTCAAAGGATCGGAGAATCTCCCGTTCTTTTGAAGCCTGCGACAGCCAGGCTCGCTCCGCAGGACTCCAACACAAAGGACTGGGAAAGGACTCTCCCCGTTGATAACGATTCGCCTTCTCCTCTCTTCAAAGAGGCAGCAGAGCTTCCTTCCGCCTGCTCTACAGAGTGCAGGTAGGTAGGCCTGGACACCATCGCCTAACGCACCAGAGTGCCATCAGTGGTGTGTGGCGGTGGACCCACACCAGCTCATCAACACTGATAGGCACAGCTTTTCCAGCCAGTAACAGCACTGGGAGTCTTAGGCCTCTCAATGGTGGGAGTACTTCACCATGGCAATCAGCCTAGGATTCACCCCCATTCTCAGGGACCCTGCAGTCTAAACCAGTGCCCCACTGAGTTCCAGTGACTATCATCTTTCAGCTAGATATGACTGTACCTCCCAAATGTTCTCCTAGCTTCAGGCCTTGCCTGCTTCAGTCTTTTCTCAAAATGGCAGATCAGAGTGATTCTTTTTTTTTTTTTTTCCCCCGAGACAGGGTTTCTCTGTGTAGCTTTGCGCCTTTCCTGGGACTCACTTGGTAGTCCAGGCTGGCCTCGAACTCACAGAGATCCGCCTGCCTCTGCCTCCCGAGTGCTGGGATTAAAGGCGTGCATCACCCAGCCAGAGTGATTCTTTTAAACATAAATGAGACCATATCATTATTCAAATCCTCCCAATGACTCCTATTTCCCTTAAAGTTCAAATTCAAACACTTGGACTTAAACTTAGAAAGTCCTAAATCACTCAGCCTCTGGCTTTTTCTCTAAGATCATTTCCTATACTCTCCGCTCCCTCTACCCCAGCCACCTCAGACTCCACAAGCACCGTAAGCAGACTCTAGTGTACTCCTTCACGTCTGCTATTCCTTGGACTCAACAGCTCTTCCCTTAGCTATTCTGAAGGCCTGAGTAGATCTGAGAATGATCTACTCAGGCCTTTGCTCAGAGGCTGTCTCCTCCGCAAGGGCTTTGCAGATTTGAGGTCATTGTTTCTGGTCTCTCCTCAGCTTCACTTCCACATAACATACACAGACAGGTAAGACAACCACCTCAGCTCTGCCCAGGTGCTTCCTCATCACACAGGAGCCCTCAAGGACAGGGTTTAGATTTCCATCACTTATTCATGTATCCTAAGCACTTAAAAAACTAATTTATTTTTATGTGTATGAATGTTTGCATGCATGTATGTATGTGTAAAACACACATGCCTGGTGCCTGAGGAGATCAGAAGAGGGCATCAGATCCCCTGGAACTGGAGTTCCAGACAAGTGTGAACTTCCATGTGGGTGCTGGGAACTGAACCTAGGTCCTCTACAAGAGCAGCAAGTGTTCTTCATCACTGAGCCATCTCTCCATCTCCATCTGCAGCACTAAACCACACCTCCCACCTAAGAGGCACTTGAGAGTGAAGCTACTCCTACTGTAGTGCCGGACTGCAGGCCATCAGCTGCCTGCTAAACTCACATCTACTCCTACTGTAGTGCCAGACTGCAGGGCATCAGCTGCCTGCTAAACTCACATCTACTCCTACTGTACTGCCAGACTGCAGGCCATCAGCTGCCTGCTAAACTCACATCTCTCTACTTGTTGATTAAGAGGAGCCCTCAGACCTCATAAGAGACCTTTCATTGTGCAATGGATGGTGATTAACTCAGAACTAGCCAGGCGGTGGTGGTGCACTCCTTTAATCCCAGCAGGAGACAGAGACAGGTGGATCTCTGGGAGTTGGAGGCCAGCCTGGTCTCATAGAGAGTCCCAGGACAGCATAGAAAGATGCTGTCTCAAGGAAAAAAAGAAAAAGAAAGAAAGAAACTCATAACTAGTCAAAGTACAGACAAAAAACAGTAGAGTTCGCCGGGCGGTGGTGGCGCACGCCTTTAATCCCAGCACTCGGGAGGCAGAGGCAGGCGGATCTTTGTGAGTTCGAGGCCAGCCTGGTCTACAGCGCGAGATCCAGGAAACGCGCAAAGTTACACAGAGAAACCCTGTCTCGAAAAAAAACAAAACAAAAAAAAAAAACATACAACAACAACAAAAAAAACAGTAGAGTTCTCAGCTACAAATGGTACCCCTAATATCACACACACTGGCCAAGACTAAGGGACCATCCTGAAAGGAGGCGCAAAGATTTTAAGAGCCAAAGGCTGGGAAAGATCAGAGCAAAACAAGGCTTTCTGGACACAACAAACGACTGTGCATGAGCTCGGAGCAGCTGTGGTGCCTACACAAGACCTGCCAAGATCAAGCCAGGCGACATTCTAGCATGTGGGAAGAGGAGCTATTGATGATTAATGGCTTCTGTGGGAGGGAATTTCAGGGTTGTGGGTTTTTTTGTTTGTTTGTTGTTGTTAAGATAGAGTCTCTCTACAGAGCCTTGGCTGTCCTGGAACTTACAATGTAGATCAGGCTAGCCTCACATTTAGAGATGCCTGCCTCTGCCTCCTGAGAATCAGTTTTCTTTAAGGGAGGTTTACCACATTTCAGTGGGTGGCCCCATACCCGTAAGTATGTGGGCAGCACAAAAATGACTGTGGATTATCAAATAAAGGGGGCATGGAGAAATGGAGGATATATCTTCGAAGAGTCAGAGAGAGGACCAGGAGGGGAGTGAATAAAGGAAAAAAAAAAAAAGAGGCACTTGCTAGATTTGATGAATTGTGGCCATCTGGCAGAGGTTTCAGGAACAGCAAAGGCTCAGTCATGAAAAAGCCCAGAAAAATCAGGGTATTTCAGTTACTAAAGGTTCTACTCTAAAACTGGCTGTGCTCCACAGTTTTTTGTTTTGTTTGGTTTTTCTGCCCCAACCAAATTCCCCTCCCCCATTCACTGCACTCTCCTCCACTGTTTCTCTTCAGATACAGGCAGGTATCCCACGGTTATCAGCCAGCCATGGTGTATCAAGTTACAGTGAGACCAGCACCTCCTCTTCTATTAAGGTTGGTGAGGCAATCCAGTAGGCGGAATGGGTCCCCAAAGCAGGCAACACAGTCAGAGACAGCCCCTGCTCTCAGTTAGGAGTCTCACATGAAGACTAAGTTACACAACTGTCACATATAGACAGAGGGTCTAGGTCAGTCCCATACAGGCTCCCTGGTTGTTGGTTCAGTCTCTGTGAGCCCAGGGTAGTTAGTTCTATGGGTTTTCTTATGTTTTTGTTTTATTTTATGTCAACTTAACAAGCAAGAATTATCTGGGAAGAGGAAGCTCAATTGAGGAAATGCTTCCATCTGATTGTCTGTAGGCAAGCCTGTTGGGCATTTCTTGATCAGTGACTGACGTAGAAGGGCCCGGCCCACTGTGGGTGGTGCCATCCCTAGGCAGGTGGTCCTATGTGGTATAGAAAGCAAACTGAGCAAGCCAGTAAGTGGAGCTCCTCTATGGCCTCTGCTTCAGCTCCTGCCTCTGAGTTCTTGTCCTAACCTCCCTCAATGATGAACTACAACTGAAAGTGAAGTAAACCCAAGCCCGCTGGGGAGAGGGCTTAGTGAATAAAAGAATGTGCTGCTGAGCCTAACAACGTGAGTTTGACCCTGAGACCCACCAACTGCATCTGAGTAAATCCACTGCTCTAGAGACATCCTCCCCACAGAAGCAAAGACTCAAGAACAGAGCACCCACTGTATACCCTGCCATGGTCTCCATATCCACAATGCCGTCGAAGGCCGGAAGGGCACCATGTAAGAGCCTGAGGCAGCTCTTGCTTCGGCAGGTGGAGCGTGTTGAAATGGAGAGAGCCTTCCTTTCCCAGCCCGAAACCGGTGTCATCTTTCCACTGAAGCCACGCTCCTGGAGGGCAGGGTTCTGCAGTAGCCGACACACCCACCACTCCCAGTGTGAACTAGACATATCATATCCTCAAGAGAGAAGGAAGTAGGCAACCATTTCCCTCACTCTAATAAGATAAAGGGGTAACTTTGTAAAAGCTTATGAGAGAGACAGAGACAGAGAGAAAGACAGAGACAGCGAGACAGAGAGATAGAGGAAGAGAGAACGAATAAAGCCTTGTGTTTAGGTGCCCTTCCGGCTCTGGTTAAGAGTGTGGGGGACACGTGGATCAGAGGTGTAAGGCTGCTCGCTAATTCATACTAGATAAAACTGTACTTTCAAACTGCAACTTAGGAATAAGACTTGAAATCAATTTAGTCAGTAATGAGTAAACAGAACAAAAATAGATCATGCAGAATCAAGTCACAAAATAGAGTATATTAATGGGTGTTTCCAAAAGTCTGAAAGCTGGCGCTGGAAAGACGGCTCGGCAGTTAAGAGCACTGCGGCTCTTCCACAGGACCCGGGTTAAACTTCAGCACCCACAGAGCGGCTCACAACTGTCTTCAAGAAGAGTTCCAGGAAGTCTGATGCTTTCTTCTGACCTCCAAGGGTACTGCACACAAATGGTGTAGAGACATACATGTAGGCAAAAATACTATGAGATAAAAATAAATCTTTTTGAATTTTAATTTTTTTAACTTATGTGTCTGTGTGAGTGAGTGCAGGTGTGTGCGTGCACAAGTGCAGGTGTGTGTGAGTGCAGGTGTGTGTGTGCATGAGTGCAGGTGTGTATGTGTGTGAGTGCAGGTGTGTGTGTGCTTGAATGCAAGTGCCTGTTGAAGCCAGAGGTGTCAGCTGGCCCCAGAGTTGGAGTTACAGGTGGTTGTGAGTCTCCTGACATGGATGCTGGCAATCAAACTCGGGTTCTCTGAAGAGATCAGTGTGTGCTCTTAACTGCCGAGCCACCTCTCCAGCCACAAACTGTTTATCATTTATTTATTTGTTTATTTATTTATAAGTCTGGAAGCCACGAGCATTCTCTGAAGAGATCAGTGTGTGCTCTTAACTGCCGAGCCACCTCTCCAGCCACAAACTGTTTATCGTTTATTTATTTATAAGTCTGGAAGCCACTAGGATGCTCTGGGGATCCCATCCACACTCCTCAAAACCATCAGGAATGGATTACCAGAGTAATCAGTGTGTGACAGATCACCAAAAGGACAAAGTCCCGACAACGAGGCTGGTGACATCTGGACAGGTCCACAGAAGGTGGCCTGGCCTATGAGACAGAGTGGGGACTCGGGGGTTCCTCGGTATTTAGAGATGAAGTTTCCTTCAAGACTTTGAGGCTAGGCATTGTGGGACCCACAGAATTCATTTTATTTCATTTATTTATTTTGTGTGTACCTATGTACCATGGGTCACATACATCATTGAAAGGAGAACTTAGGGGAGTCTGTGCTCTCCCTCCACCATGGCAGTCCTAGGGCTCAATCCTGGCCATTAGGCTTAGCAGCAAGTGTCCATCTGCTAAGCCATCTTGCTGGCCTCCTCACGGGACTCTGACAGGTGAAAACAGACGGAATTCTCAGGGGAAGCTGTGTGAGGGAAGTCTGATGGCAGGAGACGACAGAGATGGTGAAATCATGCTCCAGAGAATTCTACGTCTAGAGAGGTAGAATGCAAGGGACCAGGAAGAATCTGCTTGTCTAAGGTAGATCCTGGCTGGCCTGATACTTGCTGCATAGCACAGGCTGGCCTCAAACTCATGGCAATCCTCCTGCTTTAGCCTCTTGAATTTTGGGGTCACAGGCATGTGCCTCTGAAAGGGCCTTGAGTGCCAAACTAGGAGGGTAATCTTTAGGTCCTGGGGGACCATGGGAGGAACCCAACAAAGCTCCAACATAAACCTACACAGTTCTGAGGCTGCCAGAGTAGCTCAGGTGAGAAGTAATAAAATCTAGACAAGCATAAAGACAATAGCAGGCGAACAGAAATAACATCCAAAAGCCACACAGCAAATAAAACTGGCAATAAATGGCACTGTACAACTGTGGAGGGAAATAAAACACAACTCTGAAGCCCAGAAATAGCAAAGTAAAGCAGTGTCATGGTCAAAAGCAGGACCCGGGTCTACACAAGGGCTAGGGCATTATTCTGTCGCGGCGCTGGGGGTATTTAGGAGGAACCACAGAGCACTCCATTCAGCACATAATCAGGACAAGTGCTTGGAGAGTCAGGACTAGAAATACTCAGTGATAAGTGTTCACAACAAGACAGAAGGCAGAAAACAGGGAGGAGAAAACTAAGCAGAGCTTTGGGGGAAACCCACTTTCAGTCTGTGGGAAAGATGAGGTACCTGGCCGTAGAGAGGGAGAACCAGGAAGCCAGCGAGGGAGGGTTCCTCCAAGGGAGCACCACCCATCAACACGAGTGCTAGGGAGGCAAGACTTGGATTCCTCAGATTTCAGAGCCAGCCACCTCAGTTCCAAGAAGCCCCAGGCTGTTAAAGGAAACACAGCCCTGCACTGTGGGGAGGGCCTCAGCTGTTCCCAGCCAAGCTCTCTGTCGCCCTCCTCTCAGGCTTGCTCCCTTGCTCTGATAAAGAGGGACTCCTCGCCTGGACCAGGCATAGACTGTGAAGGTTTTCACTTTCTTTCTCAGTGTGAGGGACCACCACACCCAGAGTTGGCCCATGCTATGAAGGGTCTGCCCACTTGTGGTGGGGAATTAAGAAGCCAAAATCGCTTTGAAAAAGCCAGGGTCATCTAGGATTTGGCTGGCCTCAAACTGGTGAAATCCCCAACACCGAGAGGAAAATGATATCTGCTTTTGTGGTCGTCTTGGTGCCTCAGCTTCCTTCTCCCTCCCCCACCCCCCCTCAATGCAAGTGATAAACCCGGGATGTAAGCCATTCCAGACAAATGGTGGCCTGTTGCTTCCATAAACAAGCACACCAGAGACGCTGCTACCTTTCCCCTGCTTCCTAGAAGTTAAGAAAAACTGTTTACAGTCTGCTGTCTATTCTCTACACTCTAATCCCACAAAGCACACTTCCCACCTCCGAGTCTAAGAACTGCCACTTATACAAAAGCTACAGAGGAGCCCATGACCAGCAGGCTTTCTACAGAAACTTAGGCAGCTGCGCAGAGACCCAGTGACCTGACCTGGGAGACAGAAGGACTTTGGCGGCGATTCAGAGGCCAAAGTGTCATCTGGTCAGAGATAATTAAGAGCGAAAAGGATCCTTCCCGGGCAGGCAAACAGACCTGATCTTCACCCACTGTGGATGACTTAGAGTTGCACTATCTTCCACAAAGCCTACCAGAAACCAGTGACTCCAGTACGACAGAAACCAGGCTTTCCTGCTCAACAGTTCAGACCAGTGGGGCTGAGTCCATTCTCCTCAGCTGGGATTAAAACAGCGTCAGCTTCTGGGGAAGGTCGGCCTGCTACTGCGTGAAGAGATAATTCTAGAGAACCTCTCTCTCAAGTCCCCGAGACCAGCACTTCAGAACAAAGGTTGCCCAATCTTGGGCCAGCAATCGAATTACCTCAAGACCCCCCACAAAGGCCACCCCTCGCCTACATCCCTTGCCCCTGTCCTATGAGGTTATGTGCCCCCACATGCATGCGGCCTCCTCTTCTGTAGCTTCCCACCTTGTTTTCTGAGACAGTCTGCTATTGAAGCTGGAGCCTGCCGATCCGGCTGATCCGGCTGGCCAGCGAGTCTCAGGGAGCCAGTGCTGGCACAGTGTGTGCCAGTGTCCATTCCATCTTTTTAAGTGGGTGCTGGGGATCAAACTCAGATCCTCCTGCTTGTGTGGCAAACATTTACTAACTAACGGACTCACCTCCTCAGCCTCCACCCTTTTTTTTTTTTTTTTTTTTTTTGAGATAGATCTCCCTGTGTCTAGGAAGGCCTAAAACTCTGGGACTCCAACAATCTTCCTACCTCAGCCTCCAGGCGGCTGGGACTACAGGTGGACAAACCATAGCTGCTTTGCAAGGTTCTGAATAAAACACGAGAAAGGGGTTATCCATCTGCATGCTAAAGCTCTCCAGAGTCACATCTGAAGTTCCTGCTCCCTCTGGGGTTCAGAGAGAAATGCTTGAGGCCAGGAGCTGTAGGTCAGCCCCAACAACATGGAGGATCCCTGTGTCAAAAAAGAAAACAAAAAAAGAAAAGCTTCCCAAGTGGCTCAAAGAGTCAGGGTTTGAACCATAATATTTATTTATTTAGTTTTAAGGCAGGGTTTCTCTGTGTAGCCCTGGCTGTCCTGGAATTCACGCTATAGACCACCTGGCCTCAAACTCAGAGATCCACCTGCCTCTCAAGTACTGGGATTAAAAGTGTGTGCCACCACCACCAGGCTTGAACTATATTTAAAGCATTTTGCCATTTCCCCCCAAATCTTAGCCCCTGCTGGGACCAAGAGGAGAAACTAGCACTTCAGGTCTTGAGCCAATACCTGAAGAGATGAAGGGTCTGTGTAGACCAGTTAGTTAGTTCTACTGCAACCAGAGCTACCACTCATGGAACACAACCTGCCCAGAACTGCTCTAAGCACTTCACACTGAGTATCTAATGTACCGCTCTAGACAACTTTATGAAGGACTAGTAGTATACCCATGTCACAGGTAAGTAAAATAAATGGAAAAAAATGTTAATGAATGAATGAATGAATGAATCAGGTAAACAGGGAGTGTAGACCCAGGGTAGCCTGGTAGCAGAAACCACAGTGTCCTGAGGCAGAGATTTGGGTTTTCCAACACAAACAGAATTTGGAGTTGCCATTTCTGTTAGAACACACTAGGGGTCAACTCACCTTTGAGTGTATAACAGGGACAGGCCTGAAAACCAAGGAGGCTGAGGGCACATGGCACAATGACAGGCATGCGTCTGTGGTCCTAGCGACTTGGAAAGTTAAGAAACCCAAGGGTTCAAGTGCAGCATGGGGGTTGAGGCCGAATATGGTGGATACACATTTGTAATCCTAGCATTTTAGAGACTGAGGCCAGGAGGACCATTGCAAATTTGAAGCTAGCCTGGGCTACATAGCAAGAAGTGAGGTCCAGGCCAACCTGTCTCAAAACACAACAAAACCACTAGAAAAGAGAAGACAGAGGGTATCAGGATAAAACGGGTAAAATACATGCTTCTCATGCCAGGTTCGTGTTTTTGTTTTGTTTTTAGAGATTTATTTTATTTTTTTAATTAATCAGTTAAGTGTGTGTGTGTGTGTGGGGGGTCCAGATTCTCTAGACTGCAGTCTTAGGTAGTTGTGAGCTGCTTGACAGTGTTGGGAACCGAATCCTATCCTCTACAAGAGCAGTGTGCCCTTTAACCACTGAGCTATCTCTCCAGCCCCGGCTTTAATGTTTTTTTTTTTTTTTAAAAAAATATCACTACTTGAACTTAATGGAGTGGCGCACGTCTTTAATCCCAGCATTTGGGAGACAGAGGAAGGTGGATCTCTGTGAGTTTGAGGCCAGCCAACTTACTACATAGTAAGTTCCGGGACAGCAAGGGCTATGTAGAGAGACCCTGTCTCAAAAAACAAAACAACCAAAAAACAAGAGTCACACTATCAGTAGCTGAGATGTCTATAAAAATGGGTTCTGGTCTCTCCTCAGGAGATGGCTGCAAAGACACGAAAGCAGGGTTCCTAACGCCAGGCTGCAGATGTGGTCAGAACCTGGCCATGTCTGGACTGCGCTGCAACCTATGGTCCATCTGAAGACACCTGCTTCCAAGGTAACTGGGGTTGCAGTGTTAGGAGAGGGTGGTTTTCTATGCAGATGAAGGGAGAAGCAAGGGAGCATCAGCCCAAGGCAGAGGGAATGAGCGACTCCTGCTAAGAGCCCAGCGACGGCACAGTCACCGTCATGTGCCCAGTGAGCAGCCTTACGGCACAGGGCCTGGGCAGAGGAAGCCTTCTGACCCTCTCTTACTTCTCCATGGTTACCAGAAAAGCAAAGACAGGAGGAGATAGTTCAGTCAGACAGGATGGGGGAGGGGACGTTCCCCTCTAATGTCAGACTTCTCTATACTAAGACCAGAATCGCAAAGCTCTATGAACCGAAGTCCGGTCCTCAAAAAGGCCTGATTAAAGCCAGATGTGGTAATCTACACCTGTAATCCCAGGGAGTTAAAGGCAAGAGGATGAGGAACTCAGCTACGTAGTGAGCTTGAAGGCAGCCTCAAACTACATGAGACCCTGTCCCAAACCAGCAACAGGAAGGGGCATTTACCAAGCCACACAGCCCGGCTGTCTCCCGTGATCTCCTGGGTTCCCTCTGTCAGCAGGGAGAGTACTACAGTTCCTTGCCAAGACGACCTGGGTAGAGGGAATGTGTGGCTGAGAAGACGGGGTGGGACTCTAGTGCTCCAGCTGTCAGGCGGACCTGGGCCTCAAGACTCCTTTCCATATCCCAAGGCCTTCCTCACTTTCCTGGATGTAGCAAGGGCTTTCATATCAATCCCCTCCTGTGGACTTTGCCCTTTCTTCATGCTCAAAAGCTTTCTAGGGGTCCTTGTTGCCAGCTAAACAAAGTGTAGATATTTGCACTTAGCATCACCAGCCCCTAAATCTAATTCAATATCCTGCTACTCACCTAAAAGAAACATTTGTCAATCCAGGTTATTCATTATTCCCAAAAAAGAACCTTGGGGCTTTAGCTTGTATTTCTTCTCCCAACACATACCGAAATCCTACCTTTCATGTACAGACCAGTTCAAAGGTCACACATCTCCTGAGTCTGAACTTTCAGTGGTCTCTCTGCGTGTTGAAATTATGGGACATTTCCTTCCTGATTCTCTTTACATTACCCATGAGTAAACTCTTTTTACAAAGCATGTGCCACTTAAAAAGCATCAAAACATTTTTGTCCATTAATTTATTTTCTGGCTTTTCAATACAGGGTTTCATTGTAAAGTCCTGGCTGTCCTGAAACTAGTTCTGTAGACCAGGCTAGCCTTGAACTCACAGAGATACACCTGCCTCTGCTCTGCCTCTGCCTTCCAAGTGCTGGGATTAAAGGCATAAGCCAAAATATTTGACTCACATCAAAAGATTTTATTGACTAAACATCAACAAGAAATATTTCTAAAGATATGAGAAGTAGTAGCCGGGCGGTGGTGGCGCACACCTTTAATCCCAGCACTCGGGAGGCAGAGGCAGGCGGATCTCTGTGAGTTCGAGGCCAGCCTGGTCTACAAAGCGAGTTCCAGGAAAGGCGCAAAGCTACACAGAGAAACCCTGTCTCGAAAAACCAAAAAAAAAAAAAAAAAAAAAAAAAAAGATATGATAAGTAATGCATCTCAAATTCACAAGGATATCCCAGATTTTCAAGAAAAAATTCTGAAGAGTCTATTTTTATTATTTTCACGTGTGTGTGTGTGTGTGTGTGTGTGTGTGTGTGTGTGTGTATAAATGCTTTCTTCTTCTTTGTTGTTGTTGATCTGTTTTGAGACAAGGTCTTCCTGAGCCCAGGCTGGCCTCAAACTCTTGACCCTTCTGCCTAAGTCTTAGAAGTTCTGAGACTCCAGGGATGCACCACAGACATCAGCTCCACCAAATTGTTTCAATAGAAATTTCACTACAGTAACAAATTAGAAACTTAGTGGGTTATAAAATTAATATGTTTTTACACTGACTTCACATTCTTAGACTGATGCTTTTAATCCCAGTACTCAGGAGGAAGAAGCAGGTGGATCACTGAGTTTGAGGCCAGCCTGGTCTACAGAGTGGGTCCCAGGACAGTCAGGGCTACACAGAGAAACCCTGTCTTGAAACAACCCCCTACCCCAAAAAACTTCTTTGACTGAAATTATAGGACTGATATAATTCTCAATTATTTCACTATAAATGAATTAGCCTCCCCTAAAAAAAATTATTTCTCTGCCTTGTTGAAGGCATTGCTACTACAAAACACACTCATAACCGCAGTAGCTTTGATCTAACATGGAAACTTAGGGCTCACCGCTACCCCTTGAATTCACTGGTTTGACTTACTTTCCATGTATGAGTGTTTTGCCTGAATACATACGTGTCTGTGCACCACATGCGTGCCTGTGTGCCTGTGTGCCCAGAGGCTAGAGGTGGGTGTCAGATCCCCTGGAACCTTAGGAATTACACAGATGGGTGTGAGCTGATATGTGGATCTGGGAGTCGAACCCATGGCCTTTGACGAGCAGCCAGTGCTCATAATCAGAAAGCCATCTCTTCAGCCCCTAGTTTGGCTTTTAATTGTAACAAACATATATATAGAATAGCATAGAAATAAATGATAACGTAGTTAGTATCAAAGAGAAACTGTGGGTTGGAATGCTGACTTGGTGGGAAAGGATGCCTGCTGGACAAGTATGAGGAGCTGAGTTCACACCCCAGCACCCACGGAAAGAGTTGGTGTGATCCTGATTCTGTAATCCTGGCACCATGTGGGTAAAGAGGAGACGCCTGGGGAATGTTGACCAGTGGGCTGGTTCCAGGCTCAATGATTTTGTCTCAAGGGAACAAGGCAGAAAGTGATAGCACAGGACACCTGACTTCTCAGGTCTCCAAGTGTGAGCATGTGTACATACATGTGCTCATACACTACAAACACAAAGAACATGACTAACCCTTTCAATTAGTACTGCTGACACAAGTTAAATCATTGGCAAGGAAAAGGTACTAAGGAAATGTTAAATGTTGGAACAAAAGATACTGAACCTACAAAAGGGGACTTCTCACAAGTGGAAACTAGAAGAAACTGAATTTTACCAGCAAATTAGAACAAAGTTCCTTGACATTCTACAAATCTTTGTGCTCTGTTACTATTAGCAACCCCTTACAGCTGTGAAGTTATTTGGGGTCTTTTACATTTCTCTTTCATGGTCACTAAATCTCATTTAAGCCTCACGACAGCCCTGGAAGGCAGGCCTGGGTGTGAGCAATGCAGGGGAGCACGCCTTGAGACCCACATTTTTGCACTTACAGTGTGGTCACACTTGACTACTTGAGAGAAGAAATCAAAACCATACAGATCTGAGGTCAGGTAAGGGCAGACATCTGCTCGAGGAAATGTATAACCCTGGAGCCCATGCAGATAAAGGGAGTCAGGTGAGCAAGTGGCCTCGTTTCTGCTCCTGTTCAAATTCACCCAGTTCTATCATCATCCAGGTCAGTCCTAGCTTGCATGGCGCATCTGAGATAGTTTTTGTTTCTCACAAAAATAAAGATTTCACTCAGCATCCTCCATGATTCAAAAAACAAAGTTGGTTATAGGCTAAAATAACAAACAGGTACAGTTGGAGGGAACTATCCAGCATTACACTCGGCCTTCCTCAAGAACACGAGAGATGCGATTAACCTGCCAAAGTACCTCAGATGAAAACCCAGCCATCCCCGCTGCCACAGAGATGACCAAGGTCTCCACTCCGCACCAATGCTAAAAGCGGCAGCAAGTGCTTGTGGCTTACAGGCATCTGGAACCACACAGCTGCAATAACTTGCCAGTCAATTACCCACAGACCCACAGGTTAAATGCTTCCTAACAGTATCACTGGACAGGCTGTGGGAGAGTCAGGAGAGCGGGGGTGGGGGTGGGGGGGGGTGGGAGTGGGGGGATAGTGGGCGGGGGGGGGGGAAGAGAAGCAAGAATACAAACAGGCAAAGGTTACTAGAGATGGCTGTAAAGCGCAGCTGAGAAGTCCATTACACTGACCTTTCCACAGGAAGTTATGGAAAAGAGTGAGCGTGTGTGTTCACAATTTTTTTTTGTTTGTTTTTGAGATTGGGTATTATGTAGCCCAGGCTGAATTCTCTATGGTCTTGATGATAAGATGGATGATCCTGAAGTCTCCAGCCTCCTGTTCCCACTTCCTAAGGGCTGGGATCACAGGCCTGTGCCACTATACCTGGTAAAAATGTGTGTTTAAAACAAACAAACAAACAAACAAACAAAAACACACCTTCTCCAACCCATACACTGTACGCTAGCTATAGCAATGGGACGCATTCTTCTGAAAATGAAGATTCTTCTGGAATGAATACAGACTAAAGATTAAGTTTGGGCTTTGAAGCTTCCTACTATCCACTCGAACTCCATCATGCATGGTGGAAACAATTATTCATGATATACTATTATGTCTCATAAACTTTTCTGTGTGCTATATTTCATGTATCCTTAAAAGTTTTGTCTCTCTGTTACATGCCAGCACCTGTAAGAGGTCAGATGAGCATATGAGAAATGGCCAGACACCACTAAAGTCAGGCAGATCTCAAAGACTGAGAAGCGTATCGCCTCATCAAGTGGAAAGGAATGCTCAGCTCCCAAAGCACAGGGTGGGAGGTCTGGCTCCCAGGTACAGCACTTGCCTATTAGACCAAGGCCTTGGGTCCTAACCCCAGCACCAAAAAACAAAATTTCCAAAGAACAACAACAACAAAAAGAAAACTCCACAAAACCTCCTTTCTCGTGAAGCCTCCAAAAGAGCATTTGACAACGTGTGTGGAGGGTATTCTCAGCCATATGGCTGCAAGAAGTGTTCCAAGGTCTTAAGTAAATTTAAATCTCAACTGTGAACGGAGGAAAGAGAGAAAGCATCCTCAGTCTCGTTTCAGTTAGGGGAGGATGAGATGTGTGAGCTTATAAACCCAGTCTTCAACAAATGCTTCTTGCGCACTAGGAAAGTCTGAAAAAGCATTGCACACAGTGTCGGCTGCAGTGAGATGGAGTACTCCCCAGCAGTCTCGGAGGAGACTCTGCACTGGGAACCCTTCTGATGTCCTTCAAGACCAGAGTAAGAGGCATTATGAATGCAGCTGGCACAGGAAGGTAGAGCAGCCAGAGGGCTGTGAGTTTGAACCCAGCCTACAACTCTTAGCCAGGATTTGTTCCCCAAAAGTAAGAGCAGCCTGTGGGCTCGCTATTAAAAGTGCCGAGTGAGGATGGATGTAGAAAAATATCAACATTCAAAATTCCAAATCCTAAGGATCCACATTGCTCAGCATGGCTGTTAGGCTCACTTTTATTCTCCCTTAACCAACCCCTGCCCCCTTTCATTTTTAAATTTTAAATATGAGGTAATAGAAGTTAAGGGTTGGGGTAGCTCAAGCCTCTAATCCCAGCAGTGGGAGGCACTGCTGAAGCATGAGAACTACCATGAGTTCAAGGCTAGCCTGGGCTACACAGGAAGTTCTTGTCGTTGAGAAAAATAAGGCAAAGCCAAGCAGAACAGCTGCCATCCTCAGGAGATCAGCCATGCTGGCAAGAGACCACCACCAAAGCGTCTGTGGTCTGCTGATGTCCTCTCAGAGGAGCGGGAAGGTCACTGCACCTTCTCCCGAGATTCCAGCTGCTTCGCTGCACCACCCAGACACTTGTACGTCATTCTGCCTTAATTGCATGTGCACCATCGGGTGTCAAGGTGTCTGGGGAGGAGCTAGAACATTCAGGCTGGGCAAGGTTAGTGGGCGGACCTCCATCTAGGAGGCTATGGAGACGCCATCATTCACGTCCTGTTAAGACTTTCCGGTATGGCAACTCTGGGCTCCCCCACATGCCTGTCACCCCTTCCCCATGTCTGTAGCAAGCACAATAAACTTACTGGCTCCCCAGGGTGGATTCTGGTGGAATGTGACTTTGGTTTCTCACTGGGACTTTATGAGGAAGGAGTAGGTGCTGTTTATGTCTCCCCAGAGATGGAATTCTCCCAACAGCAGAACAGTAAACACCAAAAAAGGTGGGTTAGCCTTGGTCTGCACTATATGAGCACCAGGGAAGAGCTGAGGAACGGCAGCTGACAGAAAACCCCTTGCTCGGCGCTGAAAAAGGAGCAGAAAGAGCAGGCTTAGCTTGCGGCAGCAGCGGCGCAAACAGATGTCTAACATAGCCAAGCCCATTGGAAACACTGTAGCTTTTCCCTAACAGCACTGGGCCTGAGCATGAAGTAAAACCAACAGATACTCTAAGGACAGCTTGATAGCCGATGTTCTCAGAGAAGCTTAGTTTGAATAAACACCATCCCAGATTTCAAGCCCTTGACTGTTCTCCCAAGGCCAGTGACAGCAGTTCCAAGCCCAGCTAGAGAGCCAAGGGGCTGGGGGTGGGGCAGAGAAGCAGGCCGAAGCCTCCCATCCACCTGTGTTTCCTCAGGCATCAAGAGATGAAAACACACAGGGGACGACGGAGGTGAAGGGAGAAATTCCAAGGTCCAATCCCTAGGAACTCAAGCCATTCAATATGGTGAGGGAGGAGCTTGAGGACATGATCTAGTGTGGTGGTAGAGTGTTTGCCCAACCAGTCTCTGGGTTTAATCCTGGCACGGCAAAAGAAAAAAAATTACCAAAGGCTGATCCAACAGGATAACTTGGCCCAAACAGCAGAGTGAGAGGGGCCAAGGAGGTGAGCAGAGCCTCTGGAGACACTCAGAGCCTCTGGAGACACTCACTCAGAGGCTCAAGAGGCCAGGATATTTTTAGACAGTAAAGGAAGAGGTGTCATCCTCTCTCAGTGAGAATCACTATAAGGCTTGGGGCTCCAGAAGAAAGGCGAGCAGACAAACCCAAGAGGAGCACTGTTCAAGCATTTCAAGCCACTTCACAAGCCTGAGTACCAGAGCATACCACAGCCAGGCATGGCGGCAGATGTCAACCACTCCAGCTCTGGGGAGGCTGAGGCAGGAGAACAGAGAGTTGCAGGGAGGGATGTGCTAAGCTACTGGCTAAGAGACCTCTGTTCTTGGTCATCTATCACAAGTGGAGAGTTCAGAAAGTAGATGTCAAACAATAAAATCTGTTCGTTCCCAGGAGTGAAAGCAAACCATTCCTGGATGGTGAGCTGCAGAACTGCCTGCCTGGGCTCATCAGATGCTAACCTCTAGTTTCCTACTCCTGACTGGAAGGGAAACTCCTGGAGAACTGTCTTAGTAAGACAGCAGCTGACTCCACAGGTCTGACCTCCTGGCTACTTCCTGAGTACTAATGAGCCTCCTTCCAGGATAGAAATGTTTCAGTTCAGAGGATATTGATATGAAATACTCCAACCTTCCTACAGCTCTTACATTCTTTCAAGCCACCTCTTCCGGAACATTCCCTGAGGTTTAGATGGTGTAGTGTAACTCTGTTAGATCCACGCCAATGCAGTTTACACAGCTATGACTCTACAAGACAGAGAAGAATAAAAAACGATTCAAGGAAAAGAGCATATGTCCCAAGCTGAACTGGTGTGTACTGTCAATAAACCTCAGTGAGAATTTGGGTATGAAACCAACAGATGTCAGTGATACAGTACTTAGGCCGGAAGTACTATAAATGACAGTGAGCTTCTGATAGAACTTAATAGATACACAGCTACCAAACTCCACTCCAAGACGCTCTGACTCCCTACAATGAGAACGGGTCCTGGAACAGGTTTACTTTCTTCATTTTTTTGAGACAGGGTTGCAAATAATCCAGGCTGGCATCAACCTTCCATGTGCTGGGATTTCAGGTGTGTGCTACTCTGCTTGGTTTATGTTGTGCTGAAAATGGGGCCTGGGATTTCATACATGTCAGGCAAGCATTCCAGCAACCGAGCTGCATCCCCAGGCCCCAGAGTGCTTATTTTTAAAATGTTAATAGCCAGAGACCCTACTAACCATTCTCCCAATCTGTCAGCATCAAGTTAGAGCTTATGATTCACCAATGCTTTGAAAATAAGTATGCTTCCCTCTACCAAAAAGGCAGAAAAGGCGTTTGATACTAATATCTGGGCTCAAATACTGCACAAAGGCTGAAATTAGATTATCGCTAGTCTTCACTCTTTTATGAATCCTACCTACACACTCTTAGAGCTACCACATATTAAAAGGCCCAAAATAGTACCATATAATTGTACAGGAAAAAGAACAAGAATAGCCATGCAATTACAAAGCTGGGCTAGAAGAAAATCTGAAGAAATAATATACAACCTAGACTAGATTAACAGTGACTAAGAAAGACGATTTTAAAACAACCTTTTAGTACAGGAATCCTTTCGTGTCCCTAACTTCAATCCTGCCTGCTCAGCCTAAGTCCATTTCTGTCTCTTGTAAAAATAGAACCACCCAAGCTCCCTCTACACAAAAATCTTCAGAAACTTTAGGAAAAGAGGGGGAGAGAAAAGGATTAGCTACCAAGAGCACACACATTTCATTCCTAAAGAAAACACAGCCTCCGCTGAGAGGAGGTGGGGGTGACAGCCGTACAGGGCTTGGGCTTGAAAGGTTCTTACAACTGAGAGCTTCAGCTTCTTCAAGGATCTGCAGACCTGCCATAACACCTCAAACCAGTCTTCTGGAATTACACTACTCTAGAAAGCTCCTTCCCGTGAAAAAGCTCGATAAAATCTCGTTGCTTGGGGTTGGGGATTTAGCTCAGTGGTAGAGAGCTTGCCTAGCAAGCGCAAGGCTCTGGGTTCAGTCCTCAGCTCCTAATTAAAAAAGAAAAAAAAATCTCATTGCTCATTTAATTTCCCTGTAGTCATTTAACCCAACCTTTACTACTGGCTCTCTTAGCTTAGCTTTAAGCCACATTTAACCATATTTAATGGCTCTCTCCTGAATAAAAAGCCCTTAAGAAGCAGTGCCCTTTCTACTTCTTTTCAACCATTTCATTCCTAGTTTTGACTTCTCAAGTGGACCCAGCCTTCCTGATTACTTCTTACTCTTTTGGACGTCCAAGTTCATCTGCACGGACATCTCTGTTTCAACTGTGTACTCCTTTCCTACTTGTTATGTAGTTTATAGTGTGAAGAAAATGTTCGCTGTTGCCTTTAGAAAATGAAGGCATGGGCTGGAGAGATGGCTCAGCAGTTAAGAGCATTGACCGCTCTTCCAGAGGACCTGAGTTCAATTCCCAGCACCTGCATGGTGGCTCACAACCATCTAGAATGAGATGTGGTACCCTCTTCTGGAGTGCAGGCATACATGTAAACAGAACACTATATATATAATCAATAAATAAATCTTTAAAAAAAATGAAGACACATAAAAGGACAACTAGAGATTAGTTTCAAAGTAGTAGAACTAGTCAGAGAAGTCCCTCTGTTCTGAAAGATATGGAAATGGAGCTAGAAATAAGTGGATATTTCTGTAATACAGAATGGTATGATCCAAAGTAAGAGAATCACAAGTTTGAGCCCTGCCTGGGCTACTAGATAGCAAGACCTTGTCTCAAGAAAAAAAAAATTAAAACAGGAGGTTACCTGAGTTGAGAGCTACATATAATGCCACTCTGATTCCTCCTTTCTTATCTCCCAAGTGGCATGTCTTTTTATCTTCAAGTTTTGTTTCAAGATTAGCTATCACAGCCAGATGCAGTGGTATATAATTGTCCCAGCACTCAGGAGGCTGAGGCAGGAAGATCTCCAATTTGAAGCTAGTCTGGGCTACACAGGAAGTTCCAGGTCAGCCTGGGCTATATTGAGACCATGTCTCATAATACAAACAAAACCAAACCAAGTGTCCATGAATCCATGCCACAATTATCTTAGTTAGCAAGTATTAGGGAAACTCATGGGCCAGGTCTTATGTGGGTCATAAAGCAAGCTTTTACAATAACTTCAATGAGGAGTATTTGGGAAGGTCATGTACCAGGTACACAAAGACAGCTCATGCTCTATCACACCATTTAAAAGGTCAGCCCTGACCTCCCACTTGGAACAAGGATGTTTAACAGTGATGCCAGAGATGTTTTTCTTTCACTGTTTTCCTAGAGTAACCCTCTCTTGCCTCAGGACTCACAGTTCAAATATCCCTTCCTCTGTCAAGTCTTTCCTAATTTCCTGCCCCTGTAATTCCATTGACAACTCAGTGCATATTTCTAGAACAGCACTTACCAAACCTGGTTGTAATTATTTGTTTACATGTCTAATTTAGCTATATGCTCTTTGGTGGTGAGGATAATGTTTTATTCACCACTGGTTATTCACCCAATAGGCACCCAACAAATGCTTGTCGAACGTTAATGGTGACAGTCACGGGACGTCTTTCCCGGGACGTCTTAAAGAATGGCCATGGTACCTTCCAGAGTCTAGACCACTTCATGGTAAGTACTCACACTACAGGCTACACTCCCATAATGCATCCCTACTATGTGTACCAATCTTAGCCAGAAAAGAGCCCACAGACAGGAGGAAAATTGGTCTAATAGTGCTACCATGAATCAGCCAAGGTGCCCATCGTGGTGGCACATGTCAGTAGGATATGCTGAGGAGGCAGAGGCAGGAGGATCAGGTGTTAGAGGGCAGCTCAAGCTACATCTTTAGGGTCAGTCAGGTGGCTTGGCAGGTAAAAGTGCTCACCATGTTGATCTCCACAACAACACCATGGCATATGCACACCGGCACTCACATAGCACAATATGATAATGATAAATAAAAGTTAAAAAAAAAAAAAGAATGGGCAAAGAGGATTGTTTCTAACTTGGAGGGCTCATTCTTCTGCCTCTAAAGAATATGAACAATTATTAATAAGAGCCCTTGAAAGGGGTCCTAATTCCATCATCATAAAAACATGTGGCAAGTTTTAATTCAATAGAGTCCCTGCTAGAATGTACAGGAAAGCTGTTCACCTTACCGAAGTCAGTGATGGCTCTGCTAAGGACGACCTAAGTCCTCCCAGAACTCTGTCATGTTGCACATTAAACTCTAAGTCTTTCCTCAACAGGTTTGCTCATCTCTGCAGAGTCACAGACAAGGCAATAAAATGCTGCTGTCTCAAAGGACTCTGTGCTTAGCAGTCCTGCACTACACAAAGCTACTGTGTTTACAGGCTGCTAACAAGACACAAAACCTAATCTGATCCCCTGGGAACAATGCTCAAGATTCCCTCAGGGGACTAAATAAATGTATTCCACTTTTGTATGCCCAAAATTGTGGGGACCAGCAAAGCTGAATAAAGCATAAGCTGGGCATGCCAGAATCCCAGCACCCAGGACACTATAGCAGGACTTTGTAGAGTGTGAACCTGACAGGACTATGTAACAAGACTCTGTCTTGAAACAAAACAAAACTAAAACCAAATAAATAAAAAACAAGCATAAGGACCCAAACCCAGACAAGTGTAAGAATGGAAGATGAACATCTGCCCAGAAAAGGATGCTGGCATACAGTAACCAGAAGCAATACACAAGTGCAAACCAGGAAAGCTGTCTTTCTGGCACACATTTGGCTCCTTCATGTTATCATGAGAAACCAAGAAGTTCCAGTTAAGTAAATTTAGGTCTCTTAAAGAGATAAAAAAAAATTCTATTTATTTCTTTGTGGATGTGCATGTGTGCATGCATGTGTGGAGATCAGAGAACTACTCCTAAGGGTTGGTTTGCTCCTTCCATCACGGGGGTCCAAGGAATCCAACTCAGGAGATCAGGCTTGTGGACAAGTTTCCTCACTAGCTGCGCCACCTCGCCAGCCCAATCTTCTTCGTGTTTTTTAGACAGAACAGAGTCTCACTACGTAGCCCTGGCTGGCCTGGAACTTCTTATATAGACCAGGCTGAGCTTGCCTCTGATTCCCTAGTGCTGGGATGACAGGCATGCGTCACCAAGCTTATCATAAAATTGTTTCCATATCTCAGATAAAGTGTTTTAGTATATTTCTTTTTGCAAGTATAGTATGGCATAACCCCAACTGTTGCAGTAATACATCCACATTAGTCGCAGCTGGGTCCTTTACAGGGTATGTGATCCAAGAAGAGAAACTGAGTCATAACATGCCAACTTGCTTCCCCAAGCACACACTTAGTTTGAACTGAGGTCCTATGCACTGTCTTCCCAGGGCTGAGTCTCAGCATGCCCACCCACGCCTGCTGTTCCTCCAACTTCAAATCAGCTCATCATAGATAAGCACGTTGGATCTTTTAGAGCCAACAGAGGGATTTCATATTCTCATTCTCTCTCTCTCTCTCTCTCTCTCTCTCTCTCTCTCTCTCTCTCTCTCTCCCTCTCTCCCTCTCTCCCTCTCTCCCTCTCTCCTCTCTCCCTCTCTCCCTCTCTCCCTCTCTCTCCCCCCCCCCAAGAAAGAGAAAGGTGAGAAGGGAGCGAGGTGCAAGAGAGGGTAGAGCTGGAAAGATGTGGCTCCCAGTAGGACTCACCTTGGAGCTGAGGTCTTCTCGCCGGTTTCCTGCTTTACTTCGGCGTAATTTGATGGACGGGGACCGCAGCAAGTTCTTGATGCGGCTAGTAATGGTTGACCCTTCCCCAGCCATCATAAGGAGGAGGCCCTAAGGACAGTCCCTGGCCTAGCCTTAGGACTTGTCTCAACAGTGGCACTGCCTTCTCGCTCAACACGGCCTTCGGATATGCACTTTCACTGGCCTGAGATGGCAGAAGCAACCTTGGCATCACAGTAGGTGTCTTCTGCCTGTCAACCGCTCTTACTCTGGGCATTGCCCTGTCCTTTCTCACTCCTCATCCCCACCCTAGCCTGCTAGATTTTTTAGGAAGGGAGGACGACCCCCTAGAGCGAAGAAATGTCAGGCCCACGCCAGCCAGAGGCGTCTAACTAAAGAATGGGATGGGCTCTAGGGGCTTGGCGCCGGTTATAGCCCAAGAGTTCCCATGGTAACTACGGTGTCCAAGGGAGGAGGCCGCCGAAGCCACCCGAGCAGTCCGCAAGGGGCCGGGGCACCGCGCTGGCCGCCGGGGCTCGTGCTGACCCGATCTGATACGGGAGCCTCCCTCCCCCACCCTGGCCTTGGGAGCTCGCTTCCAGCCCCCCACACCCACCGCCCCCAAAGCCCCTAATACTCGTCAGCGCCCCCGTTCGCTCAGGCCCAGCTCACAGCGCCCTCGGGCATCACACTCAACGACTTCAGCTCCGCCGCAGCAGCCGCAGCAGTAGCAGCTATGGTGGCACCAGCGGCTCAAAACGCGAACTAGAGCCTGGGCCGAGCTGCGCCGGGAGGCGGGGCCTAGGCGAAGGGGGTGCGGCCTGCAGCAGATCGGTTCTTGATTGGACGAGCGACGCCTGTGGGGGCGGAGTCAAGAAATGAACCGTAGAAGCAGAGGACTCGGGATTCTGCACAGTATAATTGTGGGTACCGCTCTTAAAGGAAGGTCAACATAACATAGCTTTAGAATTGAGAGAACCAAGCCTTTTACGGTATTATCAGGCCTGGTCCCCCAGAGAACTTCCCAGATCCCCAATATGATAACCACGCCCCCAGGCCCAAGGTTGATATTTGGTAGGTCTGAGACCATGGCTGAAATTTAATTCCTAACTCATTTAAAAAAAAAAAAAAAAAAAAAGTTGGGATGCAGCCAAAAGAACTCCTTTCCACCTCAAGTGCTGGGATTTAACACGGTTGGAATAGTTTGTGATTACGGCCAGCCTGACAGGTGGAGTAACTCTACTCACACACTTTTGAACTGAACAGCCTGTTAATGATGGAAGACTCGAGCCTCCAATAGAGCCTTAGGTAGGCTGCGAACAGGGAAAGTAAATGAATGCACCTATGATACCATCCATCATTTCCTTAGCTGCCAACGTCCTTACAGCACTTTATTCACAGCGTTAACGGTATTTTGCTATTCCAGATCTTTTCCCAGCCTTGTCAAAATTTGCAAGACACCCCTAGGATGACACCGATATCTGCTATCATTGTTGTTTTCTAGTTCATGAAGCTAGGAGAAATATTATCACATACTCATGCTTTACAGATATGTAAGTCAGTTTATTTTTAGAAGCCCTAGAATTTCCCATCTAGTTACTACTTTAATAAATTACCTGGAGGTGTGTGTGTGTGGGGGGGGGCGCTGGACAGATGGACCAGAGATTAAGAGCACTAGCTTCTTTTCCAGAAGACTCAGGTTTAATTACCAGCACCCTCGTGGTATCTCACAACCATTCCAGGGGATCTGTCGCCCTCTCCTGGCCTCTGTAGACACCAGGCACATACATGGACGCACAGACATAAGAGTAGGCAAAACACCCACCTGTTTACATTTTTTTTCTTTTTTTAAAGAAACTGCCCTCTGAAAAGCCTAAGAGTGATGTATCTCTCTCCCATTCCAGACTTAGAGAATTCCTGAAGAAGATGGTGGTTTTGCAAGAGGGAAAGAACCCTAATATCAGTGTTTAGCGGTATTTGCACAACCCCAGTTCAAACAGGAAGGTACCTGTGTACTATATAGCTATGTATTAAAAGCAAATGTATAAAGCTCACAGATTGATATGGGCATCAGGGATGCTACCAATTTGCAATAATAACCAGAGGCCTGAGGCCTCTATCCTTTCAACCAAACATTATAGCTCTAATGAAACTAAAATGGGTCTTCCAAATTTATTGTCTAAACCTGAAGTCAGGAATGATCATGTAACTATAGAAACAGCTGATTCTCGGCTGTGACTTGGCCTCTCCAGGGAAGCTGCTGTAACACTAGTAAATGGCGCCACCTGGTGTTTTCATTTGTGTTCTACAGACTCTGGTCTTCTCTGACCACATCTTTAGGCAAATATCTGTTTACTAATAGGTATTCTCACTTCTCATTCAATGCTAGTAAATGGTGTTCAAGATTCTAAAAACTCCGGATGTTTGGGAATTTTATAGTAGTCTTGCTTAGAATTATTAGATTTTAAAATTCATCCTAGGCAAATAAGGTGCAGAGGTCCTGGGATATTAACATGCTGGAATAAGCATTTGCTCATCAACTTATTTATTGAGCACCTTTACATTCAAGGCACTGAGAGAGCTGAGACCAATGAATGCAGTTGGAAACAAAAGAGATTTTGAGTCAGTGCTTCCAAAGCTGCTTTTTGAGGGGAAAAGCATTTTTCCCCCCTGGAGCTGAGGATTGAACCCAGGGCCTTGTGCTCTACCACTGAGCTAAATCCCCAACCCCAAGAAGCTCTTTTACGAGCAGGTTACAATGACAGAATAGTTTAGATTTGCCTCCAAATTTCCACCTTCTTGTTATGGTTTAGCCTCATAATCCATATCCATCACTGCTGCTTAACATTGTGAGTCTCTGTCAGTTTTAAATACACTAAAATTAGTTTTTTAATTGTATATGAAATTATTTTAATTCCCAATATGCATAACTTTCTTCATCAACAGGCAATAATTTATCTACCTTAGCTTCACTATGTACCTCTGGCTAGCCTGAAACTCACTATGTAGACTAGGCCAGCCTTGAATTCACCTGCCTCCATTCTAAGTCCCGAGATTAAAAGGCTTTTTCTGTTTTGAGACAGGGTCTAACTGTGCAGTCCTGGCTGGTCTAAATTTCCTAGAACAGACTACAAAATGTGGTTTTGTTGTTGTTACTTCTATGTTGAGGGGTTTGCATATACCATGGCATAAGTTAGTTCATGGTAGAAGTCAAGTTCTCTCCTTCTACCGTATGTCTTCTTGGGATGTGAACCGAGGTCATCAGGGTTGAAAGCAAGTACTTTTACCTAGTAAGTCATCTCACCAGCCCTAGCTCTAATTTTCTATGTACTAAGTTATCCATGTATGTGCATATTTTTATGTGCAGGCAGGTGCATCTGCACTTGTATGTGGGTATGGAGACTAGAAGACTACCTCTAGTGCCATCCTCATGAATGCCACCAAGTTGCTGGGACAGGATCCTTCACTAGCCTGGAGCTTACCAACTTGGCTCTATTGGCTGGGCAGAGAACCCCAGGGATCCTCTTGTGTCCCCACCTTCCCAGTGCTGGGATCACACACCTGGCACTTTTACTTGGGTTACTCAATTCCAGTCATACTTGGGAGGAAAGCACTTTTCCTAACCGAACCATCCTACTAGCCAATGTGGATGTGAGTTTTAATTAGCAATGATACAACATGGGGCTATCAAAAAGCCCTTATAGCATTTTCTTCAAAACCAACAATTCTATGCAATCAACTTTATTGATTCCTTGAGTACCAGTGACCCTCTATGAAATGAAGGCATGAACCTAAGTTCCTGAAAATGAGCTGCCTACACTCTCCATAGATTAATTCTAGAAGAGACAAGGGCTATTACTATATTGCAGACTTGTCTTCAAGGACTAGTGATCACACAGTTCCGCTATAACTTACTATAGTCAGGAAAAATGTATGAAACTTTCCCAAAAATAATCTATAAAGATGTGTGTGGTGGTACACACCTTTAATCCCCGTGGGCAGAAGCAGGCAGATCTCTGTGAGTTCAAGGCCAGCTTGATCTCCATAGAATTACAGGCCAGTCAGGGTTGCATAGTGAGACCGTCTCAAAAAAACAAAAACAAAAAAACAAACAAACAAAAAATCAAAGTATAGATGTCTACTGTCTTCTGTATTCAAAACATTCTCTAACCTGTAAGAAAGGCCTACTATCATTTTCATCCATAATTTTGGGGGAACAAAAACAAACTGCATTTATCATAAAAGTATACAAAGAAAGCACTTTCTATGAAGCTTATATAACTAACTAAATTTGATCTATTAATTATCTTAACTTATCAGGAACACCAACAGTTCAATGTTCAAAAGACTCCCATAAGAACACTTTGTAGTCAGGTGGTGGTGGCCCATGCCTTTAATCCCAGCACTCAGGAGGCAGAGCCAGGTGGATCTCGGTGAGTTCGAGGCCAGAGCGAGATCCAGGACAGGCACCAAAACTACACAGAGAAACCGTGTGTGTGTGTGTGTGTGTGTGTGTGTGTGTGTGTGTGTGTGTGTGTGTGGTGGTGGGGGGACACGGGACACTTTGTAAAATTGTGAAACCCTTTAACACCTTGTCTGAAGAACACCTATCAGGCTGTCAAGATGGCTCAGTGAGTTGAACTGTTTGTCGTGAACGCTTGACAACCTGAGTTCAATCCCTGGTAGCAGAGAAGTGAATCCACAAAGTTGCCGTTTATCTCCACATGCATGCCATGGCACATGTATCCAATACACATACACATATTTTAAAAGAACACCTATATTCTCTAGACAGTAAGATTGTGTTTATGTCCTGTTGTTCCCACAAGGCAACAGCGGTACTATGAAACTAACTCTTCACTATAGAATGGCAAATATTTGTCATCCAATTATATGTAATTTTGAAGTCCTAAATAAGACACCAAAGGTCTTCCCAAATGGCACATAAAAAGTTTAAGGACAAGAAGCTTCTGAAAAGATCACTTCAATAGCATTCTCTTTCAAATATATCTAAGGACAATGAATTCTCTAACCAGGCACAAACCTCCCAACACCAAGTTCTGATTTAATTAGTATAACTGGTTTATTTCAGGTTCACATGTCTTGCCTTCCAACTGCCAAACTTCTGTTATTTCTAAAAAAATAATCACTTTCAAAAGCAGAAATGAAAGATATATATTTAATATATAAAAGAAAATGCTAAATCTGACATAATTATATTCTTAAAAACATTCCATTTATTTACAGGTGTATAAAAAGGCGAGTTATTGGTCTACTGAGATCATGCTTCTTAGTTAGGGTGGGAGCTTTTCTTCCAGGTTCCTTCAATGTTCTCACTTTAATTCACCTTTCATAATCATACATGTCATTTTCATAGACCAGTTTCTCCTAATGTAAGGTTACCCTAATGCAAAGGGTAGGAGTTTGGGGAGATTTTGGATTTCTGTCAAGACTATAAGATTGTTCTGAAGACTAAGCCCTCCTCAAATCAGCCCTGATATCTCCTAATCTGTCTTAAGAACAACGTATCTTGGGAGTTTGTAGTAACACCTGCAGCTTTCCCTGAACACCTAGAACCAAACCTCATTTCTATCTTTCTACATCTCTCATAAACACAGCCAACTATCTTCCAATCAAGAATAAACTCTCAACTATATTTTTTTCCAAATTAAAAAAAAAAAGGGGGGGGGGGAGAAAGTCTTCAGAAGCTAAAATGGTCCTTCTTTTCCTGAGGATTATTCACTCCCTTGTCTGCTTCTTGTCTGACTCTCAAAAGCCAGAAGGAAACATGGGAAAGAAACAGGCAATAAAACCACTGGAAATTGCTATGCCCGTGCTAAAGAACTAGGTCTCCGAGGACAGCTGTTAGCAAGGGCAACAGGTGCTGCACTCCTTGGCTAAGGCATTGGATGAAGTCAGTTGGGTAAAGGACAAAAAGGACAAAGGAGAAGCTGAGGAATCCTGTCTTACTATGTCAGGCTTTTGTAGTAGACAGGAAGGTTAAGTGCTGATGAGCTGTCCGGGAAGGCAGGCAGCACAAAACCAATGAAGAATTTACTTCCACTGCAGTGGAAATTTCTTCATCCTTTGAATCTGATGATTATCAGAGTTAATCTAAAAAGGGAATCAAACACAGAAGTCATAATTCACTGGCTAGATTCATTCCAAAGTTGGTCTCACAACCTAGGTCTGAAGATACACTGAGTGGGACTTGAGATAGAGAAGGCAGGGATGTAAAAGAAATAGAATTATTACCCAGGCACAGCCCAGGCACCGGAAGCACTTGTGTTAAAGTGTTTTACAACACAAGCAAAGCCTGTCATTGAAGACAGAACGGGTTACATTCCAAAATATAATTATTTAAGAAAGGCAAAATGCAGCAGCTAAATCTCAGTCTATACATTTTCAGAACAGTGATTCTTGCCCCAGGAGTTTCCAAGAGACCCCTCAAATGCACCATGATTATTTACAAACTAGATAGGAAACATTTCTATACTCAATACAAATCTCTTCTAGGTTGAAAACTTCATCCTTTGAGAAATCTATGAAAACAACTATACAAAAATATAAATATCTTCATCTTTACAGGTTGTCAGTCCTTCATATCCTGACAGTTAATGAGTGAAAAAGCTCTACAGATCATTGATGCCATGGTAGCAGATAAAAAATATATCTTGTGACTCAAATACTGCCTTACTTCCCTGGTAAAGAATGCCTACTGTGATTTGCCTTTTCTTTACATCCTGTGAAGGTAACAGTGAATGAAACCTTCAAGCACTTAGAGGCTGGTTCCATTTAGGAAATATCCAGCTCCACAAATTTTTATTTTGGCTATGGTCTCTGGTTTGGGGAGAAACTGCTTTTTATTTTAGCTGTTTCTGGAGTGACATGATTTTGGAAAAAGAAGGAACTGTCTCTATGTCTACCTCCAAAAAACTAATGGGTAGAAATCCCTGGCATTATGAACAAATCTTTCAATATCCCAAAAAAAACAGTAAGGAAGTATCTCTTTTTTAGCCTCTCAAAATAAGTACATTAATAGTAAAAGTTAAAAGTATATTCCTACTTTACCAGAAAGCTTAAGTTTATAATGATGACTGAAAGGGTAAGGGAACAGCTATTCAGGATGTGAAAGAACAGTCTGCTGAATGACAAATCCCTTCACTTTGGTATTCCATAATATCCATCCTATCTAACATAACATTCTTCCCTCCTTCTTTCTCCCCCAATTGGTGTGGGTGTGGGTGGGTGGGGGTCTTTTATAGCCAGGCCAGACACAGCTTGTAATCCTCCTGCTTTCATCTTCTAAGTGGTAGAATTACAAGTGTGCACTATCATGCCCAGTTCTATCATGCCCTATTGTTGAAACAGTAACTAAAAATTCTTTTTTTTAGCTCCCTTTACACAACTGTATCAAAATTCTCAGATTTTAGAGCTAACAACTATCACCTGCAGTTTAGTTCATAGTAATTCCAAGTCTCAAGCATTTTCTCAGGGGGAAAAAAAAAAGGTACTCGAGGGAGCCAGATTCTTGTTATGAATTCCTTGGGCAAGAGGGATCACACCTTCTTAGAGAAGATGGGGGACCCAGCACCACAAGTGAGGTAACATTTTTAACATGATCAGAATTTCAAACACCAGGACCAGCACCCTACGCCCCCTTTCTCCATCAATATCCACACATAATCAAAGTCAAAGATTATAGTTCGGTAAGACAAACACACAGATGCCTGCAGAGAAAGGAGGTGAAATTCAGTTTCCCCTCATAGCCTGGCTTTTGCATGAGGATGAATGAGTTCATTTCCCTGAAGAACTTGATGGAACCCCGGAGCTGCCCAATTTAGCCACAACAGGTGCCAATGTAGGCATCACCTTGTTCTCCCGCCCTTCCTGGTCATTATTCCCTGTTAAGTTCACTTTGTGTCCAACTTTGGCAGCTATAGGTGCCAAGGAAGGCATCACCTTGAGACTCTGACCATCTGCGTCACTAGGAGGATTAGCCACTTTTAAACCCAAAGGGGCCAACTTTGGCATAGGCCTCCACAAAGTATCTGTGTTGCTGTTCTCTGGGCCAGTCTTCATGTGTAGGATGGGAGGTGAGGATACACTTTCAGGCTCTGCAGGGAGACCCGAAGTACTCTTCCCTCTATCACCAGATTTCCTATGGGGAACCAGAGAATCCTTTATCTCAGAGTCAATAACAATCTTAAGGACATCGGGCTCAGAAGCTGTGTCCCCAAGTTGTTTTTCATTCTCAGAAAAGTCATCATCTTCCAAGTGCAAGAGGAGGGGGCTGATTGATTCACTCTCCTCTTGGACATCAGGCAACTCTTTCAAACCCGTTCCCAAGTGTCCAACCTGGAAAGCTGATCTGTTCCCAGGAGCAAGTTTACTGATAAAAGCTCGATGAGCATCCTCTGGGAATTCTGTATCCATTGAGCCAGGCAGTTCTGCCAGGCCGGAGTCATCGTTCAGCTGCTGATTGAGAAAGGCAATCTCATTGAGCAGTGAAGTCAGGGTCTCATCAGTGTCATCCTCATCCTCTGTGGCAGTCAGCAGCTCACTGGGATCAAGGGCTGCATCCTCAATAGCTGACGCTACCTTCCTCAGTTCCATCTCTATGCTTGAATCTTTGAGATCCTTCATCTTTAATTTATGAAACTGCGATTCCTTTGACTTCAGTCTCTCTCCTCTCAACTCACACTCTTTCCATTTATACCGATGTCCTCTCACATCACCAGAAATCTTTTTAGGTACAAACTCCTGTGCTGCCTGCATATTGGAAACGTCGACTACATGTGGAAACCCAGAATCTTTATTTGCCAAAAACACTTGTGTTGCACCCCGTGCCATTCTGCCGTCTCTATGGCTTCCTCTGGAAGAGACCCTATCTGTATCTTTTAAGGAGCTGGCTTCATTCCCAACACTGTCTCTCAGGTGGTCAAGTGGCTTGCCATCAGGAACTTCATGAGAATGTTTGCTGCCACCCACATCTACCAAATCGTCCTCTGCAGCCAATGATGTCACATTAACAATTCGTGGCATCATAAATAAGTCATCATTCTCTGAAAATTAAAAATTAAAGACAGAATTCATTAGATTTACATAATGAGAATTTATCTCCCCCTCTCTTTCCCAAGTCATTCTATCTGAATTCACCAGTCCACTTCTATCAGAACGATGGATGAAAATCTAGCCAAGACACTTGAGATATTTCATTATTAGTACTACTTCCATTTAATTATTTTTTAGAAATCTCCACAGGATAATTCTTTTCTTTTTCTGGATTGGGAGAACAGTGATAGAGACAGAATCCAAGGCTTTGCCTATACTAGGCAAGTATTCTATCGCAGAGCTACATTCCCAGCCCTAGATTCAGACAGTCGGGATCTTCCTATATAGTCCAGGGCTGGCCTCCAACTCACAAAGTCCTGCCCTAGTTTCCTAAGTGCTGGAATTATGGGCACAGGCCACCATCAAAAGTCCAGCCTGCCAAGCTAATTCTTGTCCTGAGGTAGAAATACATCTTGATTGGGTTCACCCAATTAACTGCTAGTTAGAAGGGAAAATGGAAGTCAAGGATCAGCAGAGCAAGGGGAAAGGGAGTACTCCAGAGTAGACCTGGCAGCAGAGACAAGGAACTGTTGCTGTACTGGCAACAGAACAACTTCAATTCTAAGAGTGATAAGAATACACTTCCTTAACAGAGGTTTGGATGCCTGGACCCAAACTACCAAAATCATACTTTAGTCTTTGCTGAGAAAAGGAGCGCTGCTCAAACAATACACTGGATTGGTACCATGGGAGCACACCCCTTCTAAGTACAACTCAAAACAATAAATGATCATTTATGAAGAACATAAATATTGGCCCTTCTACATCATCATTTCATTTTGACATCATTTTAATTCTTCTCCTGCTTAGAACTTTCACTAGAGTTCACAAAACAGTTTCCAATCCCAGGTAAAACCACCCATTAAGCTAGGAGGGCCATTTCTTACCAAGGCAAATACCAACAGATCAGCTCTGGATTACTACAGAACAGATCCAAAGGCTTCCTGTCACTGAGATACCATGATACTTTTTCCTAACAGTAGAGGATACCACCACATACCTGACTGAGCCATAGGACTACTTGCAACTTGAGGCTTCAGATCAGGATCTAAGAGAGCAGGAGAGACAGCTACCACTGGTCCTGAGAATAGGGGGCCTTTGAGGGTAAGTAACTGGCCTTGTGGAGTCATCACCAGGTTTGCAGAGGAGTGTGGAGTACTAGAAGGCAATGCACTTTCTGCAAAGAAAATGAAAAATTAGTAAAACAAACTTTCAATTAATGTTAGTGTACTCGAGAGGGGCAGTCATAAACCCTGACTTGAAAGGTACAAAGCAAGCTTAGATGAAGGCATATACAAGTCTATTCACAGGCTTCTTGTCCTATACACTCATATAAAAGTCATTTAAGTTTCTAGGCCATAGTGTCTTTCCATTTGTGAATTCAAGTAACTGGTCATTCAATTCTTTTCTTAAAATACTATTATTTTACTCTGTAATGTTAAAACTAGTTCTTATTTTAGAATCCACTTAGATATAAGTCAGATTTTTCTGGTCCATACACTGAGCTATTTTAAGAGTCAACAAGAACACTCTGGAGCTGGGTGGTGGTGGCACACACCTTTAATGCCAGCATTCGGGAGGCAGAGCCAGGTAAGATCTCTGTGAGTTCAAGGCCAGTCTGGTCTACAGAGCAAGATCCAAGACAGGCACCAAAGAAATCCTGTCTTGGGGCGGGCGGCAGTGGGAGTGTATGTGTGGGGGAGATGCTGTAGTGGTGTTTGCTCCACCCATGACCTTGGGCTATACAGCGCAAAGGAGGAGGTGTTTCCTGTGCTGTTGTCATGACCTCTTATAAGGAGTGGGAGAGGGGTTGCATGACCCATCTCCCTGCTCCTGCCTTCAAGATGGATTTGCTCCCGTCAGATCAGAGGACGACTTCTGCTGTCTACTCTGTTCTGTAATCGTGAGATGGGATGTGTTTCATTTCACAGAATTTGGAAGATTAAAATTTATACACCATACCATTGACACCTATTCAGGATTTCAATGGGCAACTCCTATGAGTTCTGAAAAGGCTGATTCTGTGATTATACACCTATTAGAAGTTATGGCCATCATGGGAATACCTGTACAAATTAAGACTGACAATGCCCTATGTTGGGCGCCACTTATTACGATCAATTCACGTGAGTCTATTAAATGGGTCTATTAAATGGGTAACAGAATTTATTAAGATATACATTGAGGAAATACATTCACGATTACAGTAGACAGCAGAAGTCGTCCTCTGATCTGACTGGGAGCAAATCCACCTCAAAGGGAGGAGCAGGGAGATGAGTCATGTGACCCCTCTCCAACTCCTTATAAGAGGCCATGACAACAGCAGGAAGCACCTCCTCCTTTGGGCCATATAGCCCAAGGTCACACTCTAGGAGACCAGCAAGTAACAATGAACCAGTGTAGCCACTTCCAAAATCAACAATAAGAAAGAAATTAAAGCCAGTTTCCTTTGTTCCTTAATAGAAACAATGAAAAATTGACTAGTTCAAAGAAATTAAAGTATTCCTTTTTTTTTTTGGGGGGGGGGGTTTCGAGACAGGGTTTCTCTGTGTAGCTTTGCGCCTTTCCTGGGACTCACTTGGTAGTCCAGGCTGGCCTCGAACTCATAGAGATCCGCCTGCCTCTGCCTCCGGAGTGCTGGGATTAAAGGCATGCGCCACCACCGCCCGGCTTTTAAAGTATTCCTTTTTAAAAGAAACAAGTCTCACTATGTTACCTAGGCTGACCTAAATTCTGAGCCTTAAACAATCTGCCTGTACTAGCCTCCCAAGTAGCTGAGACTATAGATACATATCCCCATGTCCAATTTAACTTTAAAAAAAAAAAAAAAACTTTTAAAAGTTCCAATTTATTTTTTAACCAATAATACAAGAAAATCACGAGTTCACATACAAAAGCAATCATGCACTTACTAGAAACATGTATTGTAGACTGCTATCACTACTAGGATTCACACATTAGAATACCAATGTCTTAGGACTTATCTGTATGTGTAGAGCCAAAAATTGAAATTTACAACTTAAAAGTTCTATTTTTATTTTTCTTTTCTTGTTTTTGCTTTGTTTTGTTTTTAAGACAGGATTTTTCTGTGTAGCCCTGGCTGTCCTGGGACTCACTCTATAAACCAGGCTGGTCTTGAACTCACAGAGATCTGCCTGCCTCTGCCTCTTAAGTGGTGGGATTAAAGGCGTGCACCACCACCACCACCACCACCACCACCACCACCACCACCACCACCACCACCACCACCCAGCTAATAGTTCTTTTTCTTAAAACTCATCCCTAATTCATTTAATAAGAACTATAGGTAAGAAAAGACGGTCAGTCCACTAAAATAAATTGATGTATACCTATAGTAAGGAAAGCAAAGGACGTCCCTCCTACCTGTAGCCTGGTCTCTTTTTCTGGAAAGAATCAAAGGTTTTCCCCTCCTGTTATTTAAGAACACTTGTCCAAGATCTACAGATGATGTAGACGATCCCTCCAGCTGTTTGCTAATTCTGGGAGAGACACCAAACTCATCTGATCCCATCTTCTTTTTTCTTTTTTGTGCCTCTAGTGCTTGTTGTTTTGCATAAATATACTCTAGCTTCTTCAGGACCACTTCTTCTGTCTTACCTACAGGTCGACAGGGAATAAAGTTACCACTCTCTGTATGACCCCACATAATAATGAGAAATAGCTGAAATCTAGTTGATTTAATTATATTCCCCAAAATTAGGAAGGCAAGAGTGATTACAATTAAGAAGATATAACCCACTCAGTCAGAGGTAACTCTGCTATAAATCTGAGATGCCAATTCTTAATCTAAACAGACTCTGAAAGACCCAGTGAGCATTTCCCCTTGCTAAAGATTTATTGTGCTCTTTCCCACATTTACACAGCTTACCTGAAAGAGATGATACCTTCCGAATCAAAACATTTCGTTTTCGACTCAGGAGATTTTTCTGTCCTATCAATTTATCTGCCTGGTCTGTTAGTCCTTGAATTTCACTGAATGCCTAAAATAGAAACAGTAATGTCAATAGACTACTCACTCCTAAAAGTACAGGAGGCCTACATAATTTCTTTAATAAAAATAGTTTAAGCTAGTATTTTAGAGAACATTATAAACAACTACTGATGTTTCAAAAATTGGTTAAGGACCGAGCCGCTGACCGTAGTGCTGGAAACAGAAACTTTGGGCCTTGTGCATGCTAGGCCAGTGTTCTACCTCAAGCTCTATCACCAACCCAGAATTTTTTGTTCAATTGTTTTCTAGCCTGTATTTTTAGGGAATGTAGATAATGATTATTCCTAAAAATCATCACTGAGTGGTTTCAACTACTGCAAGCAGATATAAAACATTCATGTTGTGCTTATATTTAAATTAAATTTTAAAATAATGTTTATAAAATCTGTTTCATTTCAATAGAGTATGAATGCTAGATGTATACTTCTCCAACTTCTACTTAAAAGTAATGAAACAATATTATCTTAGATGGTCTATGCATAGAGCTAAAACTTCTGCTAATTTGAGTATTTCTTTTTTTTTTTTTTTTTTAAAGACTGTCAACTATTAAGAAGTGTGTTAAGGGTTATGGATATAGTTAGTTGGTGGTAAAGGACTTGCCTCACATGCATGAAACCTCATGTTCAATTCCTACCCAAAAAAAAATGATGTGTGCTAATATTCTTCTACTATGCATTTTACACTATGATAAACTGTTATAAATGATATAGGGACTAATCTAAAGAGACCAGCACACAGACTCAGAGTTTCTGACCTGACAGTGCTATCTATCTTCCTTTTTTTGACATGCTCTCTAACAGGCCTGGAGCTCACCAAGCAGGCTAAGCTGGCTGGCCAGTGAGCCCATGGAATCTGTCTATTTCTACCTACCCAAAGCTGACATTAAAAGTATGTGCCACCACATTTAGTTTTTTTTTTTTTTTTTCCCTATTTTTTTGTCCATGTGTATCTGTCACATGTGTGGGTGTGCTGTAAGAGGACAGAGTGTGTTCGATTCCCTTTGAGCTACAGGTGGTCGAGAGATGCGCAACAAGGATGCTGAGAATTGAACCGGGGTCCTCTAGTAGAACAGCAAGTGCCTTTAACCACTGAGCCATCTTTCCAGCCCCACCCAGTCTTTTTCTTTTGTAATGTAGATTCTGGAGTTACGGAATTCAGGCCTTCATGCTCGCAAGGTAAGCACTTTGTTGACTGAGCTATCCCTCTCAGCCCTTAGCTCCTGACTTTAAGAACTTCAAACATCTGGGGCTAGGGAGATGGCTCACTGGGTAACAACAGCAGCACTTACCTTACAAGCACGAGGCCTGAGTCTGAATCCTCAGCACTCATGTAAAGCTAAGCATGGCTACACAAACCTGTAACTCTAGCATCGAGATGAGCAGACAGGCAGACCCCAAAAGCTCAATGGCCACCCAGCCTAGCCATAAAGGCAAGCTGACAGTTCTATGACAGACCCTGTCTCAAAGTAATAACTCAAAAGAAAGTGATAAAGGAAGACACCCAACATCTTGCTCCCATCTCTGCATACATGCTCATGGGAACACATACCCATAGACTCATGTTCTTACACACCACACACAAATCTTCTCTGCTTTCCAGGCTTCAAACACAAAAGAAATCAATATTCAATGTAAAGTTATTCTGACTTAACATAATTTTTCCCCCCATAAAGTAGTTATTGCTAATTTACTAGTCCTGTTTTTGACACAGCCTCACTCTGTAGCTCAGGCTGACCTTGAACTCATGGCAATCTTCCTGTTCAGCCTCTCAAGTGCTGGCATACCAGGTATAAGGCACCATGACGAACCACTAACTTCACTGAATTGTTAAGACAAGTAACTCTGTTTCCATCTCCCTCATGACAATGGATCTCCTTTCTCATCTGCAAGAGTCTCTTAGTTGAGCTTATGCTTACATATGAACTTGTTTATATAACCACAGAATACTTACCCGAGTAAGAATGAGACTTTTGGAAACTTTGGAAGAATGAAGCAAACCCAATGTAATCTTCAATTTTTCAAAGAGATCCCTCATTTCACCACGCCGCCGCCGCTCATTGGCAGTATGTGTCCGGCGGTAATATGCAAAGGCTTCTGTTTCTTTCTGTGGTTTATCACTCCAGCAATCATCTTTCAATTTTGGGGAAATTAATGGAAGCTGTCCAAAAAGATTGTTTCCTCAGCATCTTTCACATGTACTTGCCCTCTTCCTCCATCCCAAATGATACTGTTCTATCTCAGATACACTTTCTTTCTGGATTGTTATAATGGCCTCTCAACTGCTCATCTTACCAATCTATTTTTCCTCCAAATCTCATTTCAACAACATCAATAGTATGAATTCTAATATATATTAACACAATCATATTACTTCCCAGCTCAAGTTTTGGTGATTCTCAAATGAGAAGGAAGCATCTGGAGGCTAGGAAGGAAAGGTTTAGAAAAGCTTATTTATATAATTTATCATCATTAAAATTAGTTTTCAGAACATAACAAAAAAAATCACAATCTTGACTGAGAGAAAAGAAATTATATATCTTTTTCCCCCTTGACAGGGTTTCTCTGTGTAACAGCCTTGGCTGTCTTGGAACTCACTTTGTAGACCAAGTGTCTCAAACTCACAGACATCCGCCTGCCTCTGTCTCCCGAGTGCTGGGATAGATAAAAGGCATGCACCACCACTGCCCAGCAAAACAAAACAAAACAACTCTAGGGAGATTAAACAAACGGCTCAGTGGGCACAGTGCTTGCTATGTAGGCCTGAGGACCCGAGCTGAGACCTTCAGCATCAATAGAAAAACTGGGCAAGAGAGTGGGCCTTTGTAGCCCCAGCACTGGACAAGTAGAGACAGGCAGATTGGGGGTGGCGTGGGGTGGGGGGTGGGTGTTAAAAGTCAGTCAGCCAGCCTAGCTCCAACAGTGAATTCCAGGTTTAATGAGACCTTATCTCAAAAAATAAGGTGGAGACACAGAAGACAACATCCACGTCTGGCCTCCACATGTGGCAAGCACAAACCTCCTCCACCCCCACCCCCATACACAAAAGGACTTTCACAATTTGGGAAAGAATCAACTGCCACTTTCTTCTCTCCCCCACCCCACCCACCCCCACAACAGGGTTCTCTGTGTAGCCCTGGCTGTCCTGGAACTCACTCTGTAGACCAGGCTGGCCTTTAACTCACAAAGATCAGCCTGCCTCTGCCTCCTGAGTGCTGAGATAAAGGGTGTGCACCACTACTGCCTGGCTGCTGTTATTCTCTTCTAAATAAACTTGCTCTCTAGTACTTTCTTGAAAAAAGAAAACAAAATTACACTTATTTGTGGTAGTGAGGGCAAGCATATGACATACTGCACATGTAGAAATCAGAAGACAACTTTCAGGAGTCAGTTCTCTCCTTCCAACACGTAGATCCTATGGCTAAACTCAGGTCATCAGGCTTGGGGCTGAGCCATCAAACCAGCTTCTTTAGCCATTTCTAACTGTGAGACTTCCTTGCCTAAACTGCTTAGGCTTTGGTCTGACTTGGACTCCTTATCCCTGTCCCTCCCAATCAATGCTACCACTGTGTATTTTTTCAGAGAGGTCTTTCTTGACTCTCAGCATACCTTAAAGTCTCATTTGTCGTAGTTATTTTACTTCAATTTTAAATTTACTCATTAATTTATTTATCTATTTATTTTTTGGTTTTTCAAGACACGGTTTTTCTGTGTAGCTCTGGCTGTCCTGGGACTCGCTCTGCAGACCAGGCTGACCTTGAAGTCAGAAATCCGCTTGCCTTTGCCTCCTGAGTACTGGAATTAGAGGCATGCACCACCACTGCCTGGCTTAAATTTATTTTTTTCTTTAAGATTTATTTTTTTAATTATGCACACATGTGTTTGTGTCTTTGTATGGGCTTGTGAACCTGAGTACAGGTGCCAGCAGAGGCCAGAATCATCAGATCCCCACTGAGCTCAAGCTACAACTGGTTGTAAGCCTGACAAGGGTGCTGGGACCCAAACTTGGGTCCTCTGGAAAAACAGTACATACCGCTGAGCCAACTCTCCAGCCCTAAAATGTATTTTTTAAAAAAGAAGTTACTGACAATATATAGAGTTGTAAACACATGTCAAGCTTATAATAAACTGGAAATATGCCCTTCAACTCTAGCAGGAATGACAATGTGTTACATGTTTGTGTGGCTTCTTTCAATTCTTAAGTAATAATATAAGCTTATTTGTGCTGTTGCCAATGATCTCAACTGATTTCTTCCTATGCATAAAAGGATTTTGTTCACATTACTCTTGTGTATCTCAGCACTCTATCTAAATACAGTTTCTAACTCTAGCTTTTCTAATGATCCTTGAGCAACATGAATATAACATTGCTTTATAAAATGGTTATCAATGTCTGTTTCTTTCTATTCTTCCTTTTTGCACATTTTTAAAGAATTGATATTAAACCAGGCATGGTGGCACACTCTTTTAATCCCAGCACTCAGGAGGCAGAGGAGGCAGATCTCTATGTGTTCGAGGCCAGGGTCTACAAAGTTCCAGGACAGCTAGAGATACACAGAGAAGCCCTGCCTGGGGTGGAAGAAGATGGATTTTGATATTAAATCTTACATATTTTACTCTTGGGTTATAAATGTCTTAATTTTAAAAATTATTATTAAATTATTTTCCTTTATATGTATGGGTATTTTGCTTTCAGATAAACAGATCTACTTTCATAAACTATATCCATTATTTTATTTAACATCCTCCAAATTTATTCTATCCTCTGAGAGGAGTAGAATTAAGAAAAGAGAGGAGCAGGTAGCATAATTCTGTAAAGATGGGAAAGTTAATTTTAATAAATTAAAATAGTCCTTTAAAAAAAAATCAACTAATAGATCTTATGTTTCAATCATAAAACAAATGTTACTGATTTTATTAAAAAATTATATTAAATACATTTGAAATACCTTTCGACTCTTTTCAGAAGCTTTTTCATCTGCAGAGATTTGGCTATGACACCTAGATAAAAGAAAGTAATTTTAATGTTTTACTGAAATCCAATACATCAATCTCTTTCACACCTGTTGTGAAACTGTATCACTTCAAACATCCTAAATTACAACCATTTCTTTTCTCCTAGGTATACTAGATGGCAACAATTTATTCAACAGTTCATTTTATCTCTAGTGTCCAAATAGTCACTAAAATTATGAATTACTGTTTTTCATTCACTTATTTGTTTGTTTGTTTATTTATTGGCAGGATCTCATTGTCAACTCCTAACTGTTCTGAACTTGCTATGTGGATTCAAGCTGGCCTCAAACTCAGAGATCTGTTTCTGTCTTTAAATTTAATTTCTGTTCTTTTATAGTTTGTGTTCTTTATATAGTGGTTATTCTTGGCTCTTTATTATTCCAACCTAATAACATGGCATAGCTACTTACTGAATTCTTCAATGTCTCTCAATGTAATTTTCTTCAAGCCTTACATAGCTTGTTACTATATTATAGAAATACATATATGGTTGCAATCATTTCAAAAGTATCACTATGTACCCCTGCTGGCCTGGAACTAGCAATGATCCTCTTTCTAGTATAGGTATGAGCCACCACGGCAGCCCAAACCCATTTTGAGATGTAAGAATTTCCATGCACATCAAAATTCACTTCATGAATCACAGTGTAAGAATAGTATATGCACTGTCAGTGATTTCTTTTTAAATATTTATAGCCTATGGGGCTATATTAATCACAGAAAGCTTTTATTCTTGTCACTGTTGAAAATGGTTAAAAAAAATAGTTATTTTTAAGATTACATTATTCTTTTTTGTTTTTAGTAATGTGTTTAAAATGTAGACCTTTCCTATCTAGGTGTCTGAAATACTATTGAACTCAGTAAATATAATTAAGTTTTAAGGGATTTAAACTCTTTCACTTTAATCAACAGGTAACTGAAGGAACCTGTAAACAGCTCTGGAATGAAGACAGTCACTTAGGAGACTGCCTTAGGAAACAAGACAAGAGAAGCTGCATCTTCCTTCCTGTCCTCTTACATGCCAATCCCTAATTCCTACAGAGCTTCCTAACACAAGAATAGATAACATACCGCAGCAAGATCCTGTGCCTTTTATCAGTGGAATAGGTAGGAAGAATTTTATACCTGTATTCCACTTGTTCAGCTAGTACAGTAACTAAATTTATAATTTTAATGCTTTATTAGTAAAATATAAAAGAACTAACTTTTGCTGAGTAGCCAACTCATACTAGCTGACTCTAAATGAAAACTCTAAATGGAGGGCATATTGGTTCAAAGAAATTATAAACTTGTCCAGGTTAGATACCTATATACTATCAAAACTAGTATTTCATTTTTTTTTACTTATTTTTATTTTAAACAGGGTCTCACTGTATAGCTCTGGTTGATCTAGAACTCTCTATACAGACCAGTCTAGCCTCAAACTCAAGAGATTGCCTGTCTCTACCTCTGTCTCCCAGGTACTACAGTCAAAACTAGTATTTTAACACAAGTGTACCAGCCTCTAACAGTATGTTACCCACATTAATATGCTACCTGCTGGCAAAGGCCAACGCAAGTAAATGACTTCCTTATTTCAATGTCTCATCTAAACTACCCAGGAGAAAAGAGAGACAAAAAACAAACCAACAAACTCTAAGGGAATAATGGAAGTGGGTTTGTGGCCTGAGGTTTTAAATGAAGTGTTTAGTTTTGTTTCTGGTTCCAAACAATAATCCAAAGGTAAATATGACTTACGGCTGTTTGAAGGACTGTGTGTGAGTTACTGTGGTCTTCTTGTAGGCAACGTTAATTTCCTCTGAGAGCTCTTCTATAGTCTCAACATCCACCTGCTCATCATCCTCAATATAGTCTACATAGTTATTCTGAAATATATTATTACAACAGTAAATAATGTATTGGGAGACACACATACCTAAACTTTTCAAATGCATTCTCCCTCATTAAACCAACTAGTTCCAAATAGTTATCTACCATGAGTACTAACAACCCTAAGCTTGTTAATCACAAAAAGAAATGAAGTAAAAAAGATAACACGATTAGAGCTAACATCAACAACTATGTTAAGTAATAGATGTATGTTAAACAGGTATCATTAACCTTAGGCTGGGCAGAGTTTCTAGGAGGCTATATTTGATGCTTTGATATTTCTAGAGGATAGCATTCATGTATGATGCATTAAGGCTTTAATTTTTTTTTTTTTTTTTTTTTTTTTTTCTTTTCAAGACAGGGTTTCTCTGTGTAGTTTTGGTGCCTGTCCTGGATCTCGCTTGCTCTGTAGACCAGGCTGACCTTGCACTCACAGAGAGCTGCCTGGTTCTGTCTCCTGAGTGCTGGGATTAAAGGTGTGTGCCACCACCACCCAGCTAAATAAAATCTTACATGGTGAGGCCCTGGGTTTAATACCTAACACTAACCCCTCATCCCCCCAAACCCACAGAATATCCTGTTTTAAGGGGGCTTCATAACTAATATCTGATCAAATGCCCATAAATCAACACACATTAATGTAAGGCAGACATGGAAATGGGATACAACTTGACAGAATAAGAACTTTTGAAGAACTTCAGTTTTCAAAAGTAATCCCAAGTGTAGTTCCTTCTATTTCCAGAACAGAGGCAAATGAATAAAACTGAGCACCTATCACAGAAATTCATTGAATTCTTTTCCAGAGTTATACATATGATGCGAGGCAGGCAGATATTTTCAAGTCCATCTTTAAAAGTAGTGCTCACTATGCCAGAAACTAAAAAAGTGCTATCTTTATATATATTTGCACTACACTTCAGAGGCATAATTCAAAACAAGGTATCCCAATCACCTTATTAAAATTCTCACATTTATAATTTTGGAAAAATCACCTCCAAATTAAAGGCTCCATAAGGCTAATAGACACTAAATGCAAGCTATCATTATAGTGCCCACTTCAACTTAAGCATAATTTAAGAAATATATGTTAAATTTAGACAATGTATATTATAATTACCCCTATGGTACAAAAATGAACAGAATCTAAAGTTACTAATATAGGTTTGATTTATAATACTTGAACTGAAGAGTGTGTGCCTACTTCAGATTTATGACACAGGGTGTGCCATGTAGTTCAGGAGAGCCTCAAACCGGCAATCCTCCTGCCTCTACTTCCTCACTGACAGGATCATAGGCCTGCACCTCACACTCATCTATTTCATGATTTCAACTGCAGGCTTTGTAAATAATATCCAATAATCTCAATAGAAGACAAAGTAGATAATTCCTCATATCATTCAAATACAAGTCTAGTAGTAAGTGTAAAGAAAATCTGGACATAGTACATGCATGTAAATATGATACAGAGTTTATATTTTAGAGATCATTCACAGTTGTGGTGGTTGTTTTTTTTTAAGAAGTCAGCGTAAACTTTTCTGTTAGATTATTAGTACATTCAAGTAAGGGTCCCTGTAAGATTACGGCATTCTAGAGGCTCTGCAAAGTCAGTTCCACTGAGAGCTAGTTTTACTTATTAGACTGTTTCGTTTTTGTCTGTTCACGTAATGTTTACCCAGAATGACTAAAAAAGGAGACTTATAATCAAAAGCTAGAGTAGCAGTGGCTAAGTGAGTTCTAGGAAAGGCGCAAAGCTACACAGAGAAACCCTGTCTCAAAAAAAAAAAAAAAAAAAAAAAAAAAAGATCTATAAAAGAATCTTGCAAACCCCATATTCTTGGATTTATGTCCTTGAAAAGGATTAGCCTACAGGAAAAGTATAAGGCAAATGTATATATAAATAATCCAATTTTAGAGCTGTATCCTTATTTATAAGTCAATTAAAGTACCAGATACTTTGCAGTTTTTCTCTTGAAAAAAAATTTCCCTCTAAATAGGTAAGCTCCTTCTTCTCTATATCTAAGATCCCCCGTTCACTGTTTCTTATTTTATCTGTATAAGGTAAGTGTCAACCACATCACAGACAATGCGACAGAAACTACAGGGATTTAAAAGATGTAAGATATCTTTTTTTAAAATTCAACTTGGTAGGCACTCTATACCATCTATACTCCAAAGGATCAAGCCACCTTTATAACAGTAACAAGCAAGATAGTGTTGCCTTAAACACTACTCATTTAATAATGATCTAAACTTAAGCACCCAAACTAATATATCAGGTCTTAGTGATAGTCTAGGAAAAGCTACTCTCTCTAATCATTTAAATCCATGAGGTTTCAGTCACAACAAAAATGGGCTCACCACCTTTTCTACATCAACCTCCTCACTCTGGTAGCCAGAAACAACATCCACAATCTCATCAACAGAATCATCGGTTTTCTCATTCTCGTCTTCCTCGTCCTCCTCTTCCAAATCCACAGCAGTCAAGCCAGCACTGCTTCTCCCACCCCTCGTCTCTTGCTTTGGTTTGATCTGTTCTCTTGGGAGCAGAAAGTGATCCTGAAAACGTCTGCTCCCTCTTCTTCCTTTTGTAGCTCTCCTAGGAATAATAGAGAAGGCTGCAGAACTAGAAATGCTATTCCAAGAACTATCCTCAGTTTTTAACATTCCATCATTCTCAGTAGTTCCACTTTTTCCAAGTAAGTCAGAGATGTCTTGTTCAGAATTTTCTTGACATGGCTTTGTTTCTGTAAATAACTGCATGTCTGCCTCTTTCTTATATTCTTGTGAAATTCCAATGTACTTCTGAGTTAAGGGGCCCTTCAAATGTTTTCTCCATCTCTCTGCAAGACTGTCCTTCCCCAGAGAGTCTTCACAATCCTTCTTGGCCTCTGCCTGTGAATTAGATTGCTGTTCCTTAACTTGGCTCCCTGGTAGTTCAAAGTTACTTTCTTCCTTAGGGATGAATAGAAACTCATCTGGGTCCTCTGGATTATCTGATCCTTGCTGCTGTTCCATCTTCACCTCAGCACATTTTTGAGGCCGTACTTTACTGACACGCTGGACCTTTTCAGAAATATTCCTAACCTTTGGAACAGTCTGTTTTCCCTTTGGACTGTTCCGATTCCTGTTCCCAGATTCTTCATCACCATCTTTGTCTTCATCTGTGTGAGACCCAGTGCTCAAAGAGTGTTCATAAGGTCTGGCATCTTCTGTAAGTGTTTCTTCATCCAAAAGATCACCCCCATCCTCCAATGAATCATTCAAGGTATCTTCTGAGGCAATAATTCCTGAGTTTTGCTTGATTCTATCAGCCTCGGTGTCTACAGCTTCTTCATTTAATGTTAGAGCTTTCTTAGTTTCCTCCTCTCTTTTGATGGAGTTTATTTCATCTTTCTGGTCTGCATTCTGAGATTCCTTTTTTACCTGAAGGGAAGCAACCTGCTGAAGAATGGAGCTAGAAACAGGCTTTTGTCCTGGGAGCTGCAACAAGGCAAAGCTACCTGACTGCAGAGGAATGAGACTAGCAGTTCCAACAGGCTGCCCTCCAGTGCTGGGTGTTATTTTGCTATCAGAGGCTGTTTTACTTGCAAAGTTTTGAGGTTCAGGAGGAGAAATCCTCAGGGTCAGTGTACCAGCCTGAGAGACAAAACTAGATCCACCGGAAACCAATGAAGGTGCCTGAGTAATGACATTTACTGTCGGAGAAGACCCAACAGCCTGTATTACAGGACTCATGACAGAGAAGGCAGAGGACGAAGTAGAAGATGATGGAGTCTCAGAAGATTTGGAAGGAGCTGGTAGTCGGATTCCCACCACAGATCCTGGTAAGAAAAAGAAAGAACTTAAATCACCACTGCTCATCTCATCAAGTCTTTCAAGGTATGATTCCCACTTAAGAAACTGAGTAAGAAAAATTCTAGTATACCAAACACTTCACATGGTCAAGTGATTCAACAATAAAACCCATCAGAAAGACCTCTAATTTAATACCTGGGTTCCGAAACACCACAGGCTGTAAGCTGGGTTGGGTATTAGAGCCTCGAATCTGATGTAAAGGTAGGAGTTGGACAATCTGCCCATTGGGGTGCCTGAATAGGTTCATTCCACTTGGACTCCTAACAGGTTGTAAGACCATCCGCTGTCCCTGAAGTTGTGCGTTTGGGACTGGTCTAAGTGTAGGAGAACCCTGCTGTACTGGAATCAACAACAATCGAGGTCCAGTACGTTTCACATTGTTAGGAGAGATCTGTGGAGGAGTAGTCACTGGAATTTGAGGGGTATTTTCTGAAAAACAGAAAAGTGAGAAGCTACTATCAGAATTTATCTTTCAGAATAAATCGGTAAAAATATTGATGACGTTAGATCTAAAAATACTGCAAGTAATGTCTAACTTGAATCACAAAGTTAATGAAATTCTGTCCCTCTATAGTATACTATTTATAGTTAAGAATATAATTTTTTTTTTAAATTTTGAGACAGGGTCTCTCTATGTAGTCCTGACTGTCCTGGAACTTGCTAAGGAGAATAGGTTGGCCTCAAGCTCAAAGGACATGCCTCTCTCTGCCCTGAGAGCCAATTTAAGGTATGCACCGCCACACCCGGATCTTCATTATTATTATTATCATCATTTTAGAAATCACATTTCCTATATATCCCCCTCAGCCCCCCCCCCCCCCCCGCGGTGGCACACGCCTTTAATCCCAGCACTCCCAGCTGTGAGGCAGAGCCAGGCGGATCTCTGAGTTCAAGGCCAGCCTGATCTACAGAGCGAGATGCAGGACAGGCACCAAAACTACAGAGAAACCTTGTCTCGAAAAACCAAAAGAAATCACATTTTCCAGTGATGACGCACGCCTTTAGTCCTGGCACTTGGGAGGCAGAGGTAGGTGGATCTGTGAGTCAAGGCCAGATTGGTCTACAGAGCGAGTTCCAGGACAGCCAGGGGTACACAGAGAAACCCTGTCAAAAAAAAAAAAAAAAAAAAAACAAACAAAAAAAAAAACCAAGACATTCCAAGCCATTAACAGTATCAAATAAGATTTAATGTTTAGAAGAGCTGTTCAGAAATACAAGCTGAGAAAAGATAATATTTTAGAGTTCTGGGGTAAAGAGATGGGTATTATGCTAATAATAAGTACAAACAAAACTGATCTAATATTAGTTCAAATTAGTACACTTATCTGGCATGGCTGATATCTATCTCAAGTTTGCTATTTTATTGTCTGTGAAAATAATACTATGCAATTTGAACAAAAACATGCACCTGAGAGCTAGAGAAACTGCTCAGAGATTGTTGCTCTAGCAGAAGAAGTTAAGTTCCTGGCAAACATGTTGGGAAGACCACAAACTGCCTGTAACTCCAACTCTAAGGAATCAAAAGCCTCTCCTAGCTTCTAATGATACAAGCATAAAGGTACACACATCTTTTTTAAACATGCATGTAGATGGCTCATGTTAAGAGCACTGGCTGCTCTCCTAGAGAACCCAGGTTCTCACAACTATCTGTATCTCCATTCCCAAGGGAATCCAACATCCTCTTCTGGATTCCATGGGCATTGCATGCATGTGGTGCAGACACACACAGGCAAAACACCCATACGCACAAAATAATTTTTTAAAATGCACCTAGTTGGGCATGGTAACATGCATATTTGATTCCACCACTTGGGAGGCGAAGTTTCAGAGTAGCCAGGGATACACAGTAAGACCCTGTTCTACAGGGGGGTGCCGGGGTGGGGTGTGTGTTAATATTCTGATCCTGCCCTTTGGTGCCACCCTATGCCTTGATTTAAAAGCCTATTCTTAAGGGAAAATGCTGCCCCTTCCTTCTCTCTCTCCTGCTTTCCCATGAGGTGTGCACCTCTCGAACCCCTTGCCCTTCTCACTCTCTCTCTCTCTTCCCCCCACCAAATAAAACTCTTCACTGAGTGCTGTCTGCATGGCATCTCTCTCGCTCACTCGCCCTGGGGCTTGGCTCTACCTGCCAGCACGTGTAATTCATAATAGGGAGCACCTAATATGATCTAAGAAACACACTAACACATTAACTTTTCAAGTTTTAGTTCAAAGCCTAATTTACTCCATTCGGACTAAGAAAGAATCTTTACTATCTCTTCTGAGTATGTGATTATTCACTTAAATGTGCCCAAAAAAAGAGGGGGGCAGGGGGACAAATGAAAAGTCAGCCACAAAGTGTCTAAGATGAGATTCCTTTTATGAGTTGAGAATAAACCCATGGCACTGTGGTGGTATTGTGTTCCCCAAAATATTGTGTACCTTATAAACTTATCTGGGGTCAGAGAACAGAAAAGCCACTAGTTAGGCAGTGATAGCACACGCCTTTAATCCTAGCATTCCAGAGGCAGAAATCCATCTGGGATCTCTGTGAGTTCAAGGCCACATTGGAAACAGCCAGGCTTGGTGACTCATGCCTTTAATCCCAGAAAGCCGAGCCTTTAATCCTAGGGAGTGATGGTAGAAAGCAGAAAGGTATATAAGGCATGAGGACCAGAAACTAGCAGCATTTGGCTGGATAAGCTTCAGGCTTTCGAGCAGCAGTTCAGCTGAGAGCCATTGGGATGAGGACACAGAAGCTTCCAGTCTGATGAAACAAGACCAGCTGAGAAGTTGACCAGGTGAGGTCAGCTGTGGCTTGTTCTCTGATCTTCCAGTTCACCCCAATACCTAGCTCCGGGTTTGATTTTATCAATAAGAACTTTTAAGATTCCGGCTACATGGCACTTCCTTAGAACTAGTAGTTATCCAAGTTAGCTCTATTAATAAAAATAAAATGTCTTAATTTTACATTTCAGGTAGCACGTGGATACAGAATAATGTTATTTTATGGAAAAATAATTTCCATTTAAGTTTTAAACCTTTGATTACATAAAGAAAAAAGTACCCATCTTTCTTCTGCAGTATTGAAATTTGAACTCAGAGCCTCACACACGCTAGGAAAATAATGTATTGCAGGGCATTTTTTCTTTTTGTGTGAAACAGAATCACATTTTTAGCTAGTTGCATTTACTATAAAAAATTAGGGGCTGGAGAGAGAGCTTAGCACTTGTTGCTCTTGCAGAGGACCTGGGTTCAGAGGATCCCATGCCCTCTTTTGGCTTCTGTGAGCACTGCATGCATATGGTCCACTGACATACAAGAATACATAAAATAAACATACAAATAAAAACAAATTTTTTTAAATTATCAAAATAGATAAGTATACCATTTTAAACTCATTTAACGTAAGCCAATTTAAATTTGGGGCTGGTGAGATGCCTCAATGGTTAAGAGCACTGGCTTTGCTTCCAAAGGACCCAGGTTCAGTTCTTAGCACCTACAAGGTGGTTCACAACAGTCTGTAATTCCAATTCCTAGGGATCCACTATCTTCTTCTGGCACCTGTGGGCACTGCAAGCACATGGTAGACTTGCATACATGCAAACACTCACATAAACTAAAACATATTTTTAAAAATGAGAAAAAAAACTAAAAGGTTGACAAACATATAAGTTAAAAAACATAAAAAAGTTCCTCCTTATCTCTATTTTATTGGTCATGTCTGTGTCAGTTCACCTGGACTGTCAACTTGATGGGATTTAGAATCACTGGGGAGAATAGCCTCTGGGCACATCTGTGAGGGTGTTCCTATAGAGGTTTAACCAAGAAGGGAAAACCCATCATGAATGTGGATGTCACCATTCCATGGGGTCAAGTCCTGAATAGTATGAAAGTAGAAAGTTCCTGGCTGCAGACACAAGTGACACACTATTTCATATTCCTGTTGCCATGACCTTCCTGAGACTGTACCCTTAAAACCGTGAGTCCAAATAAACCCTTTTTCAGTTATTTGCTTTTTGGTCAGGTTATTTTGTCAACAAAGTATAACAATGAAAGCTGAGATTGAATATGAGACTTTGTCTTAAGGAAGGAAGACAGGCCGGCAGGCTGGCCAGCCTCTGTGAAGACTGCATGTATGTAGTCCATAGACATGCATGCAGGCAAAACACTATACACATAAAATAAGAATTTATAAAAAATTATCAAAATAAAGCCAGGCAGTAGTGGCACACACCTTTAATCCCAGCACTTGGGAGGCAGAGGCAGGTGGATCTCAGTGAGTTCAAGTCCAGCCTGGTCTACAAAGTGAGATCCAGGACAGCCAGGACTGTTACACAGAGAAACCCTGTCTTGGGGGGAAAAAATTATCAAAATAAGTAAGTATACTATTTTAGAAAATGTCACTGCTGTACATTTTCTTAGAAATGCAATGACTTTTTTTCAGGTAGATAGATAGACAGGAAGGGAGGGAGGGAGGGAGGGAGGGAGGGAGGGAGGGAGGGAGGGAGGAGAATAGAGTAATATCCACTCCAGCAGCTGTACAAGAAATTCCCTCCTTAAAGACGTACAACCCTAGCTTTCATCATACAGCATGTTGTATTTTCTCCCATGTCATTTTAAAGGCTGTTCTAATGGCTCAGAGCTCTGGTCCTATTTACATATCTAATGTCCTTCAGCAATCAATCCCACTCTAATGTTTTTGAGTTTTTAGTACTTCCTGGGGTAAATTCTAGTCCTATCAACCTATCAGTCAGATTATCTCTAAAAGACAGTTGATTCTTGTAATTAAGAAATCTGACTACACAATTGTACAGATAGTCAGTGGTCATTCCTAATCCTACAACCAGCCCTAAGCTCTGTTATTAAAAATAAAAACCCTAACAGGGCTCAGTTTTACAGAATTCTAAGGTTTTAAGAACGTTAAAATAGGCTGGACGGTGGTGGCACACGCCTTTAATCCCAGCACTCGGGAGGCAGAGCCAGGCGGATCTCTGTGAGTTCGAGGCCAGCCTGGTCTACAGAGCTAGTTCTAGGAAAGGAGTAAAGCTACACAGAGACACGCTGTCTCGAAAAACCAAAGGAAAAAAAAGGTTAAAATATCATACTACGGCTGAAACATATACGAGGTACTCTAAAATGCATTCAGGCGTGTCTAAACTGTGGCCTGCATGCATCTCAACACAGATATGAATGCAACCCATCACGTTTATAGATGACAGTGTCAAAACTGGAAACTCCTCATTTTATTACAACTGGAAAATTCTATTAAATAGCTTTATAATGAAGCAGATGAAGCCAGGTGGTGATGGCACATGCCTTTAATCCTAGCACTTGGGAGCAAGGCAGGCTGATCTCTGATTTCAAGGCCAGCCTAGACCACAGAGCAAATTCCAGGACAACTAGGGCTACACAGACAAACCCTGTTTAGAAAAACCAACATATAGATACATGATAGATAGATAGATATAGTTATTTAGACAGACATTTAGATAGAAAGATAAAAATAAAGAAGATGAACACAACTAGTCCTTACCTGGTCTCTGGCTCACTGGTGGGCTTCCATTAATTCCTGAGAGTATAATAGGTACAGAACTCAGCGATGAAGTTGGTGTGGTCACTATGGAGGAAGATGCAGCTGTGGTAACCATGGCTATGGAGGTGGAGGCAGTGGAAGCAACAGGAAGAGTTATGGTTGGAGATGCTACCAATGACTTAGGAAATGCAACCGAAGCCACAGGACTAGTAGTTATCCCAGTAGTTTTGACAAGGTTCACAGTGGCTGTAGACTGGGTAGATGTTACAGGGGTAGTGTTACTAGTTTCAGAGATCTCAACAACCCCAGCAGCAGAGGCACCAGAAGAACCAGTAGCTTCTTTAGCTCCCACATCAGAAACAGCAGTCACAGATGTCACAGCAGTGACATTTTCTACTAACACTTGAGGGGAAGTAGTGACAGCAGCCGTCACAGTGCTGCACACCTGAACTGGCTCCGAAGAAACCACAGGTGTGACAACCATTACTGGAGAAGGCCTGATACTGAACTTCTGTGGCCCTGTCAGGGGTTGAGGTGTGCGAACTCCGGGTATCTTCTGCTGCAGGGCTCCAACTTTGCTCATCACAAACTGTGTGAACACACCACCAGGAGAGGGCCGAGCCGCTGCAAATAAAAATTTGCAGGTCAAAAATGTTCAGTTTTCTTACTGTGCACTCCTACTAAGTGACTGTGCTTATATCAGTATTAGTTGTGCCTAATGGATCAATTTCTTAAAGGTACAACCCACCTACATGAGCCAATTACTACCCATAAAAATCAAACACTATCCTCAACCCAAAGCAAAGCTTTAAAATTCTTAAAAAAAAAAAAAAAAAAAAAAAGATTAAAACTGAGTGTTGTGACTAAACTTCTTCAAGCTACACAATATATCTAAATTCTTAGGGCATTAAAAAAAAAAAAATAAGAGGTAGCTGGGTGAAGTAGCACATGTATTTAATCCCAGCACCAAGGAAGCAGAGGCAGGCGGATCTCTGTGACTTTGAGGCCAGGCTGATCTACAATAGTGAGTTCCAGGACAGCCAGGGCTACATAGAGACCCTGTCTCAAAAAACCACAAATTAAAAACAAAGTGCAGTCACTAACCTTATCACAAAAACAGATGAAAAGGGAAGCACAAGATTCCCAAAACATACCCTTACGTCCCCATTCACACCTTCAAACCTTCTTCTACAATTTCTTCCTGCTTTAGCAGCTCCAGCTCTATGGCTGTCCTTTTATGAGATAGTTAAGTACTACATATTTCTAAAATCTAAACACATTTTTCAAAAAATGAGAGTAGTACTGTCTTTTACTGCTGTTTTAAATTCTAATTAAAGCTGCATTATAGAGAGACAAAATGGGTTCTTTTTAAAGCATTAGCTCCCCATCCTCTAGCTTCACGCCAGCCTTCAGCCAGATATCTCAATTTCCTGTTAGAGGAATAAAAATGAAGACTTTGCTTAACATTCCTAAAGATAACTGAAACAGCAAAAAAGGAATTTTATAAACCAACTGCAGAACTTTAAACTAAAACAAATGTTTCAAGAAGGCAATTTAGTACAGACCATAGCACTAAAATGTTAGGCAAAAGAAGTTTCCATATACAAGTCAGGAATATACAGGAACACTACATTACTTGAAAATTATGATTGACAAGAGCCTTCTATTTTTTGCCTGTACTAACTCGTCCTACCAGCTTTTGCTAGCTTCTTAGGATTTGTCAGTACAAGGAATATGCATATGGTTGGTATTAAAAAACATCAGCCCTCATAGGAAAAAGAAATATTTTAAAGTAAAGCCTTGAGTCTTTTCTACATTAATATACAGTCTCGCCGGGCAGTGGTGGCGCACGCCTTTAATCCCAGCACTCGGGAGGCAGAGCCAGGTGGATCTCTGTGAGTTCGAGGCCAGCCTGGTCTACAGAGCGAGATCCAGGAAAGGTATATGTGTGTGTGTGTGTGTGTGTATACACACACACACACACACACACACACACACACACACAATCTCAAAGTCTTTAACTGCAAAACCAGAGTTCAATTCATCAAGCAAGTATCATAAACTATGAGAATTATTTTTAAAATATTTAAGCTAGGACATTAAATGTAACAATGCCAAATTCTGTATTTCTCTACTTATAACCTTCATACTGTAATCACTGGCAAACACTAAATTACAGGCCTTTCCAAACCACTTACCAATTGGCCTTTTTGCTGGAACAAACGCCTTCTGATTCTTCCCAGAGCGATTTGTTGCTGGGCCAGAGGATGCCATTTTGGAATTGGATGTTGAAGGCAACAGGGTGCGTGGTTTCCTGGATGCAGCCACCTTGGCATTGGATGCTACCTTGGAGATGACAGTACTGAGGGTTGAGAGGTCCAGGACTGAGGGTCGCAACCTGCCTGTGATATAAGCAGCTAGCCTATTGGCTGGATGCAATGCCCCCATCTGTCCCAATAGCAACTTAGCCTGCGGGTAACTCTTACCATTAACCTGAAACAAGTGGCAAAGAGAAATTCTGTAAAGATAAAATTCTCTTGCTAACTTCTCTCCCTTGACAGGGGTTTCATTTTTATAAGGTGTTTTAAATTCTATGACTCAGAAGTAAAAAGGAAAAAGAAGTGAAGCTTTTCTATTCAGGATAATCTAAGTAATTAGATAGTTATCATCCGATATCTGAACTAGGCTCATCTTCATTTATAGTTTAGAAACAGAAAATCTTAGAAACTAAATTTCTACATTATAGGTATGTGAAAGACATAACTGTGTCCAATGATTCATCTAACTGTTTTACTTTAATAAGTAATTGTGGTTATTAATGAATCATAAGCAAGAAGCATAATTGTGAACCACAGTATCTAAGACCAAAGAGGCATAACAAGCTCTCACACAAGGGTCTTTTCAAGTATCCTTCATATCTTAAATCTACTTTTGAAGTTATAGGACATTCTTTGCTATAATAACCTATTAAGTCACGCTAGTTTTTGTTGTTTTTTCCCCCTTAAGGTTTTATTTATCTTCATTTTATTTGTATGAGTAATTTGCCTGTGTAGTACGACCCCACAGTGGTCAGAAAGGACATCGGTTCCCTGGGACTGGAGTTACAGACCATTGTGAGTCACCATCTAAATGCTGGAAATTGAACCAGGGTCCTTTGCAAGAGCAGACAGTGCTTACAATCGCAAAGTAGTATTCTTTAGGCCCAGTTTTTGGTTTTCAAAGATGGCAACTCTAAAGATACCGTTTTCATATTGTACACAGAACATGCTCAAAATAAAATGTTGGCATAAACATAATTCTAGATGTAGTCACTAAATGGTCAGAATAAAGTGAACTAACAAATGAAATATATATTTTTTGTGATGCCTGAGTTGATAACTGCCCATTTAGGCAGCAACGTAGAAGAAAGAGAGGAATCGAGATCAAGTGTGCATGCATTTAAAAAGAATACAAAAGCCTCTCAATCAAGTTCATAATACTAGATGACATCTAGACAACATACCTTTTCTGTCTCATCATTTAAAAGTAGTAGATAGAAAATGGAATAAGTCATCTACTCTTCAAATTAATAGGGAAACAGTAAAGAAACTATCTATAGCAACCCACTACAAAAAACAAAATTACTCTTTGCTACTTAATTATGATTATTCTCAGCAAGATAAGCAATCTCAACCCCTCAAATTTGATATCAAAAAGGGGGATTTTTCTATCCAAAAGTAAACCACACTAGTTTCTAGCTATACAAAATCTAGATTACTTATTACTGCCTGGTATTGAAGATTATTTACTATCTCCCCAACATCTACACAGGTTGAGCATTCCTTATCCCAAATTTCTGGATAAGAAAGAGGCATTCTAGATTTTCAGGTATGCATAATAAGCTATCTTGGAGGCAGTATCCAAGTCAAAGCATAACATTTATTTAGGTCATATACAGCTCATATACACATAAGGACCATAAGTAATTTTATATTAATAGTAGTGTGCTTGCATTCTGACTATGACCCATCCCATGAGGTCAACTGTGGAATTTTCTATTTGCTGATGATCAAAAAACTTTAAAGTTTGGATAATTTCAAATTTCTGATATGGGGATTAAGAATGCTCAACTTGTAATAGAAACTGACTGATATTCAAGTTATAGAGTGACTTTCTTTTCTTTGGTTTTTTTGAGACAGGGTTTCTCTGTGTAGGCCCAACTGTCCTGGAATTTGCTCTCTAGACCAGGCTGACTTCAAACTCAAGAGATCCACCTGCCTCTGCCTCCTGAATGCTGCAATTGTATGCCACCACAGCCAGGCTTATACTACCTATCTTAAAGTCATCTTATCTCTACTGTCACTAGTAGTTATATAACTAGTAGTTATATATTTGTTTTGAAAATTTTATGCCAATAAGATATTCTAAGACCCAAACTAAATATCTGACTATTTTTGCTTAGTTATCAAAGGATCATTAGAGCCCAAGTAGTAAAGCTCATGAAGAAACTTTCTGGAAAGAATAGAAAGATAACCAAAAGCTAATATGAGGCTCCATATTTCTGTTTACATACAGCAGTTCACCTTATGTATTTACTTATCACAATAAGGAATAATGATTTTATTATCCAGTTCCCAGAAAACTTGAAGAAATATGATCTAAGGTTAACAAAGGGCTTTGAGTATTAAAAAAAAAAAAAAAAATCAAGATGATACCTAAGTATAAAAAGGTACTATACCCAGACTAAAGATAATTCTCACCTGGATAAGCCCAGATGTAGTTGAACTGGGTTTACGTTTATAGGCCACAAGCTTCCCTGCAGGAGAAAGCCCTGCATAAAAAGGCAGACCTTTGCCTCCATGTAATCTTTCCCTCACTGAATCCAGGGCATCTGTCTGCACAGGAGAGATATCATCCATTTTCCCAGGGGACAATGGACCATCAGGAGTCTCTGATCCAGATTTCTCAGCCATATCATCCTGGTCTTGACTTGATGGCATAGAGATTTTCACACGAGAAGAATAAACAGGAGGGTTCTTCTCACCCCGACACTTCCGCTGAGAAGCCAACTCAATGATGAAGCTGCCCACCTTAAGTGACTGCGGCATGTTGCTATTGATGTGTTGAGATAAGATGCTCAAGATCTTATTACGATCTTCTTCCCAGTTGCAGTCTGAGATGATTTCTATCAGTTTGGTAGGACCACCAGGTGACCTCTGATGTACATAAGAGGTAGAAGAAGATTCTCCTTCATTGCAGGGAGATTTCCAGCTCTTTTCTGTTTGAAAAATAAATAGATCCTCTACAGCATGGCCACTCTGTACTGAACTTTGATTATATATATATATATAATTTAATATATATATAATTTAATATATAATATATATTTATATATATTGGGGGGAGGGGTGTGAGACAGGTTTTCTGTATAGCACCCCTGGCTGTCCTGGAACTCACTATGTAGACCAGGCTGGCCTCGAACTCAGAGAGATCCGCCTGCCTCTGCCTCCCAAGTGCTGGAATTAAAGGCAGGCTACTGAACTTTGAAAGAAACTCAAGTTTCTCACGGTCCCATTTCCTAATATTTTCAGTGTTAAAGTAGTGTGTAAACTCAACATTCTGGAGTTTTTTTTTTTTTTTTTTTGGTTTTTCGAGACAGGGTTTCTCTGTGTAGCTTTGCGCCTTTCCTGGAACTCACTTGGTAGCCCAGGCTGGCCTCGAACTCACAGAGATCCGCCTGCCTCTGCCTCCCGAGTGCTGGGATTAAAGGCGTGCGCCACCACCACCCGGCATTCTGGAGTTTTTAAGGAAAAAAAAAATCTCACAAAACTACATAGTTGTCTTCACTACTCACAGACTAAATTCACTCATAAGAGGAAATCTCCTAAAAATAATCAGAGCTAAAAAAAAACAACAAAAAAAAAAAAAAACAAAAAACACTGCTCTAAAAGGCTACAAACATAAAAGTTCTACCTTGCAAAATGTGACCTATAACTAAGGTAAAGTTTACTTGATAGAGGTTACTGTTCTGATATCTAAACAGGCCAAACACTGATACTTGATAAGCCTGCTTTGAAACAAGTGAAGGTAAGAATCAACACTAAAAACTAGAAGGTAGTGTTTTTGTTTATAAAAACACAAAGAAGAGGTTGGTGAAATAGCACTTGTGGCTAAGCCTGCCACAAGTTCAATCCCTGGGCTATAAATGGAAAGAGAATAACTCACTCCTGCAAGTTGTCCTCTGATATGTGTCATGGCAAGCACGTACCTCCCCAACCCCCTCACACACATAAACAAATGTAATTAAATAAATAAATTAAAAAAAAAAAAAGCCTTTTAGGTCACATTCTACCACTAGTTTCTACTACAAACTCCACAATGTCCCTAGATGTGGTTGTTCTATGTCTACACTGTATACAAATGACTCAGCTTCCCAATGTATCTCTAACCATGGTGACAGGTTGACAAGATAGAGATTTTATAAGGCACCAGATTTCTTTTTTTTTTTTTATTCATTTATTATGTATAAAGCGTGAATGACTGCATCCAGAAGAGGGTACCAGATCTCATTATAGATGGCTGTGAGCCACCATGTGGTTGCTGGGAACTGAACTCAGGACCTCTGGAAGAGCAGTCAGTGCTCTTAACCTCTGAGCCATCTCTCCAGCCCAAGGCACCAGATTTCTATAATGGAACTACTCAATCAATGTGCTAGAGTTACGTCAAGGATACAGGCTCTAGCTCCATCATGCCCAGGGTGCATATGGTCTTAAGCAGGTTCCCGCTACCCGAGCAGTCTCCTCTACTTTCTTAAATGGAGAATGAAAATAGTTTACTTAATGCATACTATGTAATTATAAAAAGAGAGCTGCAGCTTAGGTGCTACATGACCAACAACAAACAGCTACACTCCTTCTTTGTTTAGATTACAATCTCTTCAGTGAAATTCTGGCAGTAGAAATTTCTAGATCATCAGAGACGGTTGTTCTTCCAGTCTCCCTTCACACATTCCAAGTGGTGGTGGCTATGGAAGACCTAAGGCCAATTTTAATAGCTAATGGTGCCTATATCCTTGAGGCTTGAAAAGAGTATGATAAATTTTTCACTGACATGATTATCAAAAGTCCACTAAAACAAAATACCTTATCAACACAAGCAGACCTTTTAGGGATATTAAGCTAAATAATGGGGAAAGACTTCTACTTGTTATTTCTAATTTTATTTTAGCTCTATTTTAGCAAAGATTAGAAAAAAGCACAGTGACATATTCTGAATTGCTGGCTTAAACATTTCTGCCACTAAATAGTTCAGAATTACATAGCAATTATTATCAATTGTTAACATCTAGTTTTTATTCTGACCTTGTGATTTATCAGAATCATCCTCCAAGTCACAAATAAGTTGCTTTAAGGTCTGTTCAGAATCAGATTCCTAAAGAAAGAAATAATACAGAAATAGTTGAATTCAAAATGTATTTATTATCTACAGAGAGGGCATAAATCAGTAGAACTTCACATCTGCCTGTTATATTACTATCATATTATACAATCCTGGGCAATTTAAAAAAAAAGAGAGAGAGAGAAGCCGGGCGGTGGTGGCGCACGCCTTTAATCCCAGCACTCGGGAGGCAGAGGCAGGTGGATCTCTGTAAGTTCGAGGCCAGCCTGGGCTACAGAGTGAGTTCCAGGACAGGCTCCAAAGCTACACAGAGAAACCCTGTCTCGAAAAACCAAAAAAAATAAAAAAATAAAAAAAAGAGAGAGATAAATAAAATGTAGCCTTACTCTCTTACTAATGACTGAGTCACTTAAGAAATAATTTACATTACACACTATCATATATTCTAAAGGAAGAATATTGGATATCTAACAGAGCAAGTTTTACTTATTTAGAAAACTCATCAATGGGAAAAGCAAATCACACTAGTAGGTAAGTATTTTTATTTAAAACCAAAAGTATTTATTTTAATTGCTAAAGGATTTTAATAAATAACACTGAGAGAAAGATTAAACCATTAAGAAGAGATATAGGCTTATTTACACATCATAGGAAACACAAAGAAGATTATGATGATAGCAATAAATTCTAATAGCAACTGGGAACCGGAAATGTAAAGGTTATTCTGAAACAAGCACTTCACCTTTGAAATATGGTTCTCGGGACTAGAAGAACATGAGCTCTGCTGCTGAAATAACAAAGACGGGGACACTGGTGGAGACAGCTGTCTCTGTTCCTCTTTCTTTCGTTCATATACTCGAACTCGGGCACAAGTCATCATACTTTCAAAGTACAAATAGACTGGATCTTTGTCCTCTTCTCGTATCTGTAAGTTTCAATAACAAGACACACCATTATGATGGAGAAAAAAAACTTATCCTAGAATCTGAAAAAAGACTTTAATCTTTGTTTCCATTACAGAAGTTGTTTTTTCGGTTTTTTGTTTCTTTCTTTTTCAATACAGGGTCTCTCTATGCAGCCCTTGCTATCCCAAATCTCCGAGGGCCAGGCTGGATCTCTCAAACTCAAGAGATCAACCTGCCTCTGCCTCCCAACTGCCTCTAACTACAGCTGCACAAGATCCCACACCCACATCTGGGCTCTGAGGGCACCCATACATATATGGCATACACACATAAATATACATACACAAAAATAAAAAATAAATTATGAAAAAGCTCATCTTTCTATGAACTTGAAAAACTCGGCTATCTTTGCTACTAATCACTTTCACTTTTATCACATTTTAAAAGTGAAAACAAACTAAGACAGAGAAGAAGAACCCTCGGACACATTGAGAGCCCTCAATTCTTCATAGAATATTAACAAAAAACTCTGCTTGAAATCTGTCCCCTTTACAAATGGCCTATGGAACTCACAGTGAGGAACAAACCACCACTCCAGCTTACCACAGGATTGGGTTTGGGAGTGTATGCTCGTGCTGGTTTAATTCCAGTGGGTTTGCCCTTCACGGTAGTAGAAGGTATGTCCGGCTGAGGTGACACCAATGGTTTCACAGGCTCCATGACAGAAGGTGTTGGAATATAAACTGGCTCTGGATCCACTTCACCTTCCACTTTCACCCATAGTGGGTAATGTCGAACAGGCTGTTCAGGTTCCGCTTCACATACGGCTTAACAGAAAAGGAGGACATGTTATTTAGGTGCTTCCCTCACAAAAGACAGTAACTTGTAACAATCAAACAGATGCTCCCTGGAAGATCTCTAGTTGTCTTCATATGCATTAATGTATTCATCTCCAACCAAGACAATAGCTAAGAATAAAACAAAGTATGTGTGTGTGTATATATATACATGTATACATACATACATACATACATACATACATACATATATCTATGGCATCTTTTGTTAAATTTATCATGTCTCATCTCTTTAACTGTTATCTTAAAATTACAGGTGGGAGTAAACCTGTGTGAAACTGAGCATGTGTAGAAGTCAGAGGACAACTTTTGGAAGTACATTCTCTCTTTCCATCAAGTGGATTCCAGGGATCAAACTCAGGTCATCAAGCTTAGCAGCAAGTGCCTTTACTGGCTAAGTCATCCCACCAACCTTTAGATTTTTTTTTAAAGATTTATTTATTTATTTATTTATTTATTATGTATACGGTGTTCTATTTGCATGTACCCCTGCCCACCAGAAGAAGGCGCCAGATCTCATTACAGGTGGTTATGAGCCACCATGTGGTTGCTGGAAGAACAGCCAGTGCTCTTAACCGTTGAGTCATCTCTCCAGCCCCTTAGATGTTATTTTAAATGGTAATTTTTATTTCAAATTCCAATTGTCCATTGCTTATACATTACACGCTAATATGTTGTGGTCTCACTAAATTAATTCATACTTCCAACAGCTTAGGATTTTTCTCTCTATGGAAAAATGTTCATTTTACTTCTTCCTTTCCAATCTGGATAGGACTGTAGTTTTCCTGGGACTGGTTTGTTTTTGAGATGTACTCTGGCTATTACCCAGGTGGGTCTAATTCCTGGATTGAACAATACTGCCACCTCAGACTCCCAAATTCTGAGACTACAGGCCATGGCAATGCACTTGAACCTTCAGTGCGATGTTATGCAGAAGTGACTGAAAGCACACACATTCTTTCTCATTCTGTCTTTGGAGGAAGAGGAGCACTAGCTCAGTCTTTCACAATTAACACATTGTAAAATGTTTCACAGATCTCACTAACAGACAAAGGGCCTTTCTGTTTCTAGAGTGACAATTTTTATCAGAAACAGATTTTGGCAATTCTTTTTTCTTTTTGGTATTCTCAAGACAGAGTATCATTATGTATTTCTGGATGTCCTGGAACTCACTATGCAGACCAGGCTGGCCTTAAATTCATAGAGACCCACAAGCCTATGCCTCCCAAGTGCTGGGATTAAAGGTATGTGCCACCATGCCAGTCTGGATTTGCTAATTCTTTAAAAATATTCATTGAGATGAATATATGGCCTTTTAAAAAGTCTATTCTGGTCATGGAAAACTGTTAAATTCATTTTCTTTTATTTCTTCCTTTTTTGTTTTTGTTTTTGACACAGAGTTTAACTATGTAGCCTGGATCTATATAGATATGGCCTATGTAGAGCTAGCTTTACAGACATACATGCAGGTAAAATGCCAATGCACATAAAATAAAAATAAATTATTAAAAAAAAAAAGAATGCCAGGTTTTATCCATCCTATTATGCTTGATATTGCTCACAGCAAATCACCACACGGCCTTTAGATAGCTAGCCATATTTTTTGACCACCACACACCCCCCCAAAAAAAAATCAAAATCAAAGGCTAAACAGGTGACAGAGTGACAGCCGAAAGAGAATATAGGCAGGTAAAATTAAAAATTCAAGAAACCACCAGGTGGTGGTGGCACATGCCTCTAATCCCAGCACTGGGGAGGCAGAGGCAGGCACACCTCTGAGTTTGAGGCCAGCCTGGTCTACAGAGCAAATTCAAGGATGGCAAGGACTACACAGAGAAACCCTGTCTTGAAAAACAAAACAAACAAACAAAAAATTCAAGAAACCATACTTTAGAAATCATACTAGAAAAAACATGGAGTCTTACAAGTCAGAAAAAACTATATAATCTTGGGTAAGTTAACTGAGACTAAGCATCAATCAGGTCATTTGCAAAATGGAGAATAAAGCTTCCTCAGCCTAAGATTGCAAAATGTATACAGCATTCTTACAAGGTGTCTGATGATGTTTGCTTTCCTCCTTCACATTAACATATTAATGGATTTTTAACAACATAAGTCCTTTAAGTCATAATTACAAAAAAAAAAGAATCATAACAGTCTAGATTTCATGCAATGAGAATATAGTTTTAATTTATATTCTAATTATACAATATAAACCTGTAGGAATTAAAATCCTACAAAGAAATATACAAAGGAAAAACATGCCCCCATCAGAGATCCACTGTCCCTACCAATAACAAATTTTTTGTTTGTTCTATTTTCCTCTCTCTCTCTCTGCCTTTCTTTTTTTGTGAGATAGTTTCTGTGTAGCCCTGGCTGACCTGGAACTCACTCTGTAGACCAGGCTGACCTTGAACTCAGCTCCGAAACTAATTTTAGCCATTTGTAACTTTAGTGATGATTGTCATGATTTAGTGAAAGCTAAGAAATCACTGGGATGGAAGGGGATGGGCTCTTTAACCTTCAGCTCTAGCAACATTTTCACACAATCATTGGGTTTATGTTACTGATTCCTGTTCTATAATCATGCCTGAGTCTTCATGGTTTCTATATAGGTCACTCTATTTTAAAAACTACAAAATCTATCAGCTCATTTTCAAAATCATAATTATGTGACTAATCCTATCCTTACAGAATGTATACAAACCACCTTTTAGAGAAGACATTTAATCGTGCATTCCAATTGTTCAGATAGAGTCTCTTTACTTTTACTAATTGCTCAAATTTTTACCAAAACATTTACTGGTTCAGTTACTGTATTTCCTTGTACCAAAAATTTTGCCTTCCCTGTCTTCTTGGTTTTCACTGACAGTGTCATACATCATCTAATCAAGAACATCATATCGCCCAGGTTCTCAAACATGATTGGCCTATTTAAAAATAAATAAATAAATAAATAAATAAATAAATATAATACCTTTTAAAACACATTCTTATTTGTAACTTGTAATTTTCTACTTTAAAGACATTGTTTTCTAGTCTAGCAATGTAGCTAATATCCAAAGAAGTTTTTTCTACCTTCTTAGGCCACGTCTACTTTGTATTAGATGATTTTTTATGCTCTTCTTTGGTTGGGGAGGCAATTGAGACAGAATATCTCTATAAACGAGGCTGGCCTTGAATTCAGCTATCCTTATCTCTCAGCCTCCTATATACTGACATTAAAAGTATGAGCCAGCATGTTTAGAGATTTCTAATAAGTACACAACAGAAGGCTAGGGAGGTAGCTCAGAAGATAAAGTACTGCCATTCAAGCATTTAAGACCATAATTTGGATCCTTAGAACCTACATAAAGGCTGGGCAGGCAAAAAAGCAATCTATAATCTCAGTACTTGAGAGTGAGATAGGGATCCCTGGGACTAGACAGCTCAATAAACTAGCTTGTTTCCTGCCTCCATAAATAAACGAAACCTGGGTTCAGTTCCCAGCACCCTCATGGCGGTTCAACCATTTTTAACTCCAGTTCAAGAGGATGTCTCTTCTGACCTTGGAGAACTCCTACATGCAGGTGGTACATATATTCAGGCACACACAAGTATGTGTTAAATAAATGAAAAACATTTCAGAGGGGATTGAGGACTTAGTTCAATTGTAGAGGTTCAGCCCACAGGGCTAAGAAAGAGCATGGACACACAGACATACACACACCGACACACAGACACACACACACACACCGACACACACACACACACACACACACACACACACACACACACACACACACACACACACACACACACACACACACGGTGAGGAGAAGGATTAAGTCATTGAAGTGTTTCCCACATAGACATGAAGACCCAAAGTACAGGTCCCAGCACCAACATTAAAAAACAGGTGTGGCAGTTCCAGAACTGGGGAAGTAGAAACAAGACCCCTGGGAAGTCGTTGGCCAGCAAGTCTGGCCACATCAATGAGTGAAGAGCAGGAGGGCAGTGGTGATGCACACCTTTAATCCCAGAACTTGAGAGGCAAAGGCAGGTGGATCTCTGTGAGTTCAAAGTCAGCCTAGTCTACAAAGCAAGTTCCAGGACAGCCAGAACTGTTAAACAGAGAAGCCCTGTCTCGGTTTAAAAAAAAAAGTGGAGGGCCAGTGAGATGGCTCAGCACATTAGGAATTTGCCATCAAACCTGACAACCCAAATTTGATCCCCCAGGACCCACATGGTAAAGGGTGAGAACGAACTCCTTCCAGTTGTCCGTTGACTGCCACACTTAAGAATGCATACACACATACACTATGCAAAATAAATGTAATTAAAAATTATTTTAATCAAGCCAGGTGGTGGCGGCACATGCCTTTAATCCCAGCACTTGCCCAGAGGCAAGCAGATCTCCATGAGCGAGATCCAGGAAAGGCTCCAAAGCTACACAGAGAAACCCTGTCTAAAAAAAAAAAAAGAAAGAAAGAAAGAGAGAGAGAGAGAGAAAGAAAGGAAAGAAAGAAAGAAAGAGAGGAAGAAAGAAAGAGAGGAAGAAAGAAAGAAAGAAATTATTTAATCAAGTGGAAAGCAACTGAGGAAAACACGTGACTTCAATCTCTGGTTTCTCTATATACATTCACAGAAACAGGTACACACACATATAACAAGAAGTATACTTTTACAAAAAATTAAGAGAGTTTTAAATTAATTAATACTCACTGTAGGGTGGTGATGGTATGCACCTTTAATCTCATCACTCAGGAGGCAGAGGCAGGCAGATCTCTATGAGTCTGAGGCCAGCCTGGTCTACAGAGCCAGATCCAGGACAGCCAGGGCTACACAAGAAACCCTGTCTTGAAAAACCAAACCAACCAACCAAACAAACAAACAAAAAATTCAACTCACTGTATTCCAGCTTCTTTCTCTTCTTTTTCTCCTTCAATTGTTCCTCATCTTCTCTGACTCCCCCTCTTTCCCTTGTTTCTTCTCCCAGTGTATCATAAAATAACGGATCTCGATGAGCAGCCTTCTTATGGAAATGCTTTGTTTTGGATCCCCCTTTAACCAATACAACTTTTCTTTTCAAACAAGTGCAGCCAAACATGCAGTCTGGTCGACGGCAGTGAGCAGGCTGGCGCTTCTCCAAAGCTAGACTGGAACAGACACAACCCAGGCGACAGAAGTCATTGTTGCATGGAGGAGCTCGTTTCCTTATGATTGTGTGAATAGGTTTGGTTTTGAGAGATGCCTGAAGTGAAGTGAGAAAGTTAAAGTGTTACTGAGTCCTCCCAATACCACCACCAACTTACGAGTCACATATTTACCTACCTTCTGATTATGAGGACTAATACAAGATTGACATAGACTCAAAAGTCAGACTACACACATAATTAGGACTCTGAGTAAACAAGCTCCCACTCTAATGCATTAGCACATATCAGCGAAAGAAATTTCTCATTAAGACAAAGATATCAAATACAGGCTATTTACTCACTAGATACCACACATAATGTTCTTCTGCAGAACTGACAAATCTAAGGTGCATAGGTCAAACTTAATTATTTCAGGAGGTTCTCCTGGAACATAACAGGCTCATATTGCCTACACTACAACAGCAGCGTGAATAACACTCCGACAGCATATATGGTCTGAAAAAAAATAAAAAATAATTGCTATCTACTATTTTCTACAAAATGTTCTAACTAAACAATAAAAGGGAGGAAAATCATCCATGCATGAAACTTTATGAATGACTAGTAAATACAGGACACACACTAGAGAGTGGACTCAGTGGACAAGGTGCTTCCACTCAAAGCAGCCACCTGTAATCCCTGTACTTGGGGTGGGGGGGCAGAGATGGGGATCTCTGGGGCCAGCTGCTAGCTAACTAGCTCCAGTTTCAACAAGAGATCCTGTCTCTATAAATAAAGGGGAGAGGGTCTAAACAAGACATCTAACATAAACTTTAACCTACAAACACAAATGCATGCACAATAGAAATATACATGTATATATGTACACAACACACAAATTACAGAAAGCATTTACTGCCAACATCTCATGATCTTCAGCTCTAAAATTCAGTGCAGAATTTTTTTTTTTTTTTTTACTTATTGTGTGTGTATGATATATGAGGGTGCACACGCCACAGTACATATGCAGAGGTCAGAAAACAAGGTTGTGCAGTTGGTTCTCTTTATCTACCTTTACACTGTTTCTGGGGACTGAACTCAGGTTACCAGGCTTGTGCAGAAAGCATTTTAACTACTAAGCCAGCTTGCTAGCCCCAGAATTTTACTTTTTTAATTTATTTGTGGTATGTGTACAGTGTATGCATGTGTAACTGTGTGTGTGGTGTGTGTGTGTGTGTGTGTGTGTGTGTGTGTGTGTGTACATGTGCCACCTCATACATACACATTTGGAGGCCAGAGGTCAGTATCAGGTACCTTTATAACTTCCTACCTTTTTTGTTTGTTTAAGACAGGGTCTCACTATGCAGCCCTAGCTGTCCTGGAGCTCAATATGTAGACCAGGCTAGCCTTGAACTCACTGAGATCCACCTGCCTCTGTCTCCTGAGCACTGGGATTAAAAGCATACACCAAGCCAGGTGTTGTGTCCCACCACCCTTAATCCTAGCACTCGGGAGGAATAGACAGGCAGATGTCACCTAGGTAATTACAACGCTAAAACCCAGCTTATCCATTTACCCAAAGCATCAATGTCTAGTCTAATTTCTAGCTAAGCACCAATGTTTACAGAAAATAGCAAATACTTACTTGAGCAGTAAGCAGAGTTGTCAAGGAGACATCTGCTCGCTCTTCAGTAATATATGTCCTTGGTTTTCCTTCCCAGAGCGCACAGTCTTCCAGGTCCATAAGCTTTACTTGAGACTTCGACAACCCTAGAGGGCGTGTTCCTTGCTGCTGCAGCTGCTGTTGCTGCGCCTGTCGCAAACTAATCTGCTTTGGAAATGCACTTTCATCTACAGCAGGCACAACGAAGTTAGTCACCTGATTATCTGAGGCTGTACTTAAGGAATTCTTGGTAATTTTATCTCCTGGGATCACATGAGAGTTTTTCTGTTTTGGTGAAACAGGGTATGGTAAAATAGACTTATAAGATGATTTAGTTCGACCACTCAGTGTTGCTTGTTTGTTTTGAGATTTTGTTTTTCGAGAGGCAGTGGTTACAGAATGGGACTTCACAGAGTAAGAGGTAGAAGGGGAAACAGTAGATTGCTTCTTGAGTACACTATCAAGAGTTCGAACATAGCTGGTACTCTTGGTAGGTAGCTGGTATACTACTGGAGATGTGGGAGCATTGGAAGAGAAGCCCATGCTGGTTTCCATCAGCTTGCCTTCATTTTCCAGGTACTCATCTAGCTTATCACTACAGAAGGCAGAACGGTTTTTCAGTGAAGCCTCGGCATTTCCACCTAGAAGTAAGGAGATACAAGACATTTAAACCTTGGAGAGTTTTACATCTCTAGGAAAAACATTCTACAAGGTCAGAAGTACTTAGATACATGCTATTGAGACTTCTCTAAACTGTTCCTATTCAGAAAGAAGAAAAAAAAAAAAAAAAAAAAAGAAAACCAGGACAAATGAGACAGTGTTTCAGATACAAGTCATAAATCTTTTCACCTAACTATAGAAACCAGTGATGAACAAAAACATAACAGCAAGGGGAAAAAAAAAGAAATTAAATCAAAGAAGACTTCAACAGAATGCCAAGGATTATTTAAGAGACCTGAGTTCTCTGAAACAAAATACAAGGGAAGAGGGAAAGCCATAAAAAGAAGAGCATAACATTTAAGGGGTTTCCTTTGTTTGGTTTTGTTTTATTTTGAAACAAGTTCTCATTTTGTAGCCCTAGATGTCTTGGATCTGGCACTAGGCAAGACCTCTTGCAATCCACCTTCATTTGCCTCCCAAGTGACTGGACTACAACAGTATACATCAACAGACCTAGCAACATCCCATTTTTAGGAAAGCAAAATATTAGTAAAGATTTAAACATATTATCATTGTTATAAGACTATACAAACTCAAAGGTAAAACAGATTTATTCAGGACAAATAGCAAACTAAGTTGGTTAGGGTATAAACAGCAAACAAATGCAGTGTGAAATAGGTTCATATTGCCAACCAAAACCTTTGGGTTACAAGTTTATTCTAAAGCATGAGACTATCAGAACTACTAGACAATTCTGAAGTATATAGTTCTGAAATGATGCTTTTGTAACTAAGCATAATAAAAGGAAACACAGTTTGAAAGATGCAAGGATTATTAGGTTTGAAATGGATAGGAGTGGAACCCCAGGTTGTAACGAGGGAGAAAACAAATACCAGCAAGACTGTTTTCATTTCAGTTTAAAGGAGAGAGGGGAGGATAATGACAAGTAGTTGAATGAGACTGATTTGATTTGAAATAGAGTCTTCACTATGAAACCCTGGCTGGCCTGGAACTCACTATGTAGTCAAACTGGACTCAACCTCACAGAAATCCACTTGTCTCCAGTGTTGGGATTAAAGGCAAGCACCACTAACCTAGGCCAAGACTACATTTTTCAGAACATATGTAGAGTTTAAAACAATCATTACTGACCAGCCAGGCTTGATGGCATATGCCTATAATTCCAGCACTTGGGAGGCTGAGCAGGAGGACTGGGAGCTCAAGCCAGCATTCCACACTCAAAAGGACTACATCTCAAAAACAGAGAAAGAGCAGGCTTTGAACTAAATAGGAAAGTGCTTGAGAAGTTGTTAGGACCCTATGTTGAATCTCTAGAAAAAACCAAAACAACACAAAAAACAAAAGGCTAATTACCTTCATTCCTAGATGCAGAAGCACTATGAAATTTTCCTCTCCACCCTTTGATCTTGGTGAAGTCATTGGTCTTCCCTGTCCTAGAAACAAAAGGAAACCCAGCATCTATAAAAGAAAAAGCAAAAGAAATGACCAGAGTTCTAGTCAGCCAAATATGTCAAATTACTGTGTTTCTCTACATGATACATGCTATGTATTAACTCTATACCAAGAAACAAAAGATTTACTCTCTAAAATACCCTAAACGGATATCTAAATATCCTAAATTGGAGAATAAAAGTAATGCTTTAAAATTTATACTACAAAGAACCTAAACATTAAAGAAGAAAAAGTGTTCAATTATATAAATGCTATACACTCACCAGGAGAGGCAGGGTTGGTTCCTGTAAGGTTCCAAAAGGGAAAGCTGGTGGCTGGAGCCAAAGGCAGTTGGACTCCCAAGTATTTAAGATCAATGCTCATTGTTGGGTCCACTGAATTCAGTTTTAAGCCCACTACAAGAAAAAAGGACCACAGTAAAAAGCAAAATGATGAACTAAACCGTAACAGCTCCACTTAAATCTTTACCTTATGAAGCTGGGTGGTGGTGGCGGCGGCAGCGTATGCCTTTAATCCCAGCACTTGGGAGGCAGAGCCAGGCGGATCTCTGTGAGTTCGAGGCCAGCCTGAGCTACCAAGTGAGTTCCAGGAAAGGCGCAAAGCTACACAGAGAAACCCTGTCTCGGCTACACAGAGAAACCCTGTCTCGAAAAACCAAAATAAATAAATAAATAAATAAAAAATAAATAAATCTTTACCTTATGGTATTACATATTACCTACCCTTGAATAAGGGGCAAAATCTATGATTTGTTTACAACCAATGGAATGTGGCACAGGGCACGGGAACATTCATGATTATGTACATGTGATAACCTAGAAATGTTGCTGAAGCTGTAAGAAAATAAATTCTGTCAATCAGTAAGATGGGGGGGGGACTTGGTGGTGGTAGCGAATGCCTTTAATCTCAGCACTTGGAAGGCGGAAGCAGGTAGATATCTGTGAGTTCAAGGCTAGCTTGGTCTATGAAGTGAGTTCCAGGACAGCCAGGGCTACACAGAGAAACCCTGTCTTGAAAAAACATTAAAAAAAAAAAAAAAAAAAAAAAAAAAAAACCTCAAAAACCAAAAAGGGGGCGGGGATAAGCTAAGGGGAGAGCAGAGATCCTCTCTGGCAAATGAAGAGAAAAACAGCCTTGCCAATTGCTTCATCAACATCTTGATTACAGCTTTTTGAGAACCTAAGCAAGGGACACAAGCCATGCTCATACTGCAAATACACAGAAAATGTAAAATATAAATGTATTTTGTTTTACGTTGCCAAATTTGTAGCAATTCTTAAGCAAAAAAAAAAAAAAAAAAAAAAAAAAAAAAGAGCAAAATTCAAATCTTTTATTTTTTAGCCCCTGAGGTTGAGAGGCCTTCTAGAATTTCTAATAAAACCTTGACACAGATAGAGTTTCTGGCCTAATTATAGGCACTAATTCTTCAATTATTATCAATGAGCCTAAAATAAGACTTACTTATAAATTAAGAGACAATACTTTGGGAAAAAATTTTACCAGAATTTTTACAAAACGAAGGCCAAAAGGAGCTTAAAGGTTACATAGAATAACACTGTAATGGATAGGTTACCACTAAAAACAAACAAAAAAAAATATATTAAGTAGGCATGTAAGCACTGGAAAGTCAAGAGGATAAGATAGAGGCCAGTCTGGTCTACAATATAACCCCATAATAAATTATTATATAATAGGAAACAAAAGTAACAGGCTCAAGTTTCCAATCAAAAACTCACAAAGGATCTAGGAAGTTGACGTGTGGAAGTCAGGACAACTTGTAGGAGTTATATCTCTCTTTTTACTACAGAGGTTCCAAAGACTGAAATCTAATTATCAGATTTGGCAACAAGTACCTTCACGAACTCTGTCATTTAAATTTTTTAATTAAGTTTCCAACACTCCTCCAAATGTTATGTACTTGTAGACACATAGTGAGGAAAATACTCTTGTATTTATGCTTAAACACTTGTGCCTGTACATGTGGAGGTCAGAGCAGATAATAGGTATCTTCCTCAATCACCCTTCACTGTGTTTTTTCTGACAAGGTCTCTCACTGCACCTGGAACACTCCACCTTGGCTAAACTGACCAGACAGCAGAATTAGGGATTCTTTTGTCTCTTTTTTCCAAGCACCAAGAAGATTGCAGGCATATACTGCCACACCTGACTTTCTTATGTGTGTGTATACTGGGAATCAAAATAAGATGTCATACTTGACAGCAAACACCCTTTATCCACTGAGCCATCTCTTCAACCCCAAGAAAAGTGTGTGTGTCCTTCAAGATGTTATTTAAGAAATAAAAATAGGACTCTCAACCCCACACAGCAAATTAAAAAAAAAACAAAAACAAAAAAAAAAACCCACAAATGTAAAACCAGAGTTTTAAAATGCAAAATGCTCCCATTTTGAAGAGAAAACACAGCTTTCTGTGATACATTATACACACACATACTCCTTATTATATATAACTAGAGTAAGGACCTATATGTGTTTTTAAGTTGAAAAGAAATTTAGAAGCAGAGAAAATAAAAAAATTGCTAGTTGAGAGGTACTGAAATAAAATCAAGGCTAGAAGGGAAAGAGAAAATAAAGAACAGAGAAATAAGCAAAAAGAGATAGGAAGGAAAGAAAGGAAGGAGACAATGGACAGAAGACAAACTGGCTTGTCCATACTTTGAAACTAGTACCTTCTTGAAGAGCAGGATGTATCACCTGCTTATGCCGCAAAGACTTCAAATCTTCTATTAATTCCTTTTCCAACTGGGAAATTCTTGTTCTGCAACCTAGTCACAAAACAGTGATAAAATAAAATAATGTACATATCAGAGAGAATAAAAGTTCCACACTTCACTACTACAGCCCCAACAGCAAATACATCTGAATGTATACTGTTATATAATACCTGGATCGTTTGTGGTTGTAGTCGGAAGACTAGAAGGTTCTTCTGTGGTCCCATCAACTGCATGAATATCTAGTGCCTCCTATATATTAAAAATAAAATCCAGTTTATGTTACTTCTAAAATTTTTAAAGGAAATTAAATAAAATGACGATGATGACCAGAGGCTGGAGGGAGTGCTCAGTAGGTACAGTGCTTACCATGTAAAAACGAAAACCTGGTTTATCATCCCCAGTACCCATGTAAAAGCTGGGTATGGTGGCACTTTTCTGTAACCCCTAGTGGGGTTGGGGTGAAGCAGACAGGAGGATCTCTGGCGCTCATCGGTCAGCTAGCCTAGCCAATCAGTGAGCTCCAAGTTTAGTGAGAAGCTTTCCCAGTAACAGAGGAGGAGGAGAAGACCAGGTAGAAAGACATCCAGCATCTACAGTCAACTTAAGAATAATAACTAGATAATCTTTCATTCTATTGGGCATGATAAATTTAATTCAGTAGTTATATACATCTCGATTGGCTTTGAAAATTTGAGTTTATAAATTTATAAACTCAAGTTCCAGTTGCTTTTGGGATACTATCTTACAAGTATTCCAACGTACAGTATGGCTCGTTAAGGAAGGGAATGGCTCAGTTGCCTTTAGCCTAATGGCTATGGGTGAGATAGGACCTCTGTTGGTCTTTTCTGTGTCAAACACACAAATTGCAAGCCCAGTGCCACTTTGAGATCTTTGGCAGCAATTAACTATGCAGCTCACACATGATTGAGCCGTTATGATAATGAGTCTTCAGAGACGGGTAATACTGGGGGGCACTCATCAACCTAAGACAGAGCACCTGTGTGGCCTGGGCAGGCGTCTCCATGACAGTTAAGGTGACCTGCTGACATCCCACGCAACCCAAGTCAGAAGCTCATTTTTTAATAAAAGGGGGACCTGTAGGTACCTGGCCCCCGTTTTGGGTAACTGTTGCCTTGCTTGAGGACCTTGACCTTGATATCCTCCCTATGCTAATTCCCTGCCAGGTTCCACCCTCCTGAATGCTTAAGGGAAGTTCCTTGTCTGTGTATCCTGAATAATGGGCGTTAACAGCTTAGATGCAAGATTATAAATCATCAGTAGCGAACTTCTGCCCTCCAGGGTCCTCCCATTGTGCTGTATTTAAGACCCCCTACCCCCTTCAAGAAATGACATTCGACATTTAAAATTTAAATATATATATTTGAATGAATACCACAAATGTGATTAATATCATGAGTGTAATTAATGAATATCATGAGTGTAATTTAAAAAATAAATTAAAAAGAAAGAAAGAATACTAACTAGACTCCTTAAAACATCTGCAAGAAAAATAGTATGCATGTAGGGTCAGAGGAGGGCAAACCCTAACACTAATTATGTAAGACTCAAGTCATCAAGACTGCTAGCACTGAGCTGGACATGGTGACACACACCTTTAGTCCCAGCTCTCAGAGGAAGCATCAAATGGATCTCTGTGAGTTCAAGGCTAGCCTAATCTACAGAGCCGACTGCATTCTAGTATAGTCAAAGCTGTGTAGAGAGCCCGTCTTCAAAAAAGAAAAAAAGACTGCTAGTTATTGGTTCTCCAATACGCTACAACACTGTTACTAACCAGTGGTAGGAGAGATGAAGTATCTCAGGAAATAAAAAAAAAGTGCACTTTTCATATATTATTACACTTTTTTTGAGTCTACAACAATGAAAATTCCAAGTTCAATTTCCAGCACCAATGTCAGATGGCTCACAACTGCCTGTAACTCTAGCTCCAGGGCAACCCAATGCCTCTGGCTTCCACAGGCACCTGCACTCACATACAAAGACACACATAAATCTTTTTTTTTTTAATCAGATAAATATCCTGCATAAATTATAGTGATATCGAAGCAAAGGTACATTTTTAAAGTCTATTTCAAAGCAAGTAAGTATGTTAAGAGGTGATTACTGTTAACTAAACCAATGTGAAGATACTCATTCCCTTTCCCCAAACATACTCACAAATGGATACATTAACAAAAGCAGATCCTAAATTTTAAGCCAATACATAATTCAAAACAGACCTTAGAAAGAAAGCTGATCATCATAATCTTACCTTTGATTCAAAGGAAACAAAGAGCACACCATCCACATCTTCTAGATCAGGCTTCACATCAGGGAAGGTATTTCCAGGGCCTACAGGAATATTCTTTGTAGCAGTTAAAGACTTCCCTGTGTTTTTAGGTGGTCTCCCTGCCTTAGAGAGTCTCACCTTTCGAGGCCTTCCTCTTTTTCCAGGAGTATTTAGAGAGGCACTCTGGCTAGCATTCACAGTCTTTGAGGGTGTTGTCATTTTAAGCACAGCTGTTCGCTTTTTGCCCAAGTCCTCTTTTCCTGAAAACGAGTCTCCAGGTGATCCCTTTGAACTGTCATTTGTTCTCTCTGTGCTACTGCTATCAAACATGTCAGGATAGTTCCACTGAGGTTCTTTAAGTAAAGTATATTTTTGTACCATTCTGGGATCTGATGAATGTTTTCTGAGACTATTTTCTGAATCCTTACTTAAGCAAAAGCCAGTCCCACTGGAATTTTCAATATATGCAGGCAAATATTCTAGTTCTGCCAACACTGATTTATCTTTTCGAGATGTGGCAAGCATATTATCAGGGAGTTCAGAAATTTTCACTGTGTTTTTGGTGACTGCACAAGGTTCTAGGTAAACCACTGGCATTTTTCCAGCATCTAATTTAAACATTTTAGCTTTAGCAACACCTGGGCTACTCGGTAGCCATTTATAAGATGGATGATCAGCTTCCAAGTTATCAACTTTATTGTGTCTCTTTAGTTGTTTCTCTAATATAGGATCGTCATCGCTGTTGGAGTAGACATCCGTTTCCTCATCTGTCTCTTCTTGTTTCACGGTGACCCCTTCTGGGCATTCACCAAGTTCATAATCGTAATCATCTAGAGGCTCCTCTTTAATAACGACATTAAAGTTTCCATTCTGGTTTAATGGTGAGGCAATCTGGGAATCATCTTCAAAACTGTTCGCAATAAGACTAGAGAGAGAGAGGAAGATAAAAAGTATAGAACTATTCATAAACAAGACTCAAGACGGGAAAAACAGTTAAGACGAATTAATGTATCAGATTTCATGAGCCATTCCTTAAAAATTGTCTGTAACTTAACGAAGTACACAAAAACAATTTACTAACATAACACATTTATCAATGTTTTATAAAAAAAAAAAAATACAATTCAAGAGCAAAGTTCCAGGGCTGGGAATATAGCTCAGTTGGTAGAGTTCTTGCATAGAACACAAAAGTCCTGAGTTCAATCCCTATTACTATATAAACTGACCCCACTTATATAAATAAAGCATGGGAAAAGAATATAGTTTACCCTTATCATTAAATCAAAATGCAGAGTACCTTATAAAATGTGCTTGCCTTTAGATATTGATCAGATATACAGAACTCCATATTGAAGTCAGCTAGAACTGATCAAAAACTTAAAATGTATGCATCATCAATTGCCAATAAGCAAGAGGAAAAGGAAATGTCTATCACAACTAGGAATTACAAAAAATTAATGTGCTTTCAAACTGCTAGTTCATTTCTGTATTTCAGATAAAATATATAAACAACATTTAACATTTTAACCAGTACATTCTTAGTATACTCAGGTTACTATCAGAAGATCTTCAATTTTTCAAATTAAAAAACTCACTTTTAAGGAATAAGGGTGTGGCTCAATAGTAGAATACCTGCCCAACAAGTGCAAGGTCCTAGGTTCAATTTCAACACCCTCCCCACCCCCCCAAAAAGAAATGCTTCCAACATAAGGATTTACCAGAGCAGCTGGGCAGCGCATTCATGGTAATAGTAAGGTAATGAAATATGTCTTTTTAATCTCAGCACTCAGAAGCAGGTGGACCTGAGGTGAGGCCAGATCTACATAAAGAATTTCATGCCAGCCAGGGCTATAGAGAGAGACCCTGAATCAAAAATAGATAGATAGATAGACAGATGATAGATAGATAGATAGATAGATAGATAGATAGATAGATAGATAGTTTGCCAATAACTCTTCCAAAATAAAAGGCTAGGTTACATACAACTGGGGACTCAGTCTGTCAAGTACTTGCCCAGGCAGGATGTACAAAGCCCTAGGTCAATCCTCAGCATCACATAAATCAAGCATAATGGCACATATGTGTAATCTTAGCACTTAGAAAGTGGAGACAGAGAGGGTAAGATATTCAAGATCAGGCCTTTGAGTTGGCTCAGTGGTAAAGGTACCTGCTGTTGAGTTAAATCTGATGTGATATCTGGGACCAACATGGCAAAAGAAAAACCAACTCCCACTACACCTCTGACCTACACACACACATACATACATACATACATACATACACACACACACACACACACACACACACACACACACACAAAGTAAAAATAATTCAAGAAAGGTCAGCTGAGTGGTGGTGGCGCACACCTTTAACCGCAGCATTCGGGAGGCAGAGGAAGACAGATCTCTGAGTTTGAGACCAGCATGGTCTACAGAGTAAGTTCCAGGATAGCCAGATCTACAGAAACCCTGGTCCGAAAAACCAAAACCAAACAACAACAAAAAAGGTCAGCCAGGCTGAGCAGTGGTGGTGCACACCTTTGATCCGGCACTCAGACAGGCTGATCTCTGAGTTCCAAGACAACTAAGTCTACACAGGGAAACCGGGGGCGGGGGGGGGGGGGCAGCTGTGGAACAATCCTTTTCTACACTGTAAATATGTATTACTCTCTTGGTTAATAAAAAGCTGACAGGCCAGTAGTTGAGCAGGAAGTTAGACAGGAAAGCAAGACTGAGAATGATGGAAAGGAGGAGGGAGGAGTGAAAAGGGACACTAGTCAGCTGCTGGGCAAGCAGGACATGTAGAAAATGAAGTAACAAGTCATGAGCCATGGGGCAAAGCATAAATAGAAATATGGGTTAATTTAAGTGTAAGAGTTAGCTAGTAACAAGCCTGAGCTATTGGCCACATATTTCTAGTTAATATAAGCCTCTGTGTGGTAATTTGGAAAGCAGCTGCCAGGTATTTGGGAACAGACAGTTGGGATGGGAAAGGTCCCTAATGTCTGTTTACATATGGCATTCCAACATGTGGCTGAAATTTCCATATAAAACCTGAGACAGCTTGGAAAAAAAATTCTAAACACACAAAAACATAGTCAAACGAGGCTTCTTGGCAATAGCCTTTAATCCAGTGGGCTTTGTTTACAGGCAGTGAGCAGAGGCTCGGCTCCTTTAAGAGACAGCTTCCTGGCTTGGTGCTAGCCGCAAAAACTGCGAGGCTCTTTTCAGAGGCCCTGTTCCCACTTAAATGGAGTTTATGAACAGTGGGCAGCATGCTACTTGTGACAAGTGTGGACCCAGAAACTTCTCAGAGTTAGGGTGGTAAACATGGCTCCCAGAGCTGGGGGTAAACCTACCTCCACCATGAGACTAGACTCTCAGGGAACCTAGGGGGAGGACCCAGCACCAGCATGCCATGATCTAAGTTACACAGCAGGTTTTTTGTTTGTTTGTTTGTTTGTTTTTGCTCATGCAGACATAAAAGGTTACAGATGTGCAGTAAGGACAGATTCAGATGAAAAGAGCCTCTAAACAGATCACAGTGTGTTTAAAAAATATGTGTAAGCTTGGGAGAGAGAGGTTAAAAAAAGAATATATAGTCTTAGATTTAAATATATAATTTAAAAAGTCTTTAAAGAAGGAATAGAATAATAAAATATAGTAAGTCACATAAAGATGGAAACACAGAGAGTCAGGATGCTGTATGTTATTCTACTGTCTAAATTTTTTGACTGCTAATGAACAAATGATAACTGCTGAGAGACATTTGATTATGAAAGCTGCTAGATTAAACCAACCTATATATTTTAAAAAATATCTTGACTTGAAAATTTAAGTCTTACTTTGGGAAAGAGGTTCTGCTTTTGTTTCCACAGGAAATGAGAGGCTCTGGATTCATTCTGGGTTAGGAAAAATCAGGTTTTATTGAGGAAGACCCCCTCTGAAAAATCTGATGGGAATGGTTGGCCCAGATGATTCAAAGTTTCAGAATGCTTCTGTTGCAGAGTCCTCTGAATTCTGAATATAGAATGGCTTCCAGGCTGCTGGCTGAGATAATCCAGCCTCACAGAATACTCCAGTCATGACTTGACCATACTCATAAATTTTCTCAGGGTCCCCCAAAAATTAGCAGTACCCCAAATCAGCAGGAAGTAGTCTAGAAAACTACACCCACATTTCCAAAAATAAATTATGAATGTTTATCATCATTTGGAGGGGGGGGTGGTTACAAGTTGTTATTGGTAATAGTCAGAAAAAATGCTGAACAAAGGGGATTAGATTCAGGGATCTCATTCTAAAAAGAAAAAGGGGGGATACAGAAATAGGATAAAAGGGTAAATTATTGACTCTACTTTTAAACAAAAAAAAACCTACTAGTCTCAAATATTTTACATTGGTATGGATTTTTGTATATTGATATAAATTTGAGGTTATTTTTGTTATGCTGTATGTGTTTCTACTTTTGTTTGAGATATTGTGCTTAAGCAACTCATTTAAAAAATATAATGTATAGTTAAAAAATACAGGTTAAAATTCATCATCTATAATAGTTACCCATATCTATCAAACTTATAGTCATCTTAGGTTTTCTAGGTATACAGAAACATATTTCAGATAAATACATAATCTTCAAACACTTCAAAGACCTACAGAATGTGTCATTTAAAATGTTTTAATGACTTAGGCTTCCTGTGACAGTGAGATATGTCTGCTCCTGGCAGCACCAATCTACTTCAGAGAAAATGCATCAAAGAAACTCTGTATGGAGTTTGTTTTCTTTATGGCAAAAGCTAGCCATGTGGGCAAAGAAACTGTCCTTGCCTCAACTGCTGACAGTTACTGTCCAAACTGGACAAGCAGGACACAAGAAAGGCAACTGACAAACTTTGCCAAAACAAGGTAGGACAGTCCTTCAAAATTCCCTGCTTCTCAGGAAAATAGAGATATGTCAGATATGCTAGGCCTGTAGGTCAAAGATGAATGCACCAAGGTTGCAGAGTAAGTTTGGGTGACTGTCCAGGCAGCCTAATGGCCCTGTCATTAGGTAACATTTCATCCTTCTGGATGGAGTCTTTGATTGAGTTGAAGACTAGAAAGTCATAGTTATAATTTCTCTTAGTTATGATAAAAGGGTAAAAATTAGACATAAAACTTAGGACTCAAAAAGATAGCCGGGCAGTAGTGGCACACGCCTTTAATCCCAGCACTCGGGAGGCAGAGCCAGGCGGATCTCTGCGAGTTCGAGGCCAGCCTGGGCTACCAAGTGAGTTCCAGGAAAGGCGCAAAGCTACACAGAGAAACCCTGTCTCGAAAAACCAAAAAAAAATTTAAAAAATTAAATTAAATTTAAAAAAAGATAAGATAGATGATAGAGTATTTTCTTTAATTTTGCCAAATACAAATAGACATTGTTACTGTAATTCTTACTTAGTAATTGTTTTGTTGTATATAGTTTTACTATATCAAGGTTAAAAACTTCCTTTTTAATTAAACAAAAAGGGGGAAATGCTGTGGAACAATCCTTTTCTACACTGTAAATATGTATTACTCTCTTGGTTAATAAAAAGCTGACAGGCCAGTAGTTGGGCAGAAAGTTAGACAGGAAATCAAAACTGAGAATAATGGAAAGGAGGAGGGCGGAGTGAAGAGGGACACCAGCCAGCTGCTGGGCAAGCAGGACATGTAGAAAATGAGGTAACAAGCCATGAGCCATGGAGCAAAGCATAAATAGAAATATGGGTTAATTTAAGTGTAAGAGTTAGCCAGTAACAAGCCTGAACTATTGGCTGGTCATTTATAATCAATATAAGCCTCTGTGTGGTAATTTAGGAAACAGGTGCTGAGTATTTGGGAACAGGTGGTCAAGACAGAAAATGTCTGCTTACGGGGTGAGGGGTTGGGGGGGGTGAAGCGGGGTGGAGAAAGAAGCTCAAGGTTAATCTTGAATGCATAGTAAATACAAGGTGTTCCAGACCAGCCAGAGCTATATGAAACTATCTCATACAGCCAGAGCTATATGAAACTATGGCATGGGTGGGTGCTAAGAGTATCTACAGGGAAGTACATATAACCAAGAAAGATTTTTTTTTTAGAACTGATTGAGGGAGAAAAAGCCCCTCCTTCCAATTAGTTATTTAAAGACTTAAAGCTGTACCAATATGGGTCTTGTAGACATGGTAGGACTAAAGAGTTAGGTTAATGTCTACGATTTCAAAGAGTGTTCCAGATGAAATTAGAATGATCAAATATAGAAATCTTAAAGCTAAATCTCTGTACCTCTATTTTTTCCTTCTAAATACTTATACAAGTCACACTATATACACACAACACATTCAGTTACAAACAATATACAATGAAACAGAATTATAGGCAATTTTTTTCACTTCAAAAATCTATTTAAAAAAAAGAACTGTATTAATGTTATGTCCCTGTTCAAAGGTATTTTGAAGACTTTTGAAACTAAAAAGACATTTCCTAGAGTGGGTTTTTCAACATCCAATTTCATCTATCCTGCTTTTAGGCTCACCTTAAACAATAACCTATACAATATTTCATGTACTACAGCCACACAAATACAATTTACTATCTTAGTTGAACAGAATACAATTCCAAAGGGCATCAAAGTACTCCATAAAATAGAAAGGGAAGTAAGTAGTGCTGAGAAATTCATTCTACAAATCCAGTATTACCCTGATTAACAAAACAAAACCAGTTAAGGATATAACAAAAACAGAAAACTAAACCAATTTCCCTGATGTACAAAGATGCAAAAATTCTCAATAAAAAGTTTAACATCTATTCATAAAGACCTATAGAAACTAGAAATGGAAGAAACACCTCAACATCATAAAGCAATATGAACCTGTGCTAAATGGAAAAAAAGTAAAAACATTTCCTCTAAAGTCAGGAACAAGACAGGTGTCTACTCTGTTCATTCTTTTCTAAGACAGTGGTTGAATTGAAGTCTCAGAATGAGATAAGAAAGAAAGAAAACACACAGACACACAGAGAGGGAGAGGGAGGGAGAGAGGGAGGAGGAGAGGGAAGGGGAGAGAGAGGAGAGGGGGAGAGGAGAGGGAGAGAGGGAGAGGGGGAGAGGGGGAGGAGAGAGGGGGAGAGAAGGAAAATAGCCTCTTCAACAAATGGTGCCAAAACTAGGATATCTATACCGAGAACTAAGGAGGAAATTACTGTGATGGTTCATTTTCATTGTCAATTTAGTAACATTTTGAATCAACACAGAAACATTATTTCTGATGTGTTTATGAGGTTATTTTCCAGAAAAGATTGAGGAAGGAACACTCAACCCAAATATGATGAGCTTCTACCTCCCATTGGCTGGGGTGCCAGGCTGAATAAAATTCAAAAAAGAGAAACCCAGTGGAGCACCAGTATTCATCTTCCTGTACCTCCTGATAGTGGAGACAATGTGCCAGCTACTTCACACTACTGCCACCATGCCTTTCACACCACGATGGACTGTACCCTCAAATTGTGAGCCAAAAATGAATCCTTCCTTAAATTGCTTTTGTCAGAAACAAGCACGTATTATACAAAAATCTATTCAAAATGAATCAAAGACCTTAAAAAATTAGAGAACAAAACCCCAAAACTATAGTGAAGACTTTAGCCCACTTTTTTCAATTAAGAGTCTGCTGGAGGATCTATTTAGTGGTTACACACTTGTCAATGATGTGGGAGGACCTAAATTCAATCTCCAGTACTATCATTACCACTCTCTCCCATAAAAATCAGTAGGGAACAGGTGATGGTGTGCACCTTTAATCCCAACACTCTGGAGGCAGAAGCAGGCTACAGAATGAGTTCCTGGACCGCCAGAACTATATATATAGTGAGACCCTGTCTCAAAAAACCAAAAACAGAAAAAAAGAAATCATTAAGGAGACAGAACTCAGTAGTATTATCAGTTACATTTACTAAGTTAACTGTAGAAGATTACATTCAAAGAAGGGCGAACACACCTGTAACCTCAGCACTTGGGAGGCTGAAGCAGAGATTATGAATTCAAAAGTTTGGGCTACAGTGAATACCAGCCAGAAACAGAGCAAAAGACATAGTCTTGCAAAACAAACAGAACCTCCACCATTCAATATCGATAAAATATGTAATTCTTTTCAAATATACATAAAGTATTACCCATCAAAAAAGACATTAGGCTGGCAAACAACAAAGCCTTAATAATTTCAAAAGTTAAGTTGCTTATGCTTTTTGGCAGAAATGAACTCAGACAATAAATAAGTAAGAAACAATGCAAATATCAAAATGTATACAATACAAACTAAAGTAGTGGCAAATTTAGTTTTAAATACATATGCTAAGGAAAGCAAAATGTCTAAAATAAATTCTCTATTATAGGAATTTATTTTCAGTAAAAGGCTAAAAAAGGTAAAACATTTAAGTTATGCCACTAAAGCCAACTACACTACACAGAGAGGATAAAAGAAAAACAACAAGCATGCGGCTTGTACCTATAGGTAGTAGTTTCAATGTGTCCCTCAAAAGTCTGTGTATTAGAAACTTAACTCCAAAGTGATGTTAGTATCATTTGGAGACAGAGTCTTTCTAGGGTAAAGATTGGATGAGTGCCTTTGCAGAGCATTCACAGTATTTTAAGAATAAAAGAAACCAAGTCTAGAACACTTGCTGTCTCACAATGTGATACCCCCCACCATGTTATGATGTAGTGAGAAGACTTCCACAAATGCCAAACAGATACCAACTCCATGCTCTTCAATTTTCCAGCCTTCAAAACAAAACAGGCAAATAATTTACCTTGTCTCTGGTATTTTATTCTAGCAAAATAAAATGAGCTAAAATGTTGTATTGGGAAATAATTTTAAATAGTAAAGGATGGGGATGTAGCTCAGTGATAAAATTTGCCTAGTATGCCCTGGGTTCAAACTTGAGCACACCAAGTTGTAGGTCCGGGTGCCAGAAGCCTGTAATCTCAGCAATGCAGGTTAAAGCAGGAGGATCACAAATTCAAGGTCTACCTGAGCTACAGAGTGAGTTCAAGGCAGCATAGGCAACTTACTGTGACATTTTCTCAAAAAGAAAAGAAAAAGGAAGTTGGGAGTTAACCCAGTGGTAGAACACTTTCCTAACACACGAGTCTCGGTGGTCAGTCCCCAATACAATCATAAAACAAAATAGGTAGTATGTGAGCTAGGGTAGTAGTTCAGTTGGTGGAATATCTGCCAAACCATGCATAAGACTTTAACTTCAATCCCCACAACTGAAGACAGAAAGAGAAGGAAAGAAGAGAAATGTAAAATTGATAATTGGGGTCTGGGTAGATGACTCACTCAGTGATTAAAATAGGAATTGGGGACTGGGTAGATGGCTCACGCAATGATTAAAATAGAGCTGTGCAAGTAAGTATGAGGACCAATGTTTGGAACCTCAGAACCCATAAAAATGCCAGGTAGGAATAGTAGCCAGCCCTTAATTCCACCCTAGGTAGGCAGAGATAGGACCCCAAAGCCAGGTGGCTAGCAAGACCAGCCACAGTGACAAGCTTTGCATTTGATTAAGAGACCTTGACTCAATGAAAAAGGTTGAAGAGTCAACATCACCATTGGGTCTTCACGTGGCCCCATCCGCACACATCCATAAACACATAAACACACACAAACAAAATGGTGGGAAAAACTAGTAGTTGACATTAGTCTTATGATTTAGACAGAGGCAAAAACAAGAACAGCTAAAACACTAAAGTTCTTCTAGGAAAAAGAAGTAAAGGATGGCCTTAGGGCAGTAAATTCAGCTTATGAGTACATCTGATACTTTAATTGGATAAACTGTTTCAGTTATAATTTAGTTTTTCCCTTTTTCACAATAGTGAATTGTCTACATGTGTTAACAAGAAACAAGCCACAAATAAAAGTTCCTTATTTTTGATTAATTATCCAATCTGGCTATACCCTGAATCCAGTGGATATTCCTTACAGAAAAATAACTTGACACATCAAAGAATTAAAAGCAGGTGTGGTTTGCTTTATAGTAACTGCTATCAACATCTACTGCATTCCACAAAACCAATGAATTAACTCCAAAATCTGGCCCATCTCAATCTTCTTTTTATCTCTAAGAACAGGAAAAACTATTACCCAACTGGAAAGATGATCAGTGGGTAATGGTGGTCGTCATCAAGCCAAATGACCTGAGTTTGATATCCCAGACCCACAATGATGTAAAAGCGAACACCAACTCCCTAAAGTTGTCCTTTGACCCTCCCACACACAAAATAAGTAAGTAAACAAATAAATAAATTAATAAATAAATGTAAGAAGAAAAACTATGACTTACCTTTCAGAAATTTCATGCTTCAGTTGAGGAACTTCAAGTGCTGCATCAGTACTAATAAAACCAAGAAAGTCTTGTTTTACATTATGGGGTGGCTTCTCCAAAGCGAGGCCTGATGTTTCATGACCCCTTAACACAGGATCAAAATCACCTGAATGTATCTCTGATCCCTCGCCTTCAGTAAGACGAACACTATTCCCTTCTTGATCAGAGCTATTCCTTTGTTTTCCATCTCTCTGGGGTTTACTGCTTAACCCATCATCCCGAAAGCCTTTGGCAAATGGATTATAATCTATTTTCAACTGGGTAATCTGAATGTTTTGATAAGCTGTTACTGCAAAGAATTCAGTCTGGGGGAAAGTAAAAGTATGAACACCAGGGCCATTTAATTGTATCACTTCTGTAGCCTTTTCTGCAGGCACCAAATGAAGCCTTGGCAGGTAACGATGCATAGAGTGCAAGATAATATGCCCTTCCTGGTCCAGTGTATTGTTGGTAAGTTTGAGTTTATAGAAAGATACTGGTTGATGCATCCAATAATGACCTGTGGAAGGAGATTCTGGATGAATAAAAACTCTCCCCAAAACATGGGGTTCAGCCTTCCCACTGGGTTCCCACCAGCGACCATTCCACTTATAACGATGGTTATCCACTGGAGATATGTCCATCACAAGGATATACTTTAAATTTGAATCTAAGCCTGTTATCCAATAGCGACAATAAGGAAACATACGTCTTCCCTGCTTAGTCAGAATCATCTCTGTACTTCGATTATGGAACTCATTCCACATACTATTGTTATCAAGGGTAACAGTGATTCTTCCCACAGTACAATCCGCTGGAAGGCAAATCTTCCCTTTAGATTTTCCTGGTGATGATACCCTACTCGACAAAGTACAGGCATCTCGATTAGTAACCAAAATTCCTTGATCAGTTTTGCCATTTCCTGGCTGTTTCAGGATGACAAAGAAGGTAGGTGCTGCTCCTGTCACTGTCCCACCATCTTGATTAGCCAATAGAATTTGCTGTTTCTCTTCCATGATTCCAGTGAGAATTTCAGTAGTAAGAAAACCGTAGTCAACACATAGTCACAACTGCCTTCTCACCCTAAAAACAAAAAACAGAAGAAAACTTTAATCAACTCAGATTTATGCAAACAAAAATACAACTGTTATGGCTGAACTGTAGCTTGTAGCTCATCTGGTAGACATTTGCCTAGCACTCATGAAGCCCTGGGTTCAATTTCCAGCAATGCAAAAACCAGGAGTGGTGGTGTAGGCCTGTACTCTTAGCACTTGGGAGATGGAGAGAGAAAGAGCACAAGTTCAAAGCCCATGCTCCAGTAAATAACCCCCAACCCAATCTACTTAAACTCAGTGGAGGTCAGTGAGATGGCTCAGCAGGAAAAGGTACTGGTCAGACAAGCCTGTAGATCTGAGTTCAATCCCTGAACCTTACGTGAATAGAGAAAATAGATTCCAAAAGTTGTCCTTTGACCTCCACGTTCATCAGGAAGTATGCAGACCCACACAAGCACAAAATAATCATTTATTTTAAAACTTCAAACTCACTGAATTACAAAAAAAGAGAACATTAATGTAGGAGGATGACTTGAGAAAATGTGTTTCAACTAGAGAGGGAAGGAAGAAATGAGGGTAATGAGGAGTAGGGGTAAAATGACTTAAAATCCATTATATGCAAGTATGAAATTGCCAAAAAAAATAATTAAAAAGTTCAAGGGAGTTCAAGATCACCCTGGAACACATGAGATCCTGTCTCAAAAAAGGAAAAATACAACTGATTGTGTTATCCAAAAAATATTCCTAATTCTCTTAAGACACTGCTTATATCCTTCTTTCAATCACTATAAGGGTGTTCATTCTGGAATACCTAATCATTCTTTAAAAAAAAAAAATGTGGTAGGAGTTCTTGAGACAAGAGTCAGAGAACAGGCTAGCCTCAAACCTACAGCAGTTCCCCTCTGTCTGACTCTCAAGCACTGGGATTATCCTAATCATTTCTATCATTTTTGTAAACTAATTTTAATCTAACTAGTTAAAAATTACTCATTCTATCTCTCAAAAAATTAATAACAACACTGTAATCTTATACACACTAAAATTATGTATTCATTTTAGAAAAAACTATATAAACTGGTGTAGTTCTCATGATATCCTGGCATTTAGAAGGCTAAGGGAGAAAGATGACTTAAGCTGAATGCCAGTTTGGGCTACAGTCAGAGAAGCTCTTGGATACAGAAGATGGCTGTTCCCTTGGGCAGATATTTAGCTTAGACTTCTGTTCTGCTTTCTAATAAAACTTCGTACTACTTCAGAAAAGGGGATAAAGGGAGTTGTAGTTCAGTTGGTACAGTACTCACCTATTAAACCAACTAAAAGGCCTGGCTTTGATCCCCAGCTCCATATAAATTGAGCATAGTGGCCTAGCACATGCTTATAATCCTAGCACTAGGGAGATGGATGTAAGAGAATCAGAAGTTCAAAGTCATCCTGGACTATGTGAGATCCTGTCTCAAAAAAAAAAAAAAAAAAAACAAAAACAAAAACTAGGGCTGGAGAGATGGTTCAGTGGTTAAGAGCACTGACTGCTCTTCCAGAGGTCCCAAGTTCAATTCCCAGCAACCACATGGTGACTCACAACCATCTGTAATGGGATCTGGTGCCCTCTTCTGGCCTGCAAGGACACACGCAGGCAGAGCACAGCATACATAATAAATAAATAAACCTGGGGGGGAAAAGTCACAAAAACAAAAACTAAAAAGGAGAGAGGAGAATGAGAGGGAAAAATATATAAAGGCATAAAATGAGATAATTTTCATTTTAAAAAATGACTCTGATACTTATGAAATAATTTACAAAAAGATTCATTTACATCAAGTTCTTTGAGAATAGATTAAAAAATTAATTTTCACTTTTATTCCAAAGAGAAACTGCAGAATTAACTTTATTATTAGCAGTGCTGGGAGTTGAACCCAGGGCATCAAGTATGCTCAGAAAGTGCTCTAACACTGATGACTATATACACTATATACACAATCCCAGAATTCGTTCTTTATATGACACTGACAGGACTTCATAAATAAATATCATATCCAGCTAGTTCTACAGCAGTAATTCTCAACCTGTGGGTCACAACCCCTGTGGAGTTGCCTAAGACCATCAGAAAACACAGATATTTAAATTACAATTCTTAACATTAGCAAACTTACCATTATGAAGTTATTCGGCTGGGGGTCACCACAACATAAGGAAATTAAAGGGTCATAGCATTAGAAAGACTGAGAACCACTGTTCCAAAAGGATACAATCCTGGCCTCACTCAAGCTGGGATTACAATTAGGCTATTATGCCCACCTGCTTTTTATGTGGGTACTGGAGACAGGAACTCCAGTTCTCACATGTAAGTGCCTTATCTATTAAGCCTTCTCTCCAGGCCCTGGTGCACATTTAAACTGTACATTTTATGTTAGGTGAAGTATGGCTCAAAAGTCACTAGCAACAGGGCATGGTGGCACATGCTTTAATCTCAGAACTTGAAAGCAGAGCTCTTCCTGATCTGCATAGAGAGTCCCAAGAAACCCAAGACTAAATAGACCCTGTCTAAAAAAAGAAAAAGAAAGTTGTAAATAGCCAGGCTTGAGGGCTCACACCCATAATCTCTGCCATCAGAAGGCTGCTGAGGCAAGAGGATTGCCATGAGTTGAGACTGAGATAAAAGGGGGCTGTGGGATGTGTGTTACAGCTTTGAAGGGAAAAGATATCCTGGCAGTCAGGAGCTGAAGTATATCACACACCAAACAACAAACCTCACACAAGAGATTTATTGAGAAAAATCAGGAGGGCGGCTGCCTCTGCTCCAGCAAGCAGCAACAAAGAATTGAGCTGGAGGCATGCTTTATATAGGATTTCCTAAGGGTGGAGCTTTCCAGGGTGGCCTGATCTTGGGCTTTTTACTCTGTGGGGCAAAGCCTGGCCTCCTCCATCTCAAGGGGCCAGGTCCTGTTATGATGTTCTGTTGGGGGTCATCGGGGCAGGGCCTGGCCACTTCCGCCTCAAGGGGCTTAAAAGAAGGGGGTCTAGTTCTTTTTTTTTTGGGGGGGGGTTTCAAGACAGGGTTTCTCTGTGTAGCTTTGGAGCCAATCCTGGAACTCGCTCTGTAGACCAAGCTGGCCTCGAACTCAGAGATCCACCTGCCTCTGCCTCCTGAGTGCTGGGATTAAAGGCGTGTGCCGCCACCGCCCAGCTGGAGGGTCGAGTTCTTAATATTAAAGCACTAATATACATGAGCAGAGATAAGCTCCTCTGGCTTGGAGTAGTTTTTGTTTAATCTCTGTTTGTTGCTTTGTTTGTTTTAAGACAAGGTCTCACTGTTAGACAGGTTGACCTGGGATGTGCATTCTTCAGGAATACATTGGGCTATGGAGTCCTGGAATTCAAGTGACTGAAGTATGTGGATGTTTATTGTGCAGTGCTGGGAATTAAACCCAGGGCCTAAGATAGGTAAGATTTAAAATAATTATTCTCTAGAACTGCCTTAAGATTTTATCCATAAAAATAACTAGCTTTCTAAAAACTAATATACTTATACCTATCACACATTTACAAAACAAAAACAACTTCACAAATCACCTGGTGACTGTAATATATGTTTAAGCTTAGAGAACTCACCAAAAGTTAAACACCATAGTAGAAATACACAATGTTTGGTTTTTCCTTTGCCTAAACAAAGTTAAAACTGAAAACTCAAATTGGGGAGGAGATGTAGCTCAGTTAGCAGAGTGCTTCTTGTTTTGCATACACAAAGCCAATACCCAAGTACCATATTTAAAAAAAAAAAAAAATTAGGCAAAAAAATCAGAAGTTCAATGACACTCTACTTAGCAAGTTCAAGGCCAGCCTGTAAGACCTGCCCCATCTCTCCAGCAAAGAAAAAAAAATCAAATTGCTTTATTTCAATTTTGTATACAGGCATTTTTAAAAAATGTGTAAATATGCATGAAAAACAGGAAAAGTCAAAACTTGCAGGCTTGCACAAAGTCTTTTTAAAAAAAAAAAAAAAAAAAAAAAAAACTAAACCTGTCAATTTATTCCATCAGTTAACCAAAATACAAATCAAAGAGCCAATTTATGGTGTCAAACTCTCAGGAACTTGAGATACAATGGCTACAATTTAAAACAGGATTCCCGCCCCCCCCCCCCAGTAGTGCTGGTAACTGAACCTAGCCAGGGATTCACATGATACGCAAGTGGAATACCCCTGAACTACATGTATCCCCATCCCTATGTTTGGTTTTTCTCATCTACGGTTCCTCAGTTGGTGAATATGCTGTTTCACACATACAAAAACGACTCTAAAGGCTAAGATAACCATAAATGTCCATTGCAAAAATCAAATGTACTTTAGAGATGCGAGGCTACTCCAGTAAGGAAAAAAAAAATTCCTTTCCAGCAATACTGGAATACTCTGTATCTTGCTCTCTTAAAGTTTTAAAAAAGGACGCAGACTGGTGGTGCTTATCTTTAATTTCAGCACTGGGGAGACAGAGGCAGGAGAGTCTCTGTGAGTTTTAGGCTAGCCTGGTCTACTTACATTTTAAAACTCAAAAATGTTTACTTCAGCCTTTCCTCATCAAGCATTTACGTAGATTAAAGTAAGTTAGAAAGGGCCTAAAGTAAGTTTAGTTGTAAAAGGACAAATCCTTGGTGATTCTTTAAGTCCCCTCACTACATACACACACAATCTCTAAGGAATATGATTTAAAACAGTATAGCAAATTGCATCAATTGTAACAAACTCAAGAGTACCATTTTTTTTTCTTCCAGTGGTCTTTGGTAAATTTTTACTATAATGGTGACCCTGATACAATCCACAAAACATACTATGTAGCAATTTAATGATTTACATACGGTGTCAAGAAAATTCAACTACATCAAGTCAAAATTCCAAGTCAATATATTACTTTTAAAACACAAATTTCAATTACTTTTAAAACACAAAACACATCCTGAATGTTGCCCATGCTAACCATACCCTTTCAAATAATAAATTAAATTACTGTATTACTGTATGGCAGGTTCACTACGATGTTTGTTCCTTAAATTAAATCGCATTTTGAAACTCAAATTTTATTAAGTATTCCCATTCCTAGGTATCAATCCGAAACAATTTAGGCTAGTAAGCTTTTAGGTGCCTACAAGTTACTAAGTAGAATCTGAAAAACTAACCTTCACAGCAGAAATGGAAAGAAACATCTGAAATAAATATGCCAAAGCACTAAGAGAACTAAATTTCTTTTATGTTGCAGTTAAGGGGACCCAACTCATTACCTGTGTTTAAAAAATAAAAACAAAAGGCCCCAGTTATTCTGCTTTTCAATTACAGAAGACAACTAGTCAGAAACAACGTGAAAAAGATGTCGCAAAGGAAACTCTTCTACTGTAGAGTCCCAAGGATCACGTGCAGCCAGGCAGAACCCTGTGATCCCAGAGCTGTTCAGCTGCTTTCGGTTACCTTGGAGACTACACAGGAGCCACCCCGCCAGCCCATTTCCCAGCAGCCGTCACGCCACTCGCCTGCACCTTAACTGCAGCCTTGCTGCGGCGTCGTGCCCGAAAGGAAAGCAGGCCAGGCAGAGATTACTAGGCACTCGGCCACTCAAGGTTGGCAAGCTCAACACGCACAGGCTGAGCATAAGTGGGCTCTAACGTCTCAAGATCCACGTGTCGGATCCGGCGGTGAACAAGAGTGGATCTCCCTCAGACGGAGATTTTCCCGTTCTGCCAATCAAGCCACTCTTCTTTTCAGACACTCTCCACCCTTCCCTGCTTCCATCCTTTTGCCAAAGGGACATTCCGGGGGAACGTAAGTGAAGGCAAAAAACTTCACAGAAATACACCCTGCCACCAATTCCACCAGTTTCGAAAAAAGACTCCCAAATTCTCTAAATAATCTTCGAACACAGATTCCCCAATTTAGTAGTGGTAAGCTTACTAATACCCTTGCTCACCTTACGCTCAAGCCAGAACCTACTTGAAAATTCAACAGAAAGGGGAAGTCCTATGAACAGAAAACCAGTCAAGGCTTCCCACAAAGAAAAAAAGAAAACAACACCTGCTTTTCCCCACCTGTTTTCTCCGCCTTCGATTTGCACTTACAAATCACCGGTCCTTTGTTTACAAAGTTCTCGCTCCCATTCAACTCACTCACCGCCCCTCCCCATTAAATTCGTGGCCTTGCCTTCATTTGACCAGAAATTACACGCTGGGGGACGTTTGTATAGGTGTCAAAACACTGGATCCAGTTCCTTAGAGAAACTGACGTTGGTTGTTTCCCTGGGAGAGTTGAAACCCCCAGAGCTGAACTGTAAAACCTGTGCCTATTCAGCACAGGTTTAGACCTACAGCAGGCTAGAAACGTCACGCGGAACGTGCCATGCTGTTCAACACCCCACGCACGCGAGGGTAGGGCCATGCCATGAGCACTTCTCACCCCGCCCGCCTCGTGGCCACGGTCTCCGGCGTCGATGTTGCTAGTTAGTTCTCGGAGAGACACGGAAGTAAGGTCGGGGAGGAGCGCGAGATGACATGCGCAACTCTCAGGGACCAAAGGCTGCACCGCGCAAGGCCCAGCCAGGCCCAGGCGTGCGAAGCTCTCTCTGCGGAACGCTGATCAAGCCGTTCAAATACACAAGTGGTTTAAACTCTCAAAAAACTCCAATCGGGCCACTACTGAAGCGAAGCCCTCCACCCCGGACCGAGAGTTACCGTGCGGGGCGTGGTCGGCCTCACCCCGAGTCCTTCATATCCCTCTAGGGGCGGGTTAATCTGAAGGGTTCGCACACCTTGTGTCCGCTTCAGCTGAAGAGCTTGCGCACGCACCGGACGTCCACGTCACCGCGCACGCGCTCCTACCCGCTTGGAGCCCGCCGCGCAGGCGCAAAGGGAGGCGCGAGCAGCACCTCTTCACCCCTCCCCCAACATCAGGAGGCCAAACGGCCCGGAGCAGCGTCAAGACCCTTGGGATCCGCCCCCGGAGCCGAAGCCGCAGCCTTTTCGCGTCTTAGCAACCTAGAAAGGGCTACTGAAACTTCCAGAATCAAGAAAGGCGAGGCAGGAGAGAGGTACCCAATACCCTGAACCTTGTACTCGAAGCCTTCGTGAAAATTCTGAAACCACAGCCCACCGGGTCTTTCTCAACTAGCCTTTTCAGCCTTTCCCAGGGGACCCTCAATGGCCCCGCCCTGCCGTACCCAGCCCCACCCACACAAGGCTTCGTGGACCACCACCCCCCTCTTCACAAGTCCATCAAAAGAATCTGAGGATCTCCTGTACAAAGGGCTGTGGGGTTGGAAAGCGTCAGAGCACTGGAAAACCTTGAAGCAAACACCATGAAAGAGAAGAGTAAGCAATTTTACAATATTCACCAACAAAGAACACTAGGAAAATAAGAGAAAGCCTCCCTGAGAGCCGAGAATGGAACCTTACCCACGCCTGTAATCCCAACACTGAGGCTGAGGCAAGGAGGATTGCTGCGAGTTTGAGGCTAACCTGAATTCCATAGTGAGTTCCAGTGCCAGCACAGCACAGCCTGCCGAATAAAGGAAAGAAGTTCGCTAAAGGAAGAAGAGCTGCCACTAGAAACTGCCTGATACCAAAGATATCTACAAAAAAGTGGTCAAGAAATTTGCCTGAGAACTTTAAGATTCAGTGCCTTAATCTTGATCATGGGTATTTTTTGTTTCTTCAAGGCACTGAAGTTTTAAAATGCAAAGAAAACATTAACCAACAAGTATATCAGGCAGTTGCAAAACTGGGTCAAAGAACAGTATTTCTCAACCAAACATCAAAAATTTTAGTTCTCTACTAACTACTTTCATGCTAATCCACCAGTTAATAATGTTTAAAGTGAAAAGGGTACAAAGAATTGAATAGAAAGACAAACTGCAGTCCACATTCCCAAACTTTTCACTCTCAGAAGAATTGGGAGATAATAGGAAAACTCATTCTGACAATACAAACACTTGTGAAGAAAAACAAGATTGTAAGGATGGAACCAAGAGGATTGATCTGACTTGCTTCTTTTCACTTAGCTCTTCCTGAAAAGACATGTAATACATAGACAGAAATTGCCTATTCTAATCAAGTCCAGAACTAAAGTTTACAGACTTCTGAAATCATTCTGAAACCCATGATTTGGAAAGACCATTCAAGATCTTAGGCAGAACTGAAAAAAATCAACCGTTTCTTTAACATGTTCCTCTTCTTTGACTCGAAGAACCTTTCCTACTAAAACCAAGATGCCTTCTCAAGGGTTGTAATGCCTCCTCAAAAACTCCATTTTCTGAGACTAAAATTCGAGTTTATTTAGTATTAAAATGTCTGCCCCTAAAGTATGAATGACTTCATAGCACCTCCAAAAAGACAACCCAAATAACCTCTAATTGGACGATCTGTGAAAACAGCTTGCATGAAGAGGGTAATGGAAATGCTCTTTGGTGCTCTTTCCTTACTCCAGGCAAACATGAAGTGCCACACTTCAACAACTTTCACCAATTGCTTACTGATTTTCACTGCTAAGACTTGCTGGTTTTCTGAGCATAACTTCTCTACCAAAATTCTATGTCTGTTTGCTCTAACATTCTGAGCTTTCTCTTTGTCTTCTCTGAAGACCTCTCCCCACCATTTCTAGAGCTTCTTGCAGACCTCCACTGCTGACAAACAAAACAAGCCAAAGCTATAAAGTAAGTTCCAGGTCAGCATAAACTACCTATCTCTAGAAGAAAGGAAGGAGGAGAAATACAGCGCAGCAGCAGAGTACTTGCAAAAGCACATACACAAAGCCCTGAGCTCAGTCTACAGCATTAAAAATCTAAAAGCTACAACCATATGCATTTCACGGTGAAATTGGGGTGGAGAGGGGTAGAAAAAGAAGAAATCCTTATAACAAAAGTTTCAAAATGCCAAACCAGGACTGCCTTGAATATAGTACAATGTCAACCTAATCACTAAAGCTGATGCAGGCTTCATCTTACTGGAATTTTCAACTTGTTTCTGGTGGTTTACCTTGCTCATTCAAGCCTAATTCACACAAACACAATCTTTCCCTTGATTTCCCTTGGTTTAATTTTCAAAATTGTACTAAATATTTGGGGAGGAAAAAATGCACAGAATATAAAGAATCTGCTTAGAATGTACACAGATTTCATCTATTTCATATACATGCAATTTTTAAGCAAGAAAATTGCTTCCCCAGCACTGAGATTACAAGCCTCGGCCACCACACCCAGCTTTTTATGTGGATGCTAGAATTTCAAACTCAAATGCTCTCACTTGTGTGGCAAGTGCTTTACTTAATGAGCTACCTCCCTAATCCATCCCTACACACAAATATTTAAGTGCCTTTTATATGTTGAGGACAAAGGGAAATACTGTCATTTCACACACTGTTCAGATGTCTACACTATAACTCTTGGCATAATTTAAGAGACAGACTCAACACAAAAAGATGTATCTTAAGCAATTTATTCAGATTGTAGCTTTTCAGTTCTACAGTGGCATGACTTTTTTCAGATTTTATGTGTTGATGCTTGTAACCACTGATTTTCTTTTAGGCATTTAAGAAAAGTGTGTCTAGGGGCTGGAGAGATGGCTCAGTGATTAAAAACATCAGCTCCTCTTGCACAGGACCTGGGTCTGGTTCTCAGCACCCACATAGTAGCTCAGAATTGTCTGTAACTCCAGCTCCAGAGGATCTGATATCCTCTTCTGGCCTCCATGGGTACCAGGCACATGTGCACAGACATACATGCAGGCAAAACACTCATTCACATAAAATAAAACCTGAAAAAAGAAAGAAACCTGCCTAAGAGGAAAAAAAGGCTTCACTATTATGAAGAAAGTATTAGCACCCCTGATGGAAAGAGTCAACTTCATAAAGTTGTCCTCTGAACTCCACATGCACGGTGTGGCATGCACATCCACCCCATATCGTACACACACAATACTTTTTTAAAAAAACCTTTTAAATGTATTCCTTTCTACTGCCTCATATCTTAGGCCACAGAACCATGTTTCTCACATTTTACCTAAGAGGATCTTCCCTAATCTTCTTTCATTCATTCTTAAATGTCATTTGTTAAAGAAACTTCCTACTAATGAAGAGGACTGGATGGAATATAGCAAGTGTAACTCACATTTGGACTCATGAAAATACCCAAAAGCCTATGGCAGAAGAAAAACACTGAACAGTTATGCAAATACATGAAACAAGCCGTATTTATTTTACATGAAGTACACCACTGCCTCCCAAAAAAGATTATAGTAATCAACATAGGAGTTTCTGCCACCAACTCTGATGACCTAAATTCAGTCCCTGGCAACCCACATAAAGAGCTGGGCAGTGGTGGCACACGCCTTTAATCCCAGTACTCAGGAGGCAGAGGCAGGCAAATCTCTAAGAGATACTCAATAACCTTTATACTGATACTTTGGTAAAGTATAGAAAGATAGCACAGCCAAGGTCAGAGTAAATCACCAAGCTGTTCTGTATCTAAGATAACTTAGAACACAAAATGGCACTAGAAGAAGCAGGTCAAGCTACCTGTAAGCTTAAGCTGGGCTCCAGACATCAGACCCACAAGAGGAGGGAGAAACCTTGTTTTGTCTAAAAAGTAAACCAAAAAAGATTTTAAATATTCTGTTAATAAACACTAACTTGTGAGATGACTCAGTGGGTAAAGGCACGTGCCACCAAGACTGATGACCTGAGTTTGATCCCCAGGACTTACACATTAGAGAACAAATTCCCTCAAGTTATCTTCTGCTCTCCACACCCATGCCACGGCATATATTCTCTCTCTCTCTCTCTCTCTCTCTCTCTCTCTCTCTCTCTCTCTCTCTCTCTCTCACACACACACACACACACACACACACAAAATGTAATAAAAACTTTAAAAAAAAAAACACTAAGAGAATCCTGTAACCAACAATGCAGAATCTAAACAATGGGATTTATAATAACTTTATTAAAATTGTAAACTGTGCTATAATCACTGGAGGGCAGGGAATAACTAAGAGACCTAATAACTAATAAGCTAAAAGAGGAAAGGTGTAGAAATATACTAATACTATTTAAACAACTCAAATATAGTGCATAATTCATTATCTAAAAAATGTTTTCCTTCAGACAATGTCTCACATAGCCAGCTCAAGCTGGCCTCAAACTTCTGATCTTTCTCTCCACCTTCTACCTCCCAGGTGCTAGAATTACAAACCTGAACGACCATACCTAGTGTATGTAGCATTGGGGATCAAACCCAGGGCTTTGTGCAAGTGCCAGGCAAGCACTCTACAATCTGATCTTCATCACCAACTTCCCCCTCCCCACCTGTTCTTGTTTTTGAGACTGGCTTTGAAATTGTCACACCACCATGACTGGCTGAGATTTTAAAATGCATTACATAGGGGACAACACTTTTCATTCTACAACATGCTCTACGTCAACTTGGTTAAAAAATCAAGAAGCTAAATATGATTAAGCACACCTTTAATCCCAGAACTAGGGAAGCAGATGTAGGTGGATATCTTGTGAGTTTGAGGACAGTCCGATCTACACATTGAGTTCCAGCCAGTTAGGTCTACACATAAGAGGAGTAAAAAAAGATAGATAAAATCACTGTCTTGTTGACTCTGGTTATCAAATTGACACAACCTACAGTCATTGAGAAAGGAGTCTTGAGAGATTGTCTAGATCAGATTGCCTTGTGGACCTGTCTGGGGAAAACTATCTTGATGGTTAATTGATATAAGAGGGCCCAGACCACTGTGGGAGGAACCAGCCCTATGCAGATAGTTCTGGGCTGTAAAAGAGAGCTAACTAAAAGCAAGATGGTGGTGGTGCACGCCTTTAAGGGGGCAGAGGCAGGTGGGATCTATGAGTCTGAGGGCCAGCCTGGTCTACAGAGTAAGTTCCCAAACAGCCAGGGCTACACAAAGAAATCTGTCTTGGGGAGAGTAAAAAAAAAAAAAAAAGCAAAAAGGAAGAATAAAAAGAAAGCTAACTAAGCATGGGCCTAATGAAAACCAACGCAGTCCCCTCCATAGGGCTTCTTGCCACGTGCCAAAATCTATACTCCCGAAGCGATCTTTCTCCCGAAAATGTTACAAAAGGTCACAAGTATGATAAACGATCCACTTGAATTTGTAGAAATCACACTTCTTACCTCCTCCTACAAAACACGTCATACGTCTCATACTCCTCACTAACCGAAAGTTCACAAAGTGGACGCCATGCTCACAAACACTGTAAGATAATTCTGCCTTCTATCCGAATATATATACTCCTTGCGCCCCCATCTATCGCAAATCCTGCCCTAACTTTAAACAATGATGGATTTGTAACCTGTAGGCTGAAATAATTTCATTCCTCTAAGTTGCTTTTAGAGTGTTTAATCACAGCAACAGATGCAAACAAAACAAATAAAAATCACCTAAATACTTGTTAAACACTAATTATGTGTTTGGGAGTAAAGCATGGGTAAAAGAGTAAATAAAAGCAAGAACCCTCAAGACAACTGGGCGGCGGTGGTGGCGCACGCCTTTAATCCCAGCACTCAGGAGGCAGAGGCAGGCGGATCTCTGTGAGTTTGAGTATATAGCCTGGTCTACAGAGCGAGTTCCAGGACAGGTTCCAAAGCTACAGAGAAACCCTGTCTCGGAAAAAAAAGAAAAAGAACCCTCAAGAGTAGATACATGAATGCAAAACTCTAGCTTGCACAGTAGGAAAACAAAGAGTGTACAGGGTCTAAGGATTTCCAGTGGGTTTTGTGTTTAGCTGTGTTTTCTTTTTCTGAAAAAGGGTCTTATATGTAGCCAAGCTCACCTCAAACTCATGATTACTCTGTTTTGTCCTCCTGGACACTAGGATCAGAGTCATGAACTACCATTACGTGTACCACCTACAAAATCAATCAACAGAGAAAAACAGTAAGTGATCCAAGATTTGGAAACAGGATTTTCTCTATAAAATAAAAGACCTTTGTGGGGAAAGAAGATTGGTGCTAGGAAGATGGCTCAGCTGTTAAGAGCACTGTTGCTCTTGCAGAGGACTCAGGACTCAGTTCCCAGCACCCATACGACAGTTTACAACTGTCTGCAACTCCAGTTCTAGGGTGTCCTGTATACCTCTGCAGGCACCAGGCACGAACACAGTATGCTTAAGGACATTCAGTATGTTTACATGCACATAAAATAGAAATATTTTTAAAAGAAAAAAACACTTTAAAATACCAGACATGGTGGTGCACACATTTAATCCCAGAACTCAGGAAGCAGAGGCAGATCTCTGTGGGTTCGAGGCCAGCCTGGTCTACATAGTGAGTTCCAGGATAACCAGGTCTATGTAGAGACCCTATCTCAAAAACCAAAAGCAAAAAACCAAACAAATAAAAACCAACAAAAAGACTTTAAAATGTTATTAGCATATAAAACAATACATTTCATTATGAAAATTTCACACACATTTCTCATTGTATTTGTTCACATTTACACACACAAGAATAAACTATGGTCTAGGAAAGTGGTATGTGTCTATAATGCTAGCACTTGGGGGTAAAGGCAAAAGGATCAGGAGTTCAGGATCATCCTTAGCTACATAGAGAGATCCTCTGTCTTAAAAAGAATAAAACACTTATCAGAGATAAATGCAGCAAGAAAGACTGACACAAGGTAAGGTTATCAAGTTCATTAAACAGGAAAGCAGATTATGTGTTGGTTACTTCCCTATGAAATGAGCATGGGCATTTGCACAATATAATATGTCTCGAAGTCCATGAAGCTCATGATATAAATTCACCTATTCAAATACTCTATACTGTTAAATATTTATTAGAGCTATAAAAAAGAAAAACTAGCTGGGCAATGGTGGCGCATGTCTTTAATCCCAGCATTCGGGAGGCAGAGGCAGGTGGGTCTCTGAGTTTGAGGTCAGCCTGGTCTACAAAGTGAGTTCCAGGACAAGGGAGGGGGGGGGCTACACAGAGAAACCCTGTCTCGAAAAAACAAAAATACAAATAGTAATAATAAGTAAAAAGAAAAACTTAATGGAGGGAGGAACTACCCTGGAGTTATTAACTAAGGCTATTTTATAGTAAAATCCTTCAGATGATAAAGCAAGTAAGGAAGGGACTGGCTTAGCAAGTACCTCCCCTCAAAAAGGGGAGGGGGTGGCTGGAGAGATGGCTCAGCGGTTAAGAGCAATGACTATTCTTCCACAGGTCCTGAGTTCAATTCCCAGCAACCACATGGTGGCTCACAACCACCTGTAATGAGATTTGGTGCCCTCTTCTGGCCTTCAGGGACACAGGCAGGCAGAATGCTGTATACATAACAAATACAAAAAAAGCCCAAAACTTATACAAAGGAACATGATGCAAAAGAACAGAGGATTCCTTAATTCCTTGAATCAAGTATTTACTAGTATATAGCATGTATAAATCCTGGAAAACAAGACATGATCTCTGCTCCCAGTAGCTTGCAATGAATAATCATATGTATTATAATCAATGATCATTGGTAACAGCAAAGACTAAAGAATGAAGAATGCTACTGGTTTTCACTGCTGTATGTAAAGGAAGCACAAAGGATAATAAAACAGGACTAAGAGGCCATAGAATCCCAAGAAAGCTGGGGATGCAGTTCATTGGTAGACAGTCTGCCTAGCATACACAGAGCCCAAGATTCAATTCCTAGTGCCACATAAACCAGGCATGGTGGTGCAAGTCAATAATTTCAGCAATCAGAAGATGGAAACAAGAGGGTCAGAAGTTCAAGGTCTTACTCAATCACATCAAGGCCAGTCTCAAATATACGAGGACCTGTTCTCAAAATCAAAAAGAGGGGGATTGAAGAGATGGCTCAGCAGTTAAGAGTACTTGTTGCTCTTGCAAAGGACCCAGTTCCTGTTTCCAGCACCCACATGGATATTTTAATGGCAGCTCACAACTGTAACTCTAGTACCAGGTGATCCATTGCCCTCTTCTGACCTTGAAGGCACCAGGCATACACACTTGTGATATACATACATATATATGCACAGACAAAATAACGACAAAACAAACAAACTAAAAAAAAGGAAAAAGAACAAAAATTAGCAAGACTTGATGGCTTTACCAGTAATCCTAGCACTTGGGAGGTAAAACAAGCCCCACAAATTTAGAGTATAAAGCCAGCTAGGCTCCTGTTGTGTACAAGTTTCCTCTCAGGATTGAAACATTTCATCCTTCAAGAAGCCCTTAAATAGAAAGGAAGTCCCTGAAACTGATCAGAAAAATCTTGTCTCGAAAAACAAAACAACAACAAAAATTAATTAAAATCATATGATTGTTATGACTGCATTGTTGCAAAAGTTATATATTGAAATATTTTCTTTCAGCAAGGCAGTGGTGGCCCACGCCTTTAATCCCAGCACTCAGGAGGCAGAGCCAGGTGGAGCTCTGTGAATTTGAGGCCAGCCTGGTCTACAGATCGAGATCCAGGACAGGCACCAAAACTACCCAGAGAAACCCTGTCTCGGAAAAAAAAAAAAAAGAAGAAGAAGAAAAACAAATTGTATTTTTTTTTCACCCAAAATTTCAGGGATATGTCTTCATTGTTTTCCCTACCTTTAAGAGAAACTAAAAAACTATCATAGATCCTAAAACTACTCTGGCTCTAGGCACTATGCCTACTATGCCTACATGAAAAAGTCGTTATGTTTCCCAAGGCTAGCTTATCTTCTAATAGTACTTGTTTTGTGATGTTTTATATTTTTCATGTTCTTTTTTTTTTCAGACAAGATCTTACTCTGTAGTCCAGGTTGGATGGAACTCATGGCAATCCTTTGCAGCCTCCAAAGTGCTTGGATCACAGGCATGAGCCATAATACACAATTTAACAGCACTAGAACAGTAACACCCATATGTAAAAGTGGTAAAAATAAATATACTTCTAGCTATTTTTCCAGTTATGAGAATGAAAATAAAAAGCCAACTTATCTTTTCTCAACTTATTAGACAAAACACCAGTAAGATATATAGCTGAAGTTTTCAGGTAAGATCTCATATGATCTTAAGCTTTTGGTTTTGTTTTTTGAGAAAGGGTCCTGTTGTATAAAAAAAAAAAAAAAAAAAAAAAAAAAAAAAAAAACAACTTTTCCTGGAGAGACACAACACACATATCTACTCACCCCAGACAGGAAACACACAAAAGACCAAAGTACAGATACCATCAAAGTTCAATTTGGTGAACCAATGAGTTCTATTGGGGTTACTTACAGGAATATAGGTGAGAGGTTGTAGGAACAGGTTCATCTTTGGTAATATATTGTGTACCCTAATAAAATTTGCCTGAAGATCAGAGAACAGAACAAGCCACTTGACTAAACATAGAGGCAAGGCACACACCTTTAATCCTAGCACTCAGGAGGCAGAGAACCGTCTGGATATCAGAGTTCAAACCACCCTGGATTACATGAGATTGACTTCAGTCTAAGAGAGAAACAGAGCCAGGCAGTGATGGCACACACATTTAATCCCAGCACTTGAGAGCTTATGCCTTTGCTTGGGAAGCACACATGCCTTTAATCCCAGCACTAAGAAGGAAGTGATATGGCAGGGCAGAGAAAGGTATATAAGGCAGGAGGAGACAGGAAAGCAGAAATGGGCTTTGGGCTCAGTAAGAGACCTAGTGGTGGAGAAAAAATAAAGAATAAAGATGGAAAGAGATCCAACATGGATCTTGGACCTTTACACCCATGGAGACCTCTGTGTATGCATACCCACACAGACATTTGCATACATCCACACTAACAAAGTACACATAAAAAATAAGGTGGAAAATGATTGAGGGAGACACACATGCACACAAACACATACCAAAAATGAGAATACAGATTCATTAAAGACAGAGAGAGAGAGAGAAATTATATGCATAAGGAATTTGCAAGTCAAGTTCAAATGATGAAAATTAGCTGAGTGTGGTAGTTACTGCAATCTCAACACTTGAGATACTGGGGCAAGAACACTGTAGAATCAACCTTCAATTCAGGAAGAAAAAGCTGAAAACTGGCATAAGACTGCATATAACTCTTGAAAACATAATTATGGATTTAAGAAGTTCAAGTCCTTGACATATGTACCATACCACTCTGCTTTTAGTGACATATTTCTTGTTAAGATCAAACTACTTTTTATTATGTTTGAGTTCCTCAACAATTAGCCAAGCTCTCCATACAGGGAATTGTCTTTTATGTCTTTTTTAGGCTCCCCAGGGACACCTCCTATGTGGCCCGCCCATAGATGGAAGGTGCTGAATACATGCTGAATGACAAAATAATCAACTCTACTTTGAGCTCACAGACTGAAACTCTCACACCTACAATTCACACCATTAATCCTCCTTCTATGCAACAATTGAAAGGACATTCCTGGGGTGGACTGCTGAGTCTACTGGGTTTATTACATTAGGTTCCTTTTCTAGCAAAGTGCTCAAAGTACATATGTAATGTTAAAATAGAATTCTTGACTACTGAGAAGGTAGGTGGGAAAGTGGGCAAGGGAAGGGAGACTCTATTATAACAGCTGCCTCCAAAGAAGCAGCATTATTCAGCCCTGGAGACTAAAACCACTCCTGCCATGTCTTTGAACCGACTCCCTACACTATTTCTTCAAACTCTGTACTGGCTAACTTGTATCACAATGAGTATCAGTGGAACTAAAACTTGCCATAATAATAACAGTCTGAAAAAGCAGCTAGGAGTCTATGATTATATATTGTAGGAAATCTGGTTTTGTGTTTTTGAGACTTTGAGACAGGGTCTCAAGTAGCCTAGGCTGGCCTCCAACTCACTATGTAGTCAAGGATGACTCTGAACTCCTGATCCTCCTGCCTCCACCTCCCAAGTGGTTGGATTACAGGTATGTGTCAGTCACCATGTTATCATGTGGTATTAGGAATTGAACCCAGGGATTTGTGCATTCTAGGCAAGCACTCTACCAACTGAGCTACATCCCCAGATGTAATTTTAACTTACTTCTTTGTCAAATAAAAAAACTCATAAACTTTCTAAGTATTATCATTAAGCATCTACCACATGCCAAGCACAAATAAGTAAGGCAATGAAAATGCCAGGTGATTTTATATTGTATTATAAGCAAAAGTACAAACATCAGCTCTGGGAAAGGAAATGCAGTAAGAGATCAACTTCTACCCATCCAAATTTGGAGAAAATACATTGCTACCTAATTTTAATTTTTTCTAAAGCACAAGTACACTTTCATCAAAATTTAAGAGAAAAATATATAATACAGGTTAGGTGAAAATCCCAGCAGCCACCAAAAGGAGATAAAGTCTTGTCTTTCAAGTTAGCCACGGATAGATAGACCTTCTAAAGAAAGGGAATCGGACTGGTGAGACGTCTAGGTAGGTCAGGGTGCTTGCTTTCAAACCTGAGGACCTTCACTGATCCCTGGAATCCACATGGTAAAGAAGAAAATGGACTCCTGAAAACTGCCTATCCATACACAAGTAGGAGTGTATGAAAACACACACACACACACACACACACACACACACACCAGAGGCATTAGGTATCCTGGCTCTGGAGTTCTAGGCAGTTGTCAGCCACCTGACACAGGTGGTGGGAACTGAACTCGGGTCCTCTACAAGAACAGTGCTCTGAACTGCTGAGCCATCTCTAAAGCCCCTTTCTTTTCTTTCTTTCTTTGGTTTTTGGTTTTTTTTGTTTCTTTTTTTTCTTGGAGTCAGAGTTTTTCTGTGTAGTCCTAGCTGTCCTGAAACTCACTCTGTAGACCAGGCTGGCCTCAAACTCTGAGATCAGCTGTCTCTGTCTCCTGGGTGTTCTTGACTTTTTTGAGACAGGGTCTCACTGTGTAGTCCAGCCTGTCATGTAACTTAATATGCAACTCAAGCTAACCTTGAATCTAAGATGACCCTGCTGCTCGGCTTCCCATGTACTGGGATGATAGGTGTTATCCTGACTTTTGTTTTTTTGTGTTTTGTTTTCAGACAAGGTACCATGCAGCCAATGCTGGCTTTGAACTCTTGGCCTCCCACCTCTCAAGTAAAATTCTACTAATTTTTGTTTTTAAAAAAATTAACTTTCTCCCAATTTTCAATTCCAAACCAGGTCCTTTTTCCCTCTTGAAATTATTGAAACATGCCCTAGTAATTTTCTTTCTTTGTTTGTTTTAACAACTTGACACAAGTTAGAGTTTTCTGGAAAGAAAAATCTCAATTGAGAAAATGCCTCAAATAAGATGGCCTCTACGTAGGCAAGTCTGTGGAGCACTTTCTTGATTAATGACTGATGTGGGAGGGTCCAACTCTAGGGATGGTGGCACCCCTGGGCAGGTGGGCAGGATGGTGTAAGAAACAGGCTAAGCAAGCCATGAGGAACAAATCAGTAAGCAGCATTCTTTCAGTTCCTGCCTCCATGGTCCTGTCTTGAGTTCCCACCCTGATTTCCCTGAATGGACTATAAACTATAAGATGAAATAGACCCTTTCCTCCCCAAGTTGATTTTGGTCAAGGTGTTTTATTATAGCAATAGAAAGCCTAACACAAAATAATAACAAAACCCTCTATAACTAAGTAGCAAAGGAAATTTATTCTTCATCAAGAATAGAAATAGGGGCTTGAAAAGATAGCTCAGAGGTTATAAGTGCTTACTCACTGCCTTGTCAAAGAATCCAAGTTCAGTTCCCAGCAGCTCACAACAGCCTGTAACTCCAGCTCAAGGGGCTATGACTCCCCTCCTCTGGCCTCCAAGGGAACACATGTTACATTCATATACTCCAAGGGAACACGTGTTACATTCATATACTCACACATACATATAAATAAAAATAAATTTTTTTAAATAGTAGTGGAAAAAAAAAGGGGGGTGGCACACACCTTTAATGCCATCCCTCAGGAGGCAGTTTAAGGCCAGCCTGGTCTACAAAGAGTTCCAAGATGGCCAGGGCTACACAGAGAAACCCAGTCTTAAAAAAACAAAAAAGACAGAGATCTCACTATGTAGCCCTGGCTAGCCTAGAACTTCCTAGGTAGACCAGGCTGCCCTTGAATTCAAAGAGCTCTGCCTTCCTCTGCCTCTTGAATGCTGGAATCAAGGACATGTGCTACCACGCCCAACTCTGAGGTCAAAATTTGAACACTCCCTATTCAACAGCAGCTACCCTTGGCTTTCTAGTAGGCATCTCAACCTCAAAATATCCAACCAAATCTCAGCACTCAAGAGGAAAATGTAGGAGGATCATTCCAAGTTTAAGACCAGTCTTATAAGACCTCTATACAGAGGCCAGGAATACATAGCAAGAACTATCAGAGTCATCAAAAACAATCAAACTCTGAGAAACTATCAAGCTAAGAGCCAAAAAGACCTGAGTATGGTGGCATGGGGCCTGAAATTCCAGTATTTAGGCATTGGCAGTATTCCTGCTAGGGCAGGAAGGTCAAGAGCTCAAGACCAGTCTTAGCTACATAGCAACTTTGAGACAAATCTAGACAGGTAGAAAGAAACAAAAATGGTGATGGAAAAACAGAGGAACAAGACTATAGCTATAAAAAGTATTATGTTCTAGTATTACGGCTCAATTCCATCTCCTCAAGAGACTGAGGCAAAAGGGTAGAATTCCAAGCCAATCTGGGCAACAAAGCAAAACTCTGATCTCAAAATAAGTTTTGAGCCGGGTGGTGGTGGCACACGCCTTTAATCCCAGCACTCGGGAGGCAGAGGCAGGTGGATCTCTGTAAGTTCAAGGCCAGCCTGGTCTACAAAGCGAGTTCCAGGAAAGGCGCAAAGCTACACAGAGAAACCCTGTCTCGAAAAACAAAACAAAACAAAACAAAAAAAAAGTTTTGAAGGCAACATTTATTTTTCCCTTTCACAAATCTGAATCTTTTCTGTTCTGTTCTTTTTAACATTTATTTATCTATTGTGTGTGTCTGTATATTGAAATGTGTATGGGTAGGTGCATGCCACGGTGACATGGAGAATCAGAGGATAACCTGAGGGAGCTAGTTCCCTCCTTCTACCATGTGTGTTCCAGGGACTGAACTCCAACTGTCAGGCTTGGGGAAAACAGCTTTACCCACTGAGCCATTTCAGTCTAGCCCTGAACCTGGGGCAATCCCGCCTCTGCTTCCCAAGTGCTGAGACTACAGGCATGTGCCCGCACCTCTGTTTCCTCAGTTTTTTTCAAAGCAGTAATCTGTTTTTTAATCAAGACAAGACTTACCACACAGCCCCTGGTGGCCTAAAACTCATCATTCACCTCTTTACTTTCCAAAATACTGTCATTACAAGCATACACACCACTCACTTGGCCCCAAAGAAGTAATTTTCTAATTTTGGGGGTGGAGGAGGGTTTGAGACACAGTTTCTCTGTGTAGTTTTGGTTCCTGTCCTGAAACTCACTCTCTAGACCAGGCTGGCCTCAAACTCACAGAGATCTGCCTGCCTCTGCCTGCCAAGTGCTGGGATTAAATGAGTAAACCACCACTGCCTGGTCCTAATTCACCTTTTATATTTAAATAATTAATTCATCTGTGTTTGATTTAAATGTTAAGGTAAGAATTTTCCCCCAAATGATTAGCTTAATGGTCCAAGATAATTTTGTAACATTTCACACAGGGTATGAAATGCTACCTTTGCAATACTAAATTACCTTGTTTCTATAGTCATCATTTTGTTCCATTGTCCCTTCTCCTCCGAAGTTACTACTTAACTTATGTTCCTTGGTTTTCTGTTTTGATACAGGGGGCAGTATGTAACCCAGACTAGCCTATCTCCTTCTAGAGTGCTGAGATTACAGACTAACCATTTTGATTATTAAAGGTTTTTTTTGTATATTCACTAATACAAAGAAGCCATGCTCAGTTTTCTTTTTCATAAATGTTCCTAAAGGCTGGAGAGATGGCTCAGTGCGCTAAGAGCATTTACTGCTCTTGCAGAGGACCTGAGTTTATTTCCCAACACCGACATCAGGCAGCTCACAACCGACTGGAACTCTAGCTCTAGGGATATCCAATGCCTCTGGCCCCTAAGGACAGACAAACAAACACAATTTAAAATAAAATTTAATTTAAAAATTCTCCTACTCTGTAGCTGCATTTTTCCAATGAATTTTGGAAGACTTGAGATGTAGGTCAGTTGGTAGAATGCTTGCTTTAGTATGCAGGAAGCCCTGGGTTCCATTCCAGTATAACATAGACCAGATTTGGGTATTGTGACATACACCTGTAATCCAGAAACACAAGAGATAGAAGCAGGAGAATCAGAAATTCAAGATCATCCCTGGCTACACAGTAAGTTCGAGATCCATATGGCCTACATGGGACCCTGTCTCCAAACAGACAAGAAACTGAAAAGAAAAAGAACACACACAATACTTCCAACACTATGCTATAAAAACGTTACTAGCTATTGCTGGGCCGTGGTGGCACATCCTTTAGCCCCAGCACTCGGGAGGCAGAGGCAGGTAGATCTCTGAGTTTGAATCCAGCCTGGTCTACAGAGTGAGTTCCAGGATGGTCAGGCTACACAAAGAAACCCTGTCTCAAGAAACCAAAAAATAGTTAGCTATTTGTGTAATTATTCAAAAGTGACAGCTATTGATTGCTCAATGAATGTTTTCCAAATTCTGTTCCCACAAAACTCCAAAGCTTTTAAGATAAACCAAAAGAGACTATGAAATACAAACAGTAGTACATAGAGGTGACGTTCAGTGGTTGAGTTCTTGTCTAGGATGCTTGAGGCCCTGGGTTTGATCCCTGGCTCCCCCCAAAATAAAAAATGTTAAGTGTGTTATTTGCCAGGCATGGTGTGGTGCACACCTTTAATCCCAGGACTGGGGAGGCAGAGAAAAAAGATCTCTGTGAGTTCAAGTCCACCCTGGTCTACAGAGCAAGACCCAGGGCAGCCACGACTACATAGAGACCCTGTCTCTAAAAGTTTAAAAAAAAATTACAAAATGTGTTATTAGTACTGATTGGCAATGTATAATTTATAAGTTTTTCATTTCTACAAAACCTTGACCCTGATTAAAAAAAAAAAAAAAGGCTGGATGGTAGGTAGGACGCTTCAAATTTTTTATAAGTGTTAAGTCTAGGCCCTTTCAGAAAGCTTTATGAAACATACAGCAGAAATGGAACTGATCAAGACAGGTAAGGCCAGTGGGCATGGTGGTACATGCCTTTAACTCCAGCACTTGAACAAAATCTCTGTGAACTCGAAGCCAGCCTGGTCTACATAGCCTCAAAATGAAATGGTAGATGGAGTGGTTGCAGGCGGTCTTTTTGAGAAAACCTTACCCAGTAATATCAGTAATTTGTTCGCTGTGTGATACAGAATCAAGGGCCTACCCTAAGACACTCTAAATCAGTCTAAGCAAGCATTCTGGGAACTGAGCCTAACTTGCCATCACCACCTGCTATTTTGGTTATCTGCATGTAACTCAGGCCAGGGAATCGGGGGGCCTTCCTAAGACCCGTAAGGAACAAACATCTCTACCTTGCTAAAATGTAAAGAGGAAGGTTACAAAACGGGCCCAAGGGCGGGGGCCCTGTATCTAGCCTCCCGGATGGAGCAAGGTTCATTCCACGGCACGGCACCGCACCGGTGCACCGCTCCTCACCGAGGCTCGCCACGCTTCGAGAAGGGAGGGGTAAAACGCCGACCGGCAGGCCCTCCGCAGAGTCGCTCGACATCACAGGCTCGCGAGCCGCGGCCACGTGACTCGCCACGCCCCGCGCCGCCCCCCTGCCCCGCGCCAGCAGCACGCGCTGCCAACCTCGTCATGTGACCTTCACGCGGCCCCAGCGTGGCCCCTGCTAGGCGACTCTTTCCAGCAGCCATTTTGCCGAGAACTTGTCGTCCGTGCTCGGGCGGGCGCCGAGCGCCCGCAGCGTCGCGGCCCGGTTCTCCAGGCCGCACACGCGCTTCGAAAGAGCGCTGCGACAGGGAGGGCCCGCCCGAGCCTCACGGAACACGTCGCACCCCGGGGCGCCAGGAGGGCTGCGGGTGCGCCTCGGCCTGCGATAGGCTGTGCTGCGCACGTGACCGCCACGGCGGGTCCGTCCCCGTCGTCCCCCCCCCCCCCCCCGACTCACCCTCGCCGTCCCCCCTGCCCACGAAAACACCCACGACAGCCTCTCCACGCCTCGGGCCGGGTACACGCGACTGGGCGCGGAGGGACGAGAGCTGGAGCGTGCGACCGACGAGGCGCCTGCGCGTACCTGCCGCCGGGTGGACGGGAGTCGGCCCACGCCGCGCCGCGCCGGGGTCCCGGGATCGTCGCGCTGCCGGACCACCCGGCTGGCCATTGGCTGCCAGGCCCAGTCACGTGCTGCTCGCAGCCCCGCCCACGGCCGCTAATCACCTGGCACGGTGCTCGAAGCGGCACCGAAAGTGGCTTGCACGCGCAAGGGTAGCGTGGCCCCGAGACCTCCGTCCGCCCTCTCCCGGGTAGTATCCGTAGAGGGGAACCGGGAAAGCGGGGCCCCGAAACTAAGGAAGATCACACCTACCGGCTTAACTTCGCCTGCCCCTCCAGGAGCCGTGAACCATCGCCCTTGGGCGCTCCCCGTTGCACGCCGGGATGCGTCTGGCGCCCCTCAGTGTGCTGCAGAGCATGCCGGGAAAAGCCACCTCTCCCGTTTTCCTGGCTGTCACCTCTCGGGGTTTTGCTTTGGTGTCCCTCTGAAAGCCGGTCCCAGGACGAGGCGGTTTGAGTGATTACCGGACGGACTGAGACAGGACACTAGGCACTTTCAGTCCCTCCTCCCGTACTTGTTGGATTGGTGTGTTCCTGGGAAAACCGCTCAGCCTGCCTTCGTGGAGCAGTTCTGACCTAGTGAATATTGTAGAAAAATAGCAAGGGTGTTTACCTACAAGAACCACCACCCTTTCGTGGTCAGTGGACGAGAATGCTAACTTGAATACGGTCTCCCACAATCTCCACTTAAGAATGGTTGTAATTCTTAAAATTTCTCTAGGGATAGCCGACTTTCTCAATAAGCTTATTGTTGGGGAAATAGGAGGAGTAGGGTGTTTTATTTTTTTTAAAGATCGACAGCATGTCCCTACCTTAGGCCCTAGTTTGCCTAAACTATTTGTAGCACATTGGAATTACGAGAAAACGTGTGCTAACACTAAGAAGAGGTGGGCTTACACTAGAATGAGTTGGTTTTGTAATGCACTCTGAGCCAAACCTAGTATTCTACCCACAGTGAAGCCCCTGCTTAAAAAAATTCACACCTCATCTACTCTGAACTACACTTACCAGCTTAGGTGATGTCAAAACTTCTGTAAGTCTCAAAGGATGATCAGCTTGAGAAATTTGACTAGTCCTGGCTCTCACAAGCTTTTATTTGTAGACTAGAAGTTAGTTAATAGGTATACTATTACAAGCCAAAACCTAAAGTACAGTGCACACTCCTGGTTACAGGGTACTTCATCACTCTAATTAAATACCACAAAATTAATTCCTGGACAAGAAACCAAAAGCATTAAACACCATATCTATTGAACTTTATGAACTTTATAAAAAAAATTCTAGTCTTTATATTTAATTCTAGCAACAACTCTGAGAGAAAGCTACTGTACTTATATTACCATCCCTCAGTGTTTCATGGGAATCAGAGAAAATATATTTTAATGTGTTCTCTAGAAAAATGATGAGCTGGGTTTAATACCTACTATCTAGAGCTAGGGATGTAGCCCAGTTGGTAGAGTGCTTGTCTAGCATCCAGAAAGCCTTAAGTTCAGTCCTCTGCACCCCAGATAAACCACATTTTGTGGCACACATCTGTAATCTCAGCACTCAGGAGACCGAAGCAAGAAGGCCAAAAATTCTAGATCATCCTTAGCTACAGCCAGTTTGAGACCACTCAAGAATACATGGCACTTTATCTCAAAAATAAACTCCATGGGCTGTAATAGAAAGAGCCTTAAAGTCTATACATGTGACAGTTCGTGATTCAATTCCTGGGCTATGACTATGAACAGATTTTGGAACTTTTTTTAAAAAAAACATCCATTTCCTTTAGCAAAAAAAAGAAAAAGAAAGAGAGAAAGAAAAACTAGGGACACTCTTACCTAGTATTGGATTGTCAGTAGTAATTGTTGGTGATGGTTGCATTTAAACTACAGTCCTGTTCTCTGTCCAGTACAGCATATTCTTTCTTTCTTTTTTTAAGATCTTTTTTAATTTTTATTTTATGTATATGAGTGTTTTGCCTGCATGCATGCATGTATAGCACATGAGTGCCCAGTGCCCACAGAGAGACCAGAAGGGGGCATCAGATCTTCTGGAACTGGAGTTATAGACAGTTGTGATTCCCGGTGTAAATGTTGGGAAACAAACCTCTGCAGGAGTAACAAGTGTTGTGATCACTGTGCCATCTCTCCAGTCCCTATTTGTTTGTTTTTCTTAAGACAGGGTCTCACTGGATAGCCTTAGCTGCTCTGGGAATTTCTATGGAAACCAGGCTGTCCTCGAACTCACAGAGATCTGCCTCTAGAGTGCTGGGATTAAAGGTGTATTGTACCCCATCTGGGCAGCACAATATATTTTCTTTTCATATATGTATGAGTTCCACCTGCCTCTACATCCCCAGTACTGGGATTGAAGGTGTGCCATGCCTAGCATAGTATAACATATTCTTGAATTTGTCTTGATCATTTTGTTCTTCCCCTCCCCTAGACAGTGCTCGAGGAACACTAACAGATTCTTATTCTGCAGATCTCTTTGGGGCTTCTTGGTACTGTCCATCTGTTGGGAAACATACCATTACATTACCTCCTACCTCAAGTGGTTTTTTGTTTGTTTGTTTGTTTCTTTTATTTTTATTTATTTATTTATTTGGTTAGTTTTTATTTATTCATTTTTAAACAGGGTCTCACTATGTAGCTCTGGCTGTCCTGGAACTCATTATGTAGACTAGGCTGGCCTCAACTCACAGAAAACCTCCTGCCTCTGCCTCTTAAGTGCTGAGGTTAAAGGTGTGCGCCACCACACCTAGCATGAGTACTAGAGTTGCAAAACTTTGTTGTTTGCTGTTCTGGGTTGTTGTTGGGGGGGGTGTTAGGTTTTTTGTTTGTTGTGCTTTGTTTTGTTTGGGGTTTTGAGATAGGGCTTGGCTGGTACTCACTATATGACCCAGACTGACTCAAGTTCATGGCAGTCCTACTGCTTCTGCCTCCCGAATGCTGAAAATAATTTTCATACTATTCTCAAGTATTTTACTTATCACAGCTTCAAAGAATATGGTATAATTATTCATCCTAGTGCCTTGTAAGTGGGGAGAGAGTATGTGATTTTTTACCAATAAAATATGAATGGGAATTTTGTGCATCACTTCTGAGAAAAAAAAAAAAAAAAAACTTTAATAATCAGAGTTCAGCCATTCTGTCTTCCCTTCGGCTCTGAGCAATGCTCCACCTGGTGGTTATTCCGTCAGCCTTGGTCTCTTAGGAGGATGACACAGAGCAGATTACCCCGTCAGTCTGCAGTGACTATGTAGTGTGAGCAAGCTATAACTTGCGATGAGACTCAGATTTGCACTTGTCTGTTACAACACAGAACACACTCCGTGACGCAAAAACAGAAGTGGCTAGAGCCCAAAAATCCAATCTGGTAAAGAAAGGGGTCAGTTGTGACACAAACTTGGAAACTCTTGGCATGGTGGCACCCTTACAATCACAACACTTGGGGGACTGAGGCAGGAGGAGCGAGCATTTGAAGCTAGCCTGGGCTATGTAGCAAAATGTCTCAAGGAACTAAGGACTGGGTGTATATCCACGTGGTAGAGCACTAGCATGCCCAAAACCCAGGGTTTAATCCTTAGCACTGCCAAGGAAGGAGGGGCCAGGATCCAGGGACACGGCTTATCCATAGAGTGCTTATGTAGCATGTGTGAGGCTTTGGATCCTCAGTACAGCACAGACAGAGGAAGGGGAAGCAGGGGAGGGGGGCAGCAGAGACAACAGCCCAGCAGCATCAAGAGACAACTGTCTGAGGTAACTGATAAGCCCAAAGAAGGAATATTCACTAGAACCTTGGTTAGGGACACTTTTTGGGAGGAGGGGCATGTTTAACATCTTTTGTTTTTATTTTTAATTTTATTTATTTATGTGTGTCAGCGTGTGTGTCATGGTGCAGGTGGCAAGCGTGAGGTCAGAGGACAGCTTGGGGAGTTGGGTCTCTCCTTCCATCATGTGGGTCTGAGGGATCAGACGGTCAGGCTTGTCAGCAGGCACTCGCTGAACCATCTTGCCAGAACCATTTTTTTTTTTTTAATTTTTGGAGACAAGGTTTCTCTGTGTAGCCTTGGCTGTCCTGGAAATCACTCTGTAGATCAGCCTAGCCTCAAACTCACAGAAATCTGCCTGCCTCTGCCTCCCGAGTGCTGGGATTAAAAGCCGCGCCACCACCACTGGCTCCCCCCTTTTTTTTAAATTTGTTTTTTAAACGATCTCACTACTTAGTTCAGGCAGCCTCCAACTTGTAAGCCTCCTACCTCTGCCTCCAAAGTGCTAAAATTGTGCCTCTGTGCCCAACCAGTCATTTTTTTATATTATGATCTTGTTTTATTTTCTTTCTTTTTTTAAAGATTTTTTATTGTTTATTTATGTATATGAGTGCTTTATCTGCATATACAACTTCATGCCAGAAGAGGACATCAGATTCCACTAGAGATGGTTGTGAGCCACCATGGGGGTGCTGGGAGTTGAACTCAGGACCTCTGGAAGAGCAGGCAGTGCTCTTAACCACTGAACCATCATTCCAGCTCCTATTTTCTTTCTTTTTTATGACTACAAATAAAAGTTTTTTTTAATATTTATTTATTTATTTATTTTGTATACGATGTTCTGTTTACATGTATTTCTGCAGGCCAGAAGAGGGAGCCAGATCTCATTACAGATGGTTGTGAGCCACCATGTGGGTGCTGAGAATTGAACTCAGGACCTCTGGAAGAACAGCCAGTGTTCTTAAACTCTGAGTCATCTCTCCAGCCCATAAAAGTTTATTAAACAAAAATTAAGGTATTTATATTTCATAGTTTACTAAGGCTACAGAAACAATGGTCTTTTTCAGTTCTTCCCAAAAAGTTTGTCTTTACTTCACCAACCACTGAGATGATCTGACAAAATGCTGATTCAAAATACCTCTGGCAGCAACAACCTACCCATTTCTGTGGGGTTGGGTAGGGAGTGTTGAAAAAGGGTCTTACTATATAGCTCTGGCTGTCCTGGAACTCAGTCTGTAGACCAGGCTGGCCTCAAACTCACAGAAATCCACCTGCCTCCACCTCCCAAGTGCGGAGGCATGTGCCACCACATCTGGCTCTTACCTAACATTTTCAAATTCAACCAAACCAATCTTCTGCCTGCTGGATACCAAATAAACTTCCTGAAAACCATGGGATGGTTAAGAGCAAGCTTAAAGTCCTCTCGTTAGTTTCCTTCAGTCATAAGGAATAAAAGTTAATGTGGCTGGCAACCAGAGACCTGAGAATTTGGTTTTTAATTTCCTTGAGTATTGGCTGGATTTTGTATTCGATGGCCATCCCTTTTTGTTTGCGGTTATCAAAGTCATTTCCACAGTTGTTTCATCAGAAGAAAAGCTATGGATACCATCAAAATTGATCAAGGTTCGATTTGAAGAAAAGCTATGGATACCATCAAAATTGATCAAGGTTCGATTTGAACAAGAGAGACCTCTTAATTAGAAGAGGTGATAGTTTATCTACCAGAGTGACCATTCAATTTAAACTAACTTACACAACTAACAAATGGTTTTCATTGGATCAGATATAACTTGCCATAAAGAAACCTCCCCAAAATTAGTGTTGGGGAAGGGTTTTGTTTGTCTTTTCAGGAGAATAAAGCATCAAGCTGAGGAATCTGAAGACCACTGGACAAATGAAACGTGAAGAAAAAGGACAAATCATCCAGAAAAAAAAATTTCCCAAGAAAAAGAGTAAATTGGCCTATTGATATATCACATTTTCAACAGGATAAAATTTCATAAAATTTCCCAAATGTTTGTTTCTGCTGTTCTCTACAGACACATAATACAAATGGTCTTTTTGTAGTCCCAGTTCAATTAAAAATTAAAGCTGGCTTTGGAGTTGGAGTGTGGCTCTCTCCTTCTCCAAACCCAAGCGTGCTTGTTAAAGTCAAAGCTAAAATCTCTGTCTCACATCAGAAGAGTCACCTGATATAGAACAGAAGAAAAACAAAAAATTAGGGACTATTTTATTGCCACTAATCTCATAATTTTTTGGTTTTCTTTTGACTCTTTAAAGCTTTTCTTAAGGTATAAATATTATCTCAAAATTTATAAGATTAATATACATTTTAAACTTTCTGTCATGATATTAATGGTCATATAGAATACTAACTAATTCTAGAAAAAGGCTTCATCTATCTTCTTGTACAAGATTTCAGGTTTAAGTCTCTATCAGGTGACTAAGAATGAAGTTTTTGTACTCTGGATGTTTAATAAACAAATGTTGATCCTTTAACTTCTTTGAGATCTGCTGCATATGACATTTAAAATGTTTAAGTTTTCTGCAATGAATTATGACCATGCCTAAACTAACATCAACCTTTGAAGTCTCCAAAAGGATGATGGGGCCCCACAACAAAGATTCCACATGGACTAGGATAACACCACTAAGCTGAAAAAAACCACCCAAAGACCGGCTTTAGACTACAAACTGCTCAGGACAATCTCAAGGTGGCTAGCTAAAATAATCCGCTTCACAGACTCCTCTAGCAGGACTTGAGACAAGCCCTGCACTTTCCCATTACACAGGAACTGGACAACAAGTGGTACAGCCGCCTCTCCCAAGACTTGACAATTAACCCAACTTTTTTTTTTCAGGATCCTCTAGAGATGCTGTCACCCCCAGACAACAGGAAGTAAACTTAAGAACACATTCCCAATAGGTGAAGTGGGTGGTTTCTGATCTTTGAATGGGTTATGGATATTTGTCATCATTTAGGGTGGTTTCAATTTGTTATTGGTAATAGTCAGGAAAAAAGCTAAACAAAGGAGATTAGATTCAGGGTATTTGTGCTGTGGGATGGTCTGTATGTCAAATTGTTCTGAATGGTCAATAAATAAAACACTGATTGGCCAGTGGCCAGGCAGGAAGTAGTTGGGACAAGGAAAGAGGAGAATTCTGGGAAGCAGAAGGCTGAGGCAGGAGATACTGCCAGCCGCCGCCATGACAAGCACCATGTGAAAACTCCGGTAAACCACAAACCACGTGACAAGGTATAGATTTATGGAAATGGATTAATTTAAGCTATAAAAACAGTTAGCAAGAAGCCTGCCACGGCCATACAGTTTGTAAGCAATATAAGTCTCTGTATTTACTTGGTTGGGTCTGAGCAGCCGTGGGACTGGTGAGTGACAGAGACATATTTGTTTTGAAAAAAAAGAAAGAAAAAAGGAATATAGAAATGATAGGATAAAGGGTAGATTATTGAATCTACTTTTAAAAAGCAAATACTTGGGGGTTTTGTGGGTTTTTTGCAACTACTCACTTCAAATATTTTACATTGATATGGATCTTTGTATATTGATACAAAATTGAGATTATTTTTGTTAGAACATACTATGCATACATTTCTAATCTTGTTCAAGGTATTATTCCTATACATCTCATTTACAATGTAATGCAAATTTCTAGTCCTTGAAAATTATTATTACAAACTATTTAGGATAATAAAGAAACGCAGGTTCGTAATTAGTCACATATTACAATCAAACTTGTAGTCATATTAGGTGTGTTTTCAAGGTCAAATAGATATATTTTAGATAGGTCATCTTCAAACACTTTAGAGATCGACAGAATATGGCATTTAAAATGTTTAATAACATAGGTTCTTTTTTTATGACAATGAGACATGTCTACTGCTGGCAACATCAATCTACTTCAGAAAAAATGATGGGTTGAACAAATTCCATATAGAGTTTACTTTCTTTGTGGCAAAAGTTATCTACTGGGCATGCCCTTACCTCGACTACTGAGAGTATGCTGTCCAAATGGGACAAGGAGGACACAAAAGAAAGGACTGCTGAACTTTGCCAAGACAAGGTAGGACAGCCCTTCAGAATATCCTGCTTCACAGATGAGTCTGTGAGATATACTAGGCCTGTAGGCTGAAGATAGATGCCCCAATGTTGCAGAGGAACCTTGGGTGACTGTCCAGGCAGTCATCTGTTTCTGTCATTTCTCACAATTTTTGGAAGCCGCTTGCTTGCACTTCCTGCTTACTCAGATAATATTTCCTTTTTGGTTCTCTGGAGTTGAAGACTAGATGGTTATAGTGTTTTCCTTGTTAACAAATACAGAAAAGAAAAAAAAAAAAGTCGGGCGGTGATGGCACACGCCTTTGATCCCCCACTCGGGAGGCAGAGCCAGGCAGATCTCTCTGTAAGTTGGAGGCCAGCCTTGGCTACAGAGTGAGTTCCAGGAAAGGCACCAAAGCTACACAGAAAAACCCTGTCTTGAAAAAAAATACAGAAAAGAAACTCACTAAAGAGGTATAAAGTGTATAAGTTTGAGAAACATGAAATGATAGCTTTTGGTTGGTAATACAAGTTAGGTTAGAAAGTGAATTAGGTACAACAATTTGGACTCACCAAAATAAGATAAATAATGGAGTATTTTCTCTGAATTTGACAAGTATTGATGGACTAGATATTATTGATGTAATTATTGCCTGTATATATTATATATAGTTATTGTTCTTTTTTTTTTTTTTTTCTGGTTTTTCGAGACAGGGTTTCTCTGTGTAGCTTTGCGCCTTTCCTGGAACTCACTTGGTAGCCCAGGCTGGCCTCGAACTCACAGAGATCCGCCTGGCTCTGCCTCCCAAGTGCTGGGATTAAAGGCGTGCGCCACCACCGCCCATAGTTATTGTTCTTATTGCATATAGTTTTTCTTATATTAGTTACAATCTTTTCCTTATTTTAGACAAAAAGGGGGAATGTGGTGATATTTTGTGTATGATTTAACAAATAAAGCTTGCCAGAAGATCAGAGGGCAAAGCAAGTCACTAGTTAGCCATACAAGCCAGGCAATGGTGGAACACACCTTTAATCCCAGCAGTTGGGATCTCATGTCTTTGGTCTTAGTACTTGGGAGGCACACATGCTTTTAATCCCAGCACTAGGGAGGTGGAGACAGGAAGTGATATGGCTGGCCTGGAATTCACTATGTAGACCAGGCTAGTCCTGAATTCATAGAGATCTCTCTGTCTCTGCCTCTCAAGTGCCAGGATTAAAGGTGTGCACCACCAGGCTAGGGCCCTTAGTTTCTTTTCCCTCTCACTGCCTGCCTTTTCCCTCTTTTGTCAACAAAAGTAGCAAGCACTTTATATATATATATATATATATATTGGTTTTTCAAGACAGGGTTTCTCTGTGTAGCTTTGCGCCTTTCCTGGAACTCGCTCTGTAGACCAGGCTGGCCTTGAACTCACACAGATCCGCCTGCCTCTGCCTCCCAAGTGCTGGGATTAAAGGCGTGCGCCACCACTGCCCGGCAGCATTTTAGATATTATATCAAATTTTTGTTTGGTTGTAAAATATTTGTTTATTGCCAGGCAGAAGCAAGAGGAATCTCTGTTAGTTCCAGGCCAGCCAAATATACATAGAAAGTTCCAGGACAGTTAAGACTAAATAAAGGGACTGTCTTTTTTAATGTTTATTTTTATTTTTTATGTATATGATCTTTTGCCTACATGTACATATATGTACCATGTGTGCCTGGTGCATGTGGAGATCAGAATAGGGCACCAGATGCTCTGGAACTCGAATTATAGATGGTTGTGAGCCATCATGTGAGTGCTGCGGACTGAACTCTGGTCCTCTATAAGAGCAGTGAGTGCTCTTAACTGCTGAGCCATCTCTCCAGCCCCCAGAATCTATCTTCATGGCATAAAAACACATAAACACACACAATCATACACGTAAATAATCATATTTTTAGAAGAAGTAGAGCTGTTAGTGGAGACACATACCTGTAATCCCAGCAGGTGATAGGTAGAGGCAAGAGGATCAGGAGTGCAAGGCCAGCCTCAGCTGTATAAGTTGGCACCAGCCTGAGCTACAGGAGCCCTGTCTCAAAATAAAAAACAAAATAGGGGGCTGGAGGGATGGCTCCATGTTTAAGAGCTTTGGCTGCTCATTCAGAGGACCTGGATTTGAGTTCCAGGACCCATGTATTGGGTCACAACCGTAACTCTAGTTCCAGGAGATCCAATGGCCCTTCTGAACTCAGAGGGCACCAAGCATCCAGTGATACACAGACCTACATGTAGGCAAAACACTCATACACATAAAAATTGTTAAAATTTAAAATGTGGCAGACAATTTAGCTCAGTGGGTAAAAGTCCCTGCCACCATGCCTGATAACCTGCGTTTAATCCCAGGACCCACAAAGGTGGAAGGAGAGAATCAACTCCCCAAGTTATCTCTTGACCTCCACATTCATGCTGTGGCACATGTGTACACACACACACACACACACACACACACACACACACACACACAAATGTAATATTTTAAAAAGAGCCAAGTTTGATAGCTCATCGCAATTGGGAAGCAGGCAGGAGAATCACAAGTTCAAGTGAGCTCCAGGTTAAGACCCTATCTTGAAAGGGGGTCTTTTAATACCAGCACTCCAGAGGCAGAGGCAAGTGGATTTCTATGAGTCTACATACTAAGTTCCAGGTTAGCCAGGGCTACGTAAGTGAGACCATATTAAAAAAAAAAAAGTTGGAAATTGATTCTACCTCAGTGGTAGACTGCTATGAAATAACAAATAGGGACTAGAGAGCCAGGTCAGCAGTTAAGAGCTCATTCTACTCTTCCTGAGGACCAGAATTCAGATCCCAGCACCCAGATCAAGCTGGTCACAACTACCTGGTATATGCAGCTCTGGTGCAAGGCCAGCTTCCTCTCTGACCTCTACAGGTAATCACAGGCATGTGCACATAGCCCCACAAAAACCACACATACACATAATTAAAAAGAAATATTTTGAATTTAATAAAATTAATAAAAAAATTGTCAAGGATGTGGAGAAATTGGAACCCTCGTGGATTGCTGGTGGGAGTGTAAAATGGTGCAGCTGTTGTGGAAAACAGTGTGGCATTTCTTCAAAAAATTAAAAATAAAGTGCCATATGGCCCAGCAATCTCACATCCGGCATATGCTCAAAGGAATTGAAGGCAGGGTCTTGTTTTCCATTTTTGTTTTTGAGGCAGGGTTTCTCTATGTAGCCTTGGATGTACTGGAACTCCTCTGTAGACCAGGCTGGCTTGGAACTCACAGAGATCTGCCTGCTTCTCCAGTGCTGTGCTTTGCAACACCCAGACTTGTCTGGATTTTATTGTTGTTTTGGAGACAGTCTCTTGATCCCAGGCTAGCCTAAAAACTGTGTGCTCAAAGATGACCTTAAACTCTTGATCCATCTGCTTCCACCTTCCAAGTAACAGAACCACATAACTTTGCCACTATACCCAACTCTAAAAGTAGATGGGTTTTTGTTGCTGTTATTAAAAAAATAATAATAATAAGATCTCACTATGCTGCTCAAGCTGGCCTGGGACTCAAAATGTAGACCAAGCTGATCACAGAATTCTACATGCCTCTATCTCCTGAATGCTGGCATTATAGTCATGGGTCAAAGCAAACAGAGTCTTAAAGAGATTATTTGTACACCAACAATCACAGCAACATTATTGGCAATATTTGAAAGGTAGAAACAGCAAATATCCATCAATAAATGAATGGATATATAAAAATTCATTGTGTATATATGAAGATATTACTCAGATTTTTAATTTCTTGTTTCTTGTTTTTGTTTTGTTTTTTGAGACAGAGTTTTACTATATATAGCCCTGGCTGTCCTAGAACTTGCTCTGTACACCAGGCTGACCTCAGAGATTCACCTGCCAATGACTATGGAGTGCTGGAATTAAAGGTGTGCACCACCACCCAGCATCTTTTTTAATTAAAAAAAAAAGAAGAAGAAGAAGATCAGGGCTGGTGAGATGGCTCAGGGGTTAAGAGCACTGACTGTTCTTCCAGAGGTCCTGAGTTCAGTTCCCAGCAACCACATGGTGGCTCACAACCATCTATAGTGGGATCTGATGCCCTCTTCTGGCCTGCAGGTGTGCAAGCAGACAGAACACTATACATCAAAAAATAAATAAAAAATAAAAAACGATTATGGGTATTTTGCCTACAAGTTTGTCTGTGCACCACATCCATGCAGTGCCCAAAGAGGCCAGAAGAGGGCAACGAATTCCCTGGGACTGGAGTTACAGATACTTAGGAGCTGTCATTTGGGTGCTGAGACTCAAACCAAAATCTCAATATCAACAATTTTTTTTAAAAAAACTCACCAAGCATCAAGTAGAGGATGCATTAGCAATGACTTACGAGCTAGAAGATGGCTCATCGAATAAGGGCCCTTGCTTCCTAACCTTGAAGACTAAAGTTCAGTCTCTGGGACTCATATGCTGGAAGAAAAGAACCAACTCCTGCAAATTGTCTTCAGACCACATGATTACATGTGCACCAAAATAAAAATAATAAATTATTAATACAAACAATAATAATTAATTAAAATAAAAACCATTTGGGCCACAAAAATGTGTAAAAGCACTTGCTATGGAAGCTTCACTACCTGAATTTGGATCTCCAGAACCTGTGTAAAAGCTAGATGTAATCCCAGCACTCCCGGAAACAGGATGAGAAACACAATGGGGGAATTCTAAGGAAGTCAGCCTCGGGCACTGTGCACAGTGGCAAATAAGAGAGACTCTGCCTCAAAAACAAGGGAGGAAGATGGTAAGGACCATTACCTGAGGTTGTCCTTTGACCTACACATGTGCATCATGGCAACTCACATGCTCCCACACACAAGTACACAGACACACACACACACACACACACACACACACACACACTCCATACAGGTACATATACACAAAAGTAAATACTGTGACCAAGTGTGGTGGCTCACACCCAGCACTTGGGAGGCAGAAGCAGGCAGATATCTGAATTTGAAGCCAGCCTGGTCTATGGAGTTCTAGGACAGCTAGGGCTACACAGAAAAACCCTGTCTCAATAAATAAATAAATACTTATTTTTTTTCATCAGAGTGAATTAAATTTTTGAAAGAAAAGTGAGAGAATGTCAGAGAGTGCCAGGGGCTCCAAGGAGGAATGAACACATTATGACTGTATTAAATCCCACAGAACTATACTTAAAGTGGTGAAATGGTAATTTTATCACAGTTTTTATTAGAAAACAAATGCATGAGATACCACAGTACTCCTATTAGAACATCTAAAATCCAAAACATTGATACCTTCAAATGCTGGTGAGGATGTGGAGAAACAGAAAATCTCATTCACTACTAATAGAAATACAAAATATGCAGTTGACTTGGAAGTTAGGCAGTTTCTTAGAAAGCTAAACATGCCAGGCAGTGGTGGCACACACCTATAATTCCAATACCCCGGGGCAGTGGCAGGTAAACCTCTGTAAGTTCAAGGCCAGTTTGTTCCAGAACAGCCAGGGCTGTTACACAGAGAAACCCAAGCTAAAAATATTCCTGCTATAAAGTCCAGCAAATCATATTCCTAGGTAATTACCCAGATAAGCTGAAAGCTTATGTCTACACATAAAACTGCTTACAGATGTTTTGAAAGTTTTATTTATAATTGCCAAAAAGTGGGAGCAACTGAGGTCTCTCAAATAGGTGAAAAAATAAATGAAGTATAGTGCATCTGTATAAAACAAACATTTGACAACAAAAAGGAATGAGCTAAGGGCCTGGAGATAAAGCTCCGTGGTTAAATACGATCGCTGTTCTTCCAGAGCCTGAGTTTGGTTCCCAGCACCCACATTGGGCAGCTGACAACCACCTGTGACTCCAGCTCTAGGGAATCTGATGCTCTCTTCTGGCCTCGGCAGGCCTTGTACTCAATGCACCAACATGCACATAACTATAGACAGACAGACAGATAGAGTCTTCGTTTAAAAAAATAAGTGCTTGGGCGGTAGTGGCACATGCCTTTAATCCCGGCACTCAGGAGGCAGAGGCAAGTGGACCTGGGTTTGGTTCCCAGCACCCATATCTGAGTACAAGGCCAGACTAGTCTACAGAGTGAATTCCAGGATGCTCAAGGCTACACAGAGAAACTCTGTCTTAGAAAGAAAGAAAGAAAGAAAGAAAGAAAGAAAGAAAGAAAGAAAGAAAGAGAGAGAGAGAGAGAGAGGGAGGGAGGGAGGGAGGGAGGAGGGAGGGAGGGAGGGAGGGAGGGAGGGAGGGAAGGAAGGAAGGAAGGAAGGAAGGAAGAAGTGAGTTACCAGCCAGGAATAGAGACACGCACCTTTAATCCCAACTTTTAGGAGGCAGAGGAGATCATTCTCTAGAGTTTGAGGCTATCCTGGTCTACATAACGAAGTCTAGACCAGTTGAGACTTCACAGGAGACCCTCTCTCAAATAACCAAAGCAAACAAAATAAAATTCTCCATTAAAAAGATTGGTCCTGAGTCAGCAAGATAGCTCAGCAGGAAAAGATGCTTGCTGAACAAGCAAGATGACCTGAGTGTATCCCAGGAACCCGGGTGCAAGGAGAGAAATGACTCCCTGGAGTTTTCTTCTGACCAGCATGAGAACATGTACACACACACACACACACACACCAGCACACACACACACACACAATTTTTTTAATGGACCTATACACTTGGTTGTGATGGAATACATCTCTAGTCCTAGTATTCAGGAAGCAAAGGTAAAGAAATGGCCATTATTTGGCAGCTGGGACTACAAGGCAAGACCGAATCTCAAACATCAAAAAAAAGCAGAACACTGAGTAGAGCTGGAGAAACACCCGCCCCCCTCACACAGGGTGTTTCTGTGTGATAGTCCTAGGTGTCCTGGAACTCACTTTGTAGACCAGGCTGGCCTCAAACTCACAGAGATCCACCTGCCTCTGTCTCCCAAGTGCTGGATTAAAGGTGTGCACCACCATTGCCCGGCTGAGAAACACTTTTTTTTAGGGTAAGAGTACATGCTACTCTTGCCATGGACCTGGGTTTGGTTCCCAGCACCCATATCAAGCAGCTCACAAACACCTGTAACTCTAGATCCTGTCCTCAGGTACCTGCAGGCATATAATCACATATGTATTATGAGCATTACAGTTCTGAAGGAAAGGTATCCTTGCAGTCAGGATCCAACTAATAATACCGCAACACACTGCACAACAAACCTCATACAAGAGATTTATTGAGAGGGAAAAAACCAGGCCAGCTGTCTCTGCTCAGGTGAGAAACAGCAGGGAACTGAACAGAAGGCAGGGTTTAGATAGTGTTTTTTGTGGAGGGGGGTGGAACTTTTCAGGGTGAAGCTTTCCAGGGTGTGGTTTGGTGAGATTTCAAGTCCAGAGCTTGGGCTTTTTACTCTGTGGGGTAGAGGCAGGGTCCAGCCAATAGGACAGAGTGTTCTGTGGGTGGAACCTGGCAGTTGGAACTCCTCAGGGGAGGGACCTGACCACTCGTGAGGCCTATGCATATACTTGGGTGCCCATACATGCACATAAAATAAATAAGCCATTAAAATAATTGACTGGGGGCTGGAAAGATGGCTCAGTGGTTGAGAGCACTGACTGCTCTTCCAGAGGACCCGGGTTCAATTCCCAGCACCCACATGGCAGCTCACAACTGTCTGTAACTCCAGTTCCTTGCCTTCTGACACCCTCTCGCAGACATACATGCGGGTGAAACACCAATGAACATAAAATAAAAATAAATTATTTTTTAAAAAATTGACTAATTTGAGGCCATTCTGGTATGGTGGTTTGAACAAAAATGGCCCAGGTTCATGTATTTGAATATTTGGTCCCTTGTTGTACTCAGAGTCCCCCAATGTAGCAGGAATCTTAAAAGTTCTTATTAATAAAATCAAACCCGAGACGAGTTATTGGGGTCCATGCTGGTAGATCAGAGAGACAGAACAAGCCACAGCTACCTCACCTCGCTGGATCCTCAGCTAGTCTTGTCTCCTCAGACTGGAGGCCTCTGAGTCCTCATCCGGAATGGGTCTCAGCTGAATTACTGCTCAAAAGCCTGAATGCTTAACCAGCCAAAATCTTCTAGTTTCTGGTGCTCCCGCCTTATATATCTTTCTGCTTTCTACCACCACTCCCTGGGATTAAAGGCTGGCTTTCTGGGATTAAAGGCGTGTGTCACCATGCTTGGCTATTTCCAGTGTGGCCTTGAACTCACAGAGATCCAGAGGGATTTCTATCTCTGGAATGCTAGGATTAAAGGTGTGAGTGCCACCATTTTCTAGCCTTTGTATCTAGTGACTGTCTGTTCTCTGACCCCAGATAAATTTATTAGAGTACACAATATTTTGGGGAACACAATACCACCACACCCCAAAGACCACCAAGAGACCGAATCCAATGCAAAAGCAAAGAGTCTTTGTATTGTTATGAGTTAACTCGGGACTGTCCATCTGACCCAGCAGCAGGGCAGGAGAGACCCCAAGTAGCAATGAGGCAGGGTTTTTATAGGGAGTAAAGCAAGGGGGGCTCTTGGGGTCTACAGACCACATAGGAACAGACTCAGGATTGGTTTATGTGAGTGTCAATCATGTTAGTAACTTTTAATTGGCTAGGGTTGTGAAGGCCTAGACTTAACTTTACAGGCTCAGGAACAGGCTCAGGAACAGGCTCAGGAACAGGCTCAGGTACAGGCTCAGGAATGGGCCATGACAACTCAAATGGATACAGAGCAGTATCCTCCTGCAGACATCTTGTCTGGTTTATGTTAGTTATTTAGCTGCGTTGTGTTCTTACCCTGCAAGGAAACGTCTCGAAACACGACAGAATCCGCTTATAAGAGTTTATTAGAAATACAGGGATAGAGAGTGCAGGCCTGTGGGAGAGACATGTGCGTGGAGAGAAGAGAAGAGAGAGAACCGGGAATATGGCGCTCCACTTTAAAAACCGGCTGGGGGCGTGGCCAGGTCACGTCACTACTCCACGCGTGTGCGTAGATCACATGGTCACGTTGCACGCTTACGTAGCCATGTAATGTCACGGATTCTGGTCACGCAAGATGCCTTGGCCAGAACTTGCTAGGCGGAAGTGTCCACCTGGTAAATGCGACCGTTGCGGGGGGGGGGGGGGGGCTGTGTTGTGAACCCTTCAGTTTATGGACCTTGGAGACTTCTAGATAATCCTTCTGAGCAGTCCAGATAATCCTGTTCAGCAGGTTGTGGTTTCGCCCCCAAAGTCTACACCAATGGTTTCAAAAAAATCACCTTGCCCTTTCTACCCAATCCCAAATTGCCAATTCCCGGCTTGTGGTTTTCCCTATAAAAACCCTCTACACCTGCGCTCGTGGCCGCCACCACATTTCCTTCCATCTGCCGTGCGGCGGCCCAGGTTGAACCTGAACAAAAGGACCCTTATGTGCTTGCATGGGAAACCGGCTCCTTGGTGGTCTCCGGGGATTTCGTGAAATGGGTACAACAGGGTTTGTTAGGGATTACAGTTATTCATTTTTGGGCAAGCCTGGACAAGTCCCAGGCTTTGTCCTTGAGCTGCCATGGAGGGTGGCTGGCCTAGCATGTACTGACTGTGTTGGCTGACCCAGTGACCCAGGCTCTGACCTTGGCCCCATGCACGAAGTTCTAAGTTAGTGAGGGGTCACAAACAGTAAACAACTGGCTGAAGTTTGAGCAGTCAGAGTACGTGCAGAAAGGGAGCTACTGCAAGGACTGCGAAAGCCTGGCTTTCATTTTTATTTAAATTGCAGAATTGTCTTGTCAAATTCCATGAGAAACTACTAGGACTATTATTGGAATTTCATTGAGTTTATAAATCAAATTATGAATAATTAATATCTCAATAAGATTGAAAGCTGAATACAGTGTTACAGGCCAGTACTTGAGAGACTTAAGGATTTCTGTGAGTCTGAGGCTAGTGAGTCTAGCCTGGGCTATAGTGTAAAACCCTATCTTATAAGACATAAATAAATAAATAAAATCATAGTAATAAAAATAGTAATGAATCTTCTGGTCCATTAATACAAATTCACAACACATATATTTAGCAAAGGATAACAAAATATATATTTTTTTAAAAACCTATGACTCAATAATAACAAATCAAGTCCCATCCTTTAATTTTGAAGGGACAATAAAGTCTTGTGCAGTCTGGGTTGCTCTGAAATTCAATACATAGCTAAGGATGACAATGAACTTCTCAATCTCCTACTCACATCTCCTCAGCACTGGATATGCCATCATATCTGGTTGCCTGGGATCCAACCCAGGACTTTGTGTGTGCTAGGCGAGCAGTCTACCGACCGAGCCACATTTTTAGCCCCAATATTTTTTACATAAGCAAAAGACTTGAACTGATGTCTCTTTTAAAAGTCATACAGATGGCTAGCGATCACATGAAAGCATTCATAATGCTACTAATTGTCAGGGAAAAACAAAACCACAATGAAATACCACTTCACATCCTCCAGAATGTCTAAAATTAAAAAAGACTGACAAGTGCTGAGGAGGACTTGGGACGATTGAAACTCCCATGCTCTGCTTCTAAAAGTGGAGACTGCCTTGGGAAAACAGTTGGGTGATTTCTTATAAACTCCAGGTCTACAGACTGTACTGGAACGGGCTGCTGCCATCAGTAAGTCTACCTTGTTTACTCATGTCCCCTTTCTCATTCTCGGGGTTTCACTCTCCATTCCAAAGGAACAGACCATCAAGAATAGAGTCTGACCTCTGGTCCACATCCAAACACTAAGTAGAAACTGGAGCAGAGCTCAGCTGCAGGGTGTCCACTGACTGTGGATGAATGAGTAAGCCCTAGGCTGATCCCTAGCACTGAAAGCAACAAAAAAGACACCAAACTGTCTGTTTCAACCTCAATCTTCTGGAAAATGTCCTCTGCCCTAACCTAGTTCTCAAGTAAACTTCCCCTGCTGCCTCGGAATTTAAAGGGGCTGGTGAGTTGGCTCAGCCATTAAGAGCACTTGCTGCTCTTACAGCAGACGGGGTTCAGTTCCCAGGACCCACATGGCTCACAGTCATCCATAACTCCAGTTCCAGGGGATCTGATACCTTCTTCTGGAGTCCAAGCACACCATGTATGCATGTGGTGCATGCACATACTCACACTACACATAAAATTAATCAATCTAGGAAATGTAAAATTAAATTAATTCTACACTTTGTAAAAAGTTTAAAAAAGAAAAACTTGAGTCATTAATTCAGCCCTCTTTCCAGACTAGCATTCTTTTTTTGTTTTAAGATTTGTTATGCATACAGTGTTCTGCCTGCAGGCCAGAAGAGAGCGCTAGATCTCATCACAGATGGTTGGGAGCCACCATGTGGCTGCTGGGAATTGAACTCAGGACCTCTAGCAAGAACAGCCAGTGCTCTTAACCGCAGAGCCATCTCTCCAGCCCCATGGTAGCATTCTTAATATAGTTTAGCCTCTTCCTCTTCTTCCTCTCCTTTTAGTTTAGACAAAAGCTGGCTACATACTGATCTGGAATTTATGATCCTCCTGTCTCAGCCTCCTGAGTACTGGGATCAGAGGAGAGAGGAGGGAAGGCAGGGGAAGGATGGGAGAGGACCTACTGATCCATTCTGCTGGATTATCATCATCAACAACACAGGCTGGTGAGATGGTTCAGTGGTAACGTCGCAGGATATTTGATCACACTATGATCCGTGAGATTTTGTTATTTACTGGAAAAATTGTTTCTAGTTGCGGTTTGGCTCAGCTCTAGCACACACCTTTAATCCAAGAGCTTTCTGCTTAGATATTGTAAACAGGACTAAATCAAGTCAACCATAGGTCAAGAGGCAAAGGAAGCAACCAGTTGACAGGAAGTGAACATAGGATTATTAGGAAAAAACCGTAGAGTAAAGGGAGTCAGGGGGACGGATAGAAAGACGCACAGGAAGTAGAAGGGAGGCAGGACATTCAGTTTGAGGAGAGGGGTTTGAGACAGCACAGGAGAAGGGGAGAGGCTTCTGGAAGTAGGCTGAGGAGAAAGGTCAGCTGGGTGCTTTCTCTGCTTTCTGAGCTAGCAGGCTTTCACCGCAGCATCTGTCTCCCCAGTCTTTAATTGCTAAAATCGAATGATTAAGATTTTGTTAAAAACAACAGGTAAAGGAGCCTGATGACCTGAGTTTGATCCTAGAACACACATGTGGAAGGAGAGAACCTACATACTTAATGATCACTCTTTGGCATGTGGCATGTTCCTGCATGCATATTCACACACTCACCACATGCACTCAGATAAGTAAAGTTAGAAACAAAAGCAAAAAAAAAAAAACTTTTTTAAGTGAATAGGGAGGCCATGGCAGGAAGATCCCCAAAAGCTCCAGGGCAGCCTGATCTACATAGTGAGTTTGAGGCCAGCTGGTCTACAGAGTGAGTTTGAGGCCAGTCAGGGTCACCTAGTGAGACCCTGTCTCAAACATTTAATTAAAGAGTGCTGTGAGGCCAGCAAGATGGCTCAGCCAATAAAACCACTTTGGAAGGAGAGAACAGACTCTAAAAAGTTACCCTCTGGTTCCCATACAGGTGCCATGGTGGGTTCATGCACATGTGTGCACACACACTCACATATACACACACATAGACACATTAATTCAGTTTTTTTTTTTTTTTTGTTTTTGTTTTTGTTTTTGTTTTAGTTTTTTGAGACAGAGTTTCTCTATGTAGTCCTGGAACTCACTCTGTAGACCAGGCTGGCCTGGCCTTTAACTCACAGAGATCGGCCTGCTCTGTCTTCCAAGTACTAGGATTAAAGACATGTGCTACCACTGCCCAATTATGAAATAAATCTTTTTCTTTTTAAGTTTTTTTTTTAAGATTTATTTATTATGTATACAGTGTTCTGCCTACATGTGTCCCTGCAGGCCAGAAGAGGGCGCCAGATCTCATTATAGATAGTTGTGAGCCACCATGTGGTTGCTGGGAATTGAACTCAAGACCTTTGGAAGAGCAACCAGTGCTCTTAACCACTGAGCCATCTCTCCAGCCCCTTCTTTTTTAAGTTTTTTAAAGGGCTAGGGGGCTGGAGGACAGTTCAGCGGTTAATAATGCTGACTGCCCTCTCAAAGACCTAAGTTCAGTTTAGAGCACCAATGTTGGGCTACTCACATGGCCATTAACTTCAGCTCAAAGAGAATCAGACATTTCCGGGCTCAGAGAGCAGCCACATTCACATGCGCATACTGACTCCACACACACATAATTAAAAATAAATACATAGTTTAAAAGGAGGGAACTGGAGATATGTCCTAGTTGTTATAATACATACTTAGCATGAACTGTGCCCTGGGTTTGATCTCCAACACTCTATCAGCTGGGCACAGTAGCACATGTACCCAGTACTCAAAAGGTAGAGGTAGAAGTTTCAGAAGTTCAGAGTCTCCTTCAATTACATAGCAATTCAAGGCCAGACTAGGATGTATAACATCCTGGCTCAAACAAGCAAGCAAACAAACATGAACCAAGACCAGCCAGATACTAAACGGTTGTGTGGCAAAGCCTTACCTGGGGAGACACAGCACAAGTAACCAATACTCTGTCCTCCACAAGCATCTGCATTCACGTTCATGCTCCCCTAACACAGAGAGACATACACATAATTAAAAATTCATAAAATCACCAAGCATGGTGCCACACATCTTTAATCCTGGAATTTGGAAGGCAGAGGCAGGCAGGCTTCCATGAGTTCAAGGTCAGCCTGGTCTACATACTGAGTTCCAGGACAGCCAATGCTGTGTAAAGAGACCCTGCCTCAAAATAAAATAAAATAAAATAAAATAAAATAAAATAAAATAAAATAAAATAAAATAAAATAAAAGACACAGTTTTGCCTTAGGGCATGAACCCCAAAGCAGTTCAGGCTGGATCAGCCTTTCTAGTCTTCATATCAGGCACGTGGGAATACACATTGATAGAACTATCTAAGTTTGATTGTTACTGGGGCAGAGGAATTTACACTATTGTTCAGAGATTGCATATGTGTAGCCCAATGAACATGAGGGTTCTATAGGGTTCCGGGGTTGTTAGGTGAGTTATTTGGAGGGGAGCATGTGTGCATACTAAGGTCAGGGACCTAGGTTGTCAAGTGCATTACTACAAAAGGGAGGTTATATATAACCAAAACCAGACAGGATCCCAGACTAAATTATCTCCTATGCTTACCTGATTCATAAGGACCTGAATTATGATCCTCAGCACTCATGTGAAAGTATAGAAACTCATGTTTCCATAACCCCAGTGCCAAACACGCAGATCCCAGGGGCTAGATAACCAGCTAGTCTAGCCAAAACCAGTAAGCACAAGGCTCAGTGGGAGAGCTTGTCTCAAAAATTAAGATGGAGGGCCATGGGCTGGAGAGATGGCTCAGTGGTTGGGAGCAGTGTCTACTCTTCTGGTAGACCTGGGTTCAATTCCCAGCACCCACATGGCAGCTCACAACTGTCCCATTTCCAAGGGAAAAAAGACTATTGGGCTGTCTCTCTCCAGTTCATTAAAATATTAAAAAAATAAAAAAAAAAGATGGAGGGCCAGGCATGGCAATGCAGGTCTTTAGTCCGAGTGCTTGGGAGGCAGGTGGATCTCTGTGAGTTCAAGGCTAAGTCTACATAGTGAGTTTTAGTCCAGCTGGGCCTACTTAGTGAGACCTTGTCTCTTAAAAAGAAAAAGAGAAAAAGACACCCGCTATCAACCTCTGTTCTCCACACATGCATGCCCCCATTCCCTGTCCCCCACACACACCACTTTACCTTTCATCTACAACTTTATCCCACTAACCCTTTAAATTTTTACTAAGTCTGTGATGGCATTGACCAAAAGAATACACTAGAAATTGCTAAGCATGGTGGCAAAAACCTGTGATACTTGAAAGGCTGAGGCAGACAGATTGGAAGTTGGAGCTACATAACAGGAATTTATCTCAAAATAAATAAATAAAAATAAAACAAAAACAGCCAGCAGAAATGGCACTGTATCAGCTGTAGGTTGTGTGTATGTGTGTGTGTGTGTGTGTGTGTGTTCACACACTCACGCACAGGAGTTAGCAACACCATCTGATCCTCCTGCTTTTGCTTCCCAACTGCTGAGATTACAGTTGTGAGCCACTGTGTCTGATTTTTTTTCAGCCCTGAGAATCTAACCCAAGACTTCATGCATTCTAGGGCGGCACCCTACCAATTGAGCCACATCCCTAACCTTGGATTTCTATACGTCAATAGATTACCAAAACATAATAATAGATACTGGTTGTAGCCTTGGGAAAGAGGCCAGATCAACCCTAGAAGGGCATGAGGAGACTTTCAGAGGGAATGAAAATGGTTTATATTATTTTGACCAGGGTAACAGTTATGAGAATGTTTGCCATAACAAAACTCTGAACTGAAGATTTAAAATTTATATGCTGTATAGAATTTATACAACTTTGTTTTGTACTTTTGGGCATTCTTGATGTTTACGGAGTAGATGCCAAGCAGCTCGGGTGTAGGACCTCATCAGCAACGTCAGTGTGTATTCCAGGCCCAGCCTTTGGCTTCAGCTCCATCACGGGTTTGACATAGCAGTTGTCATATATCTTTAGGATCTTGTCCCTCCTCATGAGAGGCAGGTGGTCCCTTTCTCCTTATTCTTCAGGAATGGAACACGACGTTGCTGGAGTCTTGCTCCTTCCATTCTGGGAAGCCCGTCTCTGAAGCAAGCTGGGGTAGCTTGGCCAGTTTTAAAAGTTCCTCTTTGTCTCCCTGTATCATTTTAATGTCTTGCTCAGGAAGAGAATCAGTCTGAACTGGGGTCATGGTTGGACTCTTGTGCCTTCTCAGCACAGATATTGTGGTCTTCATGACTGTTATTAATAGTCATACCAACTAGGCTGGGTCAGGGATCTCTAGGCAGCTAGTCATAGATAAAAAAAAGTCTTGTTAAAAAAAGAAAAGAAAAGAACCTTGATGACAGCTTACTATTAGGTAGAGAATAAAGACCAGGCTCCATAACTGTGTGATAAACTCTTTACAAAGCATCACCAGTCCCTGCTTCCCACTGAAACTAAGCAAAATGATTTCCAATTTCACAAGGGCCAGGCTCCACGAGGCTGTGCTGTCTTCCCAGCATGTCACCCATTTCAGGCTGCTAAAGTCTCAATCATCACAACGCCCACCTTTACCCACCTCTGTGCTGAGCCTTAGTCACCCTCTAAGCTGGCTCCAAGAACACTTTGTGAATACTCTTATTAGAATACTTACCACACATTGTTTTGTAAGTTTTTGTTTACGTATTTCTCTTTTTCACTGACTTCCTTCAGGAAAGAAACAACTTCTGATTCATCTTCCTATCACTATCAAGCGCTGGGCGGGGAGTAGATTCTCAGTAAACAGAAAGTGAGTTGCAATGAATTAATCAGGCTCTCTTTGGATTTTCCTGATACTTTGTGGTAATTATTGCCTGTGTCCTGGAATATGGCGTGTCTTAGATCTGGGCCCACTGTCTTCGACCTCTGCTTCTCTCCTATTTTCTTTCTTCCATTCCTTTGGTCATCTCTGGAGGTTTGCAAACTCAAGGCTGTAACCATTTCCCCCTCTGCAGATATCTGTAAAAACTACACATTATCAGAAACAAGTTATGGACCTGAGGATGTAGCCCAGTGATGCTTACCTAGCTTGCCCGAGGCCCTGGATTCAATCCAAACACTGACCCCCTGTCTCAGTCACTGTTCTATTGCTGTGAAGAGACACCATGACCACAGCAACTCTTAAGAAAGAAAGCATTTGGGTGGGCTTGCTTACAGTTTCAGAAGTTTAGTCTATTTACATCATACTAGGGACCATGGTAGCCTACAGGCAGGTACTAGAATAGTAAAGAGCTACATCCTGATCCACAGACACACACAGAGAGAAATTGGGCCTGGTGTGGGCTTTTGAAATCTCAAAGCCTACTCACAGTGACACACTTCCTCCAACAAGGTACTTCCTAATCCTTCTAATCCTTTCAAATAGTGTCACTCCCTGATGACTAATCACTCAAATAATGAGCCTATGTGGGCCATTCTTATTCAAACCACCACACTCAACTCCCTGACCTCCATAAGTTTATAGCTCTATCATAATTCAAAATAAAACAACAACACACATTTAGTTCAACTTCAAAAGTCCCAATAGTCTATCACAGTCTCAACACTATTTAAAAGTCTAAAGTTCAGGATTTCTTCTGAGACTCAATCAATCTCTTAACTGTAAACCTCTATAAAATCAAAATCAAGAAGTGTATCACATACTTCCAACATACAGTGTCACAGAATATACATTACCATTACCAAAGGGAGGAAAAGGAACATGGTGAAGAAATACTGACCCAAAACCAGCTGGGCAAACTCCAAACTCTGCATCTCCACATCTGATGTCCAAACACTCTTTAGATCTCCAGCTCCCTTCAGCTTCGTTGATTGCAACACACTTCTCTCTCTTGGGCTGGCTCCATGCCTGCTCTGTCACTCTTGTTGACAAGTATCCCACAACTCTGGCACATCCAACATTTTGGGTCTCCAGTGAAATCCAGGCTTCTCCTTCACAGCTCCACACATGGCCTCCACACAAGTGCATCCTTGACACGCTCCCGGCCTCAGCAGCTTTTCTTAGCCGAAGAGAGAGAGAGAGAAATTCTGCAACCCTTTTCTTGTGTCCTTGACCCTAAGCCAGAACCATATGGCTGAAGCTACAAGGTTCTGCAGCTTGCTGGGGCTGGAACTTGGCCCCCTTATTCAGTCACACTTGCATCAGATTTCTGGTGTTGTCGGTTTGCTTCACTGCTTAAACTTTTCTCTGATTCCTTTTTACAAGTTAGAAACTCAGCTGGGCCGGGCGGTGGTGGTGCACACCTTTAATCCCAGCACTTGGGAGACAGAGCCAGGTGGATCTCTGTGAGTTCGAGGCCAGCCTGGGCTACAGAGTGAGTTCCAGGAAAAGCACAAAGCTACACAAAGAAACCCTGTCTTGGAAAACCAAAAAAGAAAAGAAAAGAAAAGAAAAGAAAAGAAAGAAAGAAACTCAGCTGGGTGGGGTCTTGCCCTGAGGTCGTCACTCTCTTTAGTCCACTTAGCATCAGGCTTTTCTTTAAACTTTTTATCTCCCTAAGCACTGGACTTAGCTCCTTTACACTTCCTGGTGCTCCTTTTTCCCTCAAACCGTACATTTTGCACATTTTCTTGCTCTGTTTGCTCTTTTTTATTGTAGCTCTGCATGAGTGACCACTAAAAACCACATGACACAGTCAATACTAAGCTGTCTTGCAGTCTCCTCTGCCAAAACTCCGCAATTTAGCTTCAGGCAAATTTTTACCACAAGGGCAGAAAACAGCCACATTCTTCGACAAAATATCCCTAGAGTGGTGTCTGGGCTATTTACTAATATTCTTCCCCTCTGAAACTTCCTAAGCTGGGCTCACATTGCTCTCAACACTACTGTCCTTGTTCCCACTAGGTTGGCCCACTAAGCCCTACTTAAAGCATTTGACCAATTTTTTTAGTCCAAAGTCCCAAAATCTTCCATATTCCTCCAACAAACAGCATGGTGAGGCCTGTCGGAACAATACCCAACTCCTGGTACCAAATTCTGTCTTTGTCACTATTCTTATGAAAGAAAGGATTTAACTGTGTGCTCGCTTGCAGTTCAGAGGTTTGTCCATATCATCATGGCGGGGAGCATGGCAGCATGCAGGCAGATGTTGGAGCAGTAGCCGAGAGCTACATCTCGAGGTAGAGAAACAGAGAGCCTGGGCCTAGCAAGGGCCTTTGAAACCGCGAAGCCCATCCCAATGACACACCTCCTCCAACAAAGCCACGCCCACTAAGCCTTCTTCTTTCAAACAGTGCCACTCCCTGGTGACCACAAATTCAAATAATGAGCCTATGGGGGCCATTCTTATCCAAACAATCACACCCCCTAAAGTTATATAACACTAGTATAAGTTTATTGAGTATTAAAGACACAGTACTGAAGTCTGAACACAAGAACCAGAAGGACTTGAGAATCTGAAGAACACTGAGTCCAGGAAATAGGAGAGAGTAAAGGATTCAAATGTGTCCATGAAACAGCCCATGGGCCCAAAAGAACAGATACGTCATCAAATGGTGGAGTCTGAAGGAGAAAACCAGTAAATTTTGTCTTAGCTATGTAAGGAAGGGGGTGTCGAGTGCTTGATTAACGTGCACAAAGGCCAAATTCTATCCCTAACACTAAGGTTGGAAGTAAGTAAAAATTACAGTTCATAGTAAATGCTATAAAGAAATACATTATTCCAGGCTGGAGAGAGGGCTCAGCGGCTAAAAGCACTGGCTGCTTAACAGTGTAGTGACAGTTCCTCCATACCTCACCGGAGAGTGGCAGGAAAGTGATGGAGACTGGGAGTTCACTAGACAAAGAAACTCTTACGGTAGAGGAGAGGCCACCATACTGACCATTAGGAAACAGGTGAAGAGATCAGAAACCAGAAAGTTGTTATGGAAGAGGCATTTCATCCCGACACCTAGGAGACAGAGATGAGCTGATCTCTGTGAACCCCAGGTTATCCTGGTCTACATAGTGAAACCGTGTCTTAAAAAAAACAAACACAAACATTAGAAATCAAGAGAAGTCCTCGTGGTGGAGCGAGAGAAAATGGCCCCCCAAGGGAGTGGCACTATTAGGAGGTGTGGCCTTGTTGGAGGAAGTGTGTCACCGTGGAGAAGGGCTTTGAGGTCTCATATGTGCTCAGGATACCACCCAGTATTACACTCCACTCCCTTTTACCTTCTGATAAAGATGTCCCCAGCACCATGTCTGCCTGCACATCGCCATGCTCCCCACCATGATGATAATGGACTGAACCTCTGAACTGTAAGCAAGCCACCCCAATTAAGTGTTTTGTTGTTGTTTTTGTTTTTTTTTTTTTTTTTGGTTTTTCGAGACAGGGTTTCTCTGTGTAGCTTTGCGTCTTTCCTGGAACTCACTTGGTAGTCCAGGCTGGCCTCGAACTCACAGAGATCTGCCTGCCTCTGCTTTCTGAGTGCTGGGATCAAAGGCGTGTGCCACCACCGCCCGGCTAAATGTTTTTCTTTATAAGAGTTGCCGTGGTCATGCCATCTCTTCACAGCAGTAGAAACCCCAACTTCTTAGACAGTCCTCTGGACAGGTATGGATGAAAAGCGTATGTAATTCCAGCATTCAGAAGGCAGAGATGGGAGGATTGGGTGTTCTAGGCCAGCCTAGGATATGTGAGATGCTGTCTCCTAAAAGGAGGACTAGAGGGCTGGAGGACTGGAGCTCATACTACACTTGCAGAGGACAGAGATGGATTCCCAAAACCCTCATCAGATATGGTGTTAACGGTTTCCTCAGAGACTGAAACATTCCGTCCTGCAGGGAAGCTGTTCCTTGTACTGGTCTGTTTTATGTCAACTTGACACAAGCCATAATTATGAGAGAAAGGAGTCTCAATTGAGAAAGAGACCAACCGAGGCACCGAGAAAGGACACTGTCTGACCTGTGTGCTCCAGGTTCCCAGCTTTGTGGCTGTCACTCATGCTGGGGCGGGCTTTGGTGATGCAGCTGTCTTTGATTCATTTCTGCTCCCGTAAGTGACCCTTTACCTATATTTCTTTAAATAACCCCAATAAAACCCATTGGTTCACCAAGCTGGACTTTGATGTCATCTGTACTTTGGTCATGGTGGGTTCCCAGTCTGGGTGTGTAGATGTGCGTGTGCTGTGCCTCCCCAGGAAAAGCTTTGTCACACATCAGGTGGCTCAGAACTCCCGGAAACACCAGCCCCAGGGACTCCAGCGCCCTCTTCCTGCCTCCGCAGGCACCTGCATGCGCGTGCACACGCCTAAAATCTTTTTAAGAAGGAAAACGAGTCTTCCCTTAACCAATGCTTTATTTTAAAGGTTCATTGACTTTATTTTATGTGTATGAGTGTTTTGCTAACTTGTATGTCTGTACGATCATGTGAGTGCTTGGCATCTGAGGAGGTCAGAAGATCCCCTGGAAATGGAGTTAGGGATGGCTGTGAGCCACCATGCAAGTGCTGAGAACTGAACCTGGGTCCTCTGCAAGAATAAAAAGTGCTCTTAACCGCTGAGCCGTCTCTCCGAAACCACACACATACATCATTTAAAATAAAACAGATCTTTTGAAAAAGAGGGTGCCGGAGGCTGGGAGAAGGCTCAGTGGGTAAGGGGCTTGCTTCTTATTTTTTCTTTTCCTTTTTTTTTTTTTTTTTTTTTTTTGGTTTTTCAAGACAGGGTTTCTCTGTGTAGTTTTGCGCCTTTCTAGAACTCACTTTGTAGACCAGGCTGGTCTCGAACTCACAGAGATCAGCCTGCCTCTGCCTCCCGAGTGCCCGGATTAAAGGCGCACGCCACCACCGCCAGGCAGGGCTTGCTTCTTAAACATGCACACCTAATTTTGGATTCCCCAGCACTCATCCAAAAATAAAAGAAAAAAAGCCAGGTGTAGCTTTCAAGGCCGGAGGCAGGCAGACCTTATCTGGGGGGGGGGGGGGGAGGAAAAAGAAAAAGGAAAAGGAAAGAACCCTGCAGAGCTGGAGATAGATGACCACAAGCACAGCCCTGGGAGTGGGGGTTGGGGAAGAGCCAGATGGCGGAGGAGTAATCCAAGAGTGAGTCACGAATCCACGGAAGCACACAGTGCTGGGCGAGAAAGGGAAGGAAAATGGGACAGTAGCTGAAAGAGGTGAGGTCATGTCACACAGAGGCCTTTTCCAAACAGGCCTCTGGGAGGGAGAGAGGAGGCCCAGAGCAAAGGAACCAGGGGACCGCACGGAAGCCAAACGACTCAGAAGACAGTTTTCCGGGGAGATGAGAGGAACGAGAGCGAGGCGCAGATGGACCACGGAGACTCCAGAAGAAGGATCTTTCCTCAGAGTGTTCGAGTCGTGACGAGCCAGGAGGAAGGCTTCTTCTTAGGTGAAGAATCTGGAGAAGGGAGTTCCAGTCCAGCTTCACCCATGTCTTCCCAGTCATAGTAAGAAACCTAACATTTAATAAACATCGTGGCGCCAACCTGAGCTATTTAAATTTTGCTTTCTTTCCTTTTGAGACAGGGTCTCACAGTGCAGCTCTGGCTGTCCTGGAACTTACTATGAAGACCAGGCTGGGGAGTTCAAGATCAGTCTCTGCCTCTTAAGTGCTGGGATTAAAGGCACGGGCCACCACACTGGGCCTCAGGTGCTTGTTTATAATGACCTTCGAACTGAGTCTTAGCCAAGCATGGTAGAGCATGCCTATAATCCGAAGGACTTGGGAGGTGCAGACAGGGTGATGAGGAGTTTAAGTTGATCCTAGGCCACATATGGAGTTCAAGCCTAGCCTGGACTACATGAAACTAAGTTGCAAATAAACAAATTAATAAATAGAGCTGGATCTCAACCTCAAAACCTCAGAGCTGGGGAGGTGGCTCCGTGGATAAAGAACCTGAGTTTGGATCCCCAGGACCCTAGTCAAAACACACACCTGTAACCTCAGTAATGGTGGCACAGAGACAAGCAAGTCCCTAGGACTTGCTGCCAGACAGTCTAGCAGAAAAGGCAAGCTCCTCCGGGTTCAGTGACAGACCCCTGTCTCAGGAAGAAAGGTAGAGATTGTTAGAAGAAGACATTGGACTTCAACATCTGGCCTCCTCCTGTGTGGGCACAGGCATGCACCCCCACCCCTGACACACACACATACACACCACACACACACATACACACACACACCACATACATATACACACATACACACACACACCACACACATATACACACACCACACACACACACACACACACACACACACACACACATACATACATACACACACACACCACACATACACACACTCACATGAGAGGAAGGAAAGGAGAGAAGGAAATGGTTCTCCACTTGTAAAAAGCAAAAAGAATAGTTTCTAAGAAAAAAATAGTAATACAATACACAGTGAGGGCCAGTTTAAAAAAATTAGTTAATTTAAATAAAGTGAGTTGAAAAGGAACAGAGCAGGGTTGGAGAGATGGCTCAGCAGTTAGGAACACCAGCTGCTCTTCCTGAGAAAGGGGGGTCTTGAGTCCCAGCACGCACATGGAAGCTCACAGTCATCTCTGTAGCTGCAGTTCCGGGGGATCTGATGCCCTCCTCTGGCTCCCATAGGCTCTGTACACAAGCGGTTCACAGATACCCAGGCAAAACAGCCATACACATAAAATAAAGAGAGAAAAAGAAAGGGTTTCTTTCCCAGGTTGTTCTTGTAGCCCGGCCCATGGGTAGCAAACCTATCTTTCCCAAACCAGATCCAACCTTCATGTGTTGGCACACACCTGTAATACCAGCACCTTAGAGGCTGAGTCAGGCTACCTCGATTTCCAGGCCAGCCTGGGCTACAAAGCAAGACCCTGTCTCAAACACAAACAAAGAAACCCAAATCGTCTAAAGAAGACTCTTGAAATATTCCATAATTATTTACGTCACTAAGGAACAGAAGGCTTTACAAGTAAGACGCCAAATTGCTCTATTCTCTTTCTCAAATGTCAGTGGTATGTTGGCAAGGATTCCTAGAGGAGTGAGAACGGAAAAGCAGCCACACTAAAGAGTCAAAAATGCTCCTCATATAGACGCATCAATCAAAAAAACAAAAAACTGGAAAGAGAGATTGCATTCAGGATAGTTTACAGGCAAATTTGCATCATCACTATAACTTCCTCCAGTAATACATGTTAACATTTTTCACATTAAAATATGGTGACGAGCAAGCAACTTAGCTATAACTCTCTTAAGGTATTCCAGTTTATTTGTACATATACAGCGGGACTGGTGAGGGTTCATGACTCGAAAGGATAAGTCCTGGCTCGGATACCATGCTGGGCAGCCTGGATGTTCATCTAAACAACCAGTCCAGAATCAAACTTAGACATGTAACAATCCATTGTTGTTGAGATGTGAACAAGGAGCAAACAGCACAGAATGGCGTCAGTTTAAGGATGTGTCATGTGAATCCGCCTACAGACAACTCTGGGAGCTGTTCCTGAAACGGGAGGAGGCTGTCGCCACCTCTCCTGGTGGCACAGGCACCATGTGCTGCAGAAGTCATTTTCTTTTGTGTGTTCCATACGTTGCCTCCTTCCCCCTCTTCTCTTCCCCACCCTGAGAGAGGAACTTGATCCTCACACTAACCTCAGTGATGCTCGGATCAAGGAGGGAAGTGGGGAGCATGTTACAACCGCCTGTGAGCTAGGAGCTGGAGTACTACTCTGGCAGGCATGCCCTGAGTCCTCCAGGTGGGTGTGGAGGGAAGCCTGGTACCCACAGACTGAGGAGCCCACAGAAGTCCATCCGGACTGACGGTTGCATCCTGTTACACTCTTCCTTCTCTGCAACAGACTTCAGAGGGCGACAACTGGTAACACCAGGTCCTCTTCTCAAAAGAGAAGTCTGCAGTTTCTCTCATGGAGCTGAACAAAGGCCGGTAAGATCTCAAGAATGCCTGATACTGAAGAAGTGATGTCAGGGCCACAGAGTTGGCTTAGTGGCTAAATGTTCTTAGTTTTTTTGGTTTTTTTGTTTTGTTTTGTTTTTGTTTTTGTTTTTGAGACAGGGTTTCTCTGTGTAGCTTTGAGCCTTTCCTGGAACTCGATTTGGAGACCAGGCTGGCCTCGAACTCACAGAGATCCGCCTGCCTCTGCCTCCCGAGTGCTGGAATTAAAGGTGTGCTCCACAACGCCCGGCTGTGGCTAAATGTTCTTGCTGCCAACCCTGACGACTTGAGTTTGATTCCTGGGACACGTGTGAAAGGAGAAATCCAATTCTTGCAGGTTGTCCTCTGACCTTCACACACTCTGATCTCACATGCATGTCCATACACAATAAATAAACATATAAAAAAAATCTGGCCAGGCGGCGGTGGCGCATGCCTTTAATTCCAGCACTCGGGAGGCAGAGGCAGGCGGATCTCTGTGAGCTCGAGGCCAGCCTGGTCTCCAAAGCGAGTTCCAGGAAAGGCACAAAGCTACACAGAGAAACCCTATCTCGAAAAGACAAAAACAAACAAATAAACATATAAAAAATTCAAATGTAGTAAAATCTTTAAATAAAGAAAATTAAGTCAATTTAAACAGTGAAAGGCATAGAATTGAAAGCTCTTCAGCCCCAAGCTCTGGGACGTCTCAACGTTATTACACAGTCTGTCCTAACAAAGCAAGGTGCTCTCCCTGTCACCCTATCACTGTTTCTAGTCACAGGCAGACACCATATAACCACAAGCAAGGGGACCGCAGAGTGAAGATGACCTCAAGCTGTCTGCAATTCTTTTCAAGAAGGTTCTCTGTAATCCTGAAGGCTCACCAGTATTCTGAAGACACTTTAGAGTTCTACAAGTCTAAATCCAGACTAAATCCAGATCATCACCTCTTGAGTTTTAGACAGAATTTCATATCCCTTTCATCACTGTTAGCCTGTGTAGACTTGGCTCCTTTGCTTTCTTTCTTTCTTTCTTTCTTTCTTTCTTTCTTTCTTTCTTTCTTTCTTTCTTTCTTTCTCTTCTCTTCTCTTCCTTCTCTCTCTCTTCTCTTCTTTCTTTCTCTCTCTCTCTTCCTTCCTTCCTTCCTTCCTTCCTTTCTTTCTTTCTTTTTTGGCTTTTTTTGAGAAAGGATTTCTCTGTGTAGTTTTGGTGCCTGTCCTGGATCTTGCTCTGTGGACCAGACTGGCCTCAAACTCACAGAGATCCACCTGGCTCTGTCTCCTGAGTGCTGGGATTAAAGATATGTGCCACCACCGCCCAGCGGCTCCTTAGATTTCTACCAAAAATCAGTTAGACTAGCTCTCATAGGTTCATATATTTGAATACTTGTTCTTAAAGTTTTAGAGGGTGAGTCCATGACTGTCAAGGCAGAGACCACGGCAGGCAGGGAGGCAGGGAGGCAGGCAGGCAGGGAGGGAGGCAGGCAGGGAGGGAGGCAGGCAGGCAGGGAGGCAGGCAGGAGGGAGGCAGGCAGGCAGGCGGAGGAGGCAGGCAGGGAGGGAGGAGGCAGGGGGGGCAGGCAGGGGAGGCAGGCAGGAGGGAGGCAGCAGGCAGGAGGAGGCAGGCAGGGAGGCAGGCAGGCAGGGAGGCAGGCAGGCAGGCATGGCATTGGAGAGCAGTAGCTGAGAGCTCACATCTGCTTGATCCACAAGCACAAGGCAGAGAGAGCTAACTAGGAGTGGCATGGACATGTGATTTTTTTTTTTGTTGTTGTTATTGTTTTGTTTTTTGAGACAAGGTTTTTCTGTATAGTCCTGGCTGTCCTGATACTTGATCTGTAGTCTGGCCTCAAACTCACAGAAATCTGCCTGCCTCTGCCTCCTGGGTGCTGGGGTTAAATAAAGCCATTACTGCCCTATGGCGTGGGCATTTGAAAGCTCAATGCCAGTGAGCTCCCCAGAGACACCTCCTCCAACAAGACCACACCTCCTAATCCTTCCCTAACAGTTCCACCAACTAGGAATCAAGCATTCATATTTGTGAGCCTATGGGGCCAGTCTCATTCAAACCACCATACATAGTAATAGCCCCTGTTCTGACAGTCGTGCTAAGGAGTGGAATATCTGTGTCTTGTGGCAAGCAATTCAATCCTAGGTTACAACTTTCACAAGGAATATTCACACAGAACTCTTTTCTGTTGTTTTGGTTTTAGGGACAGGTCTTGCTATTAAGCCTACTAGACTAGGCTGCTTTGAAACTCCCTCTGTATCCTAAGATAGCCTCCAATTTATATCAATCCTCCTGCCTTGGTCTTCCAAATGCTGGGGTTACAGACATGAGCCACCTACCACTCCCATCTTTCAAAAGCCCTTTATAAATAAAAGCTCATTTCATATTTGCAGTGATCTAGTGAAAGCCTAGAAAAATGCTCCTCCCCCCTCCCTGCGGCAGATGAAAACTATTCGGAAAAGTTATTGACCTATCCAGAGTCAACTAGGTCAGAAGAAGGCACAGTAGAATGGAAGGGCGGAAGGCCCAAGAGAGAAAGCAATACACTGAACTGCCCTCAAGGAAACTGTTGACTCTCAACCACAATGATGATTGGGATCCTCTGCTGGTGTTGGGAGGAGGAGGAAAGAAGGCCATTGAATTCTACTAACCTCCCAATTCGGACAGTGGACCATGTTGCAGGGACAAGGGGAGCTTGGGAAGGCAACTGAAGCTCTCCCTGGAGACGGAGAGCTTGCAAACACTGGGCCGCATCACTAATTGAAGCTGCAAGTTTGCTAGCTTATTTTCTCATGCATATTTGGCTGGTCACTATAAAGTGTTAACCGAGAACTCAGGTGAATGTTCGGTGGTGCAGAAGCCCACCTTTCTGCCTCCTTCCCACCCTCACATTCCTGCTGCTGCCGGTGCCTGTGTGGCTGCTGTTTGCCATTTCCTCCTCCTCAGCATCACTCACTTCCTTTCCCTTTGCTGCATCAGGCTTTCTCTCCTCACTCCTCCTCGCTGTTTTCTTCCTGTACTCCTGGAGGAACCAAACAGCTCCATTTAAGGATTCTGGGAAGCGATGGAACAGGCTACGGCTGGTGGCTGACCCAGGGAGTGGGAGACATCACAGGAAACCACACTGGGATCCTGAGGCTGGTCAACACGGACCGGTCTGGAGTTTCCCTGCTGTCTATTGGCAGTGACTCCAAGGAGTCCAGATGGTCCTAGAAAAAAGTCTCTGGCCCAGGGATGCTAAGACAGAATTGATTTCAAGCCCCTAGAAACACTGACTTGCTGTTTATGTACTCTGAAATTTAAATGAACCTGTGAGCCCCCTGATGGGTAGAATGTGGCCTCAATGTACAGTGGTCCAAGGTGGCTTCATGAAGGAGTCATTTTAAGATGCCGGGTCCAGTCCCAGGATAATACCAGTGAAAGGACATCAGTTCTGGTTCTGAAGACTAGGAGATATAGACTACTTCTGGATGCGAGAGATGGACAGCCTGGAAGCTTCTTGCCAAAAGGAAGAATGTGGTTCAGGGATCTGCTCCATCCCCAGTCATGCACACCATCTGTTCATTTCTACTCCTGCATAGTACCAAAATATTGTACTGAGCCTAGTTCAGGGATACTTCTCCTTGTGGAAAACTGTGCCCTTTCTGCTGATAAGAACTGATCACATTCTGGTTTAGTGCTTGCTTGGAAATATTCTAAAAGATAAATCAAGGCATACCATAACACACTTATAATCCCAGCACTCCAGAGAAGAGGATCCCTAGCCCTTGAGGCCACATTCTGACTAGTAGGGGGACAGGAGATTCAACTGTATTCAGTGTGCAGGTCATCCTTGAGCTCCTGATTCTAATTAGCAAGTTTGAGGCCAGCCTGGGCTACATGAGGCTCTGTCTCAAAAATGAAAATACAGGGCCAAAAAGATGGCTCGGTGATAAAGGTGCGTGACACAGATCTGGTAACTTGAGTGGAATCCCCAGAACCCATGTAAAGGTGGACGGATAGAACCAGCTCCTGCAAAGCTGTCCTTGACCTACACACACACACACACACACACACACACACACACACACACACACACACGAGATAGATAGATAGATAGATAGATAGATAGATAGATAGATAGATAGACAGATGCATAGATAGATGGATATGTATGTATGCGACGGTATACAGGTGACAGTGTGACTTCCTGGCGCCCATTTTCCCATTCTTACCCTACTCTGAGGAAAAGGGCATCACAGCTAATGAAAGGCACTGCAGCACTAAATAGGTCATGAGCCATCCCTGAGCCAAGTACTCATCAGCCTCAGGGTTGCAGCAAAGAATGTCTCCAAGCTAAAGGAAGAGAATCTAAATGATAGTTTCTTGTCCAACTTAGAGTAAGCACAGAAAAAAGCGTCTGGGATCCCTGAGGCGAGTCATATGCTTAAGACGTGGGCAAAACTGTTAGCCTGGTGTGGCAGTACAGCCCTGTGATACTTCCCAGAATTTGGGAAGTAGAGGCAGGAACACCAAGAGCTCAAGGTCAACCTCAGCCTGGGCTATCTGAGGCTACCCTGCCTCAACAATCCAAAACAAGGGTGGCAAGATGAAGGCTCGGTGGGTAGGGGCGTTTACCACCAAGCCTGGCAACCTGAGTTTGATCCCTGGAACCCACAAGGTAGAATGAGGTAACTGACTGACTCCACACAGAGTTGTCCACCGAGTCCTCCGTGTGCACCGTGGTACACCAGCACCCACATACAAATACACACAAAGGAAATAAATGTGAAAAACAACTACCCCACACATACACACACACACCACACAAGTGGCCACACCGTGGATAGTAGGAACTTGTAGAGAAAAGAAGATGTAGGCTAAGCTAGAACTACAATTCTGCGGGGAAATTTGACTTCTTTGCCAAAGAATGGCCTCTGAGCATTCATTAGGTTAGAGATCACAGGAGGGAGAATGTCTAAGGATCGGAGCAAACAGGACATTTGGTCCTCTGCCGAGGAAAGGGCCTCTCTCTTCTACCATCTCCCAGAGTTTTACTTACTTATTTTATTTGTTTTTTTCAGGACAGGGTTTCTCTGTGTTGCCCTGTCTGTCCTGGAATACACTCTGTAGACCAGGCTGGCCTCGAACTCACAGAGATCTGCCTGCCTCTGCCTCCTGAGTGACAGGATTAATGACCTGGCATGTAGTACCATTCCTGGTTCTTTTTTTTTTTTTTTTTTTTTTTCTTTAAAAGCATGACTAGTAGTTACTGGATACAGGGCTACAGATACGGTGTTTGCAGCCAGAGAAAACACGGAAAAAGCAAAGAAAACCCTGATAATCTCAACAAAGGGGAAAGGTACATGGGTGCAGGAAACCTAACTCAGGTCATCGTGGCTGCAAACGGGTGCTCTTAACTACTGAGTCATGAACCATGGCTGGAGATCTGGCTTAATCTATGGGTCAGGAATCCTGGGACTAGCCTGATGTTACAGCACTACCCTGTAACTCAGCAGGATACGGAGAAGGACCTTGAGTTCAAAGGCAGTCCAGGTTGCAAAGCACGATCCATTTTCAGAAGAAAACTCAGGTAAAGTACAGCACGAAATATTCCGAACCCTGTCCAAAGCAAAGTATAAACAACATGGGTACCAAGGAGATGAAGGGACTCTCCAGCATCCAGGGAAAAAGCTAGCACATGCTCTTCACATAACTAAAGGTAACACAGGAAAGCTAAGAAACAAGAAACTCATAGCTGATATCGGTTTATCTGAGGCTTTGGAGAATGCTCTGTCCATGAACGGCCAACAAATTGAACACAGTCATAAGATGAGAGCCATAGGGCTGGAGAGCTGACTCAGCAGTCACAAGCACTGTGTGCAACCACGAGATCCTGAGTTAGTTCCTTGTACCCATGTACCACGCCAGGCACGATCCGGCCCACACCTGTAATTCCAGAGTTGTTGGCGATGGAGACAGGAGGATGCCTGGAGTTTATTGGCTGACAGCCTAGCCAAGAAATATCAGCTCTGGGTTTAGGGAGGAGAGGCTCTGCCTCAAAGAAATAAGGCAAAGAGTAATAGACAAGAACTCTCAACAATCACCTCTGGCCTCAGGGAGTTCACACATGCTGTATACAAATATGCACACATGCACATACGATATAAACACATACACCACATACACACAGAATACAGTGAGCTAAAAATAAAAACAAAAGATGTTTGAAAGGTCAAAGCTAAGCATGGTGGTGGCACACACATTTAATCCCAAGTGCTGGGAAGCAGAAAAAGGAGGATCTCAGACCGCTGAGTTCCAGACAGACAGACAGCCAGTCCGGGCAGCACAGAGAAAGCCTATCTCAAAAAACAAACAAACAGCCGGGCAGTGGTGGCACACGCCTTTAATCCCAGCACTCGGGAGGCAGAGGCAGGCAGATTTCTGTGAGTTCGAGGCCAGCCTGGGCTACCAAGTGAGTTCCAGGAAAGGCGCAAAGCTACACAGAGAAACCCTGTCTCAAAAAAACCAAAAAAAAAAAAAAAAAAAAAAAAAAAAAAAAAAAAAACAAAGATGAAGAAAAGGACAAAGATTTGTATGTGAGTGTGTATGAGTGTGTGTGTGAGTGTGTGTGTGTGTGTATATGTGTGTGCACATATACATGCGTACAAGCGCACATGGAGGCTGGAGGATAATATTGGGTGTCATTTCTCAAGCATGGTCTATCTTTTTTATTTTTGTTTTTTAACTTGAGACATGGTCTCTCACCTACAACTTGCCAAATAAACTAGGCTGGCTAGCTAGCAAGCCTGTCTCTGTCTCCCTGGCACTGAGATTACAAGTGTTTATCACCAGGTGTTTTTATGTGAACTCTAGGAATAAAAATCAGGTCCTCATACTTGCAAGACCAGCTCTTTACCATTGGCGCTACCTTCCCTTCTTAACCAACAGTTCTTGCCAGGCTTGAGGGAGCAGGCCACTAATTCCAGCACTTGGGAAGAAGAGGCAGGAAGATCACAAGTTCAAAGTCAGCTTTTCTTTTCTTTTCTTTTTTTTTTTTTTCTTTTTTTGAGCCAGGGTCTTGCTATATAAACCAAGCTAATCTTGAACTCACAAAGATCCACTTGCCTCTGCTTCTCAAGCGCTGGGCAAAGTCCACTTTGAATCAATGTAAACCGAGTGTGGCGGTACACACCTATTAGCCCAGTAGATGGGAGGCTGAGGCAGGAAGATCTCAAGTTCCAAGTCTGAGGTCAGATGGAAGTACTTAGTAAAACTGACAGGGGATAGAAGGGGAAAGTAGAGGCGCTTTTATATTCTCTGTCACAAAGACACACTCGTGTCCCTGGAGAAGTGGCAGGTTGATACCAGCCAAAACTAACTGTAGTCAGGGTTTCAAGAAATCCCTGAGTCCTGATATTGAGAGAATGAGGAACTGGTAACAAGCAAGGCATGCACATGGTAAATCTGCCACAGATGTGGCAGACCCTCTGACCAGAGGCCGAGATGGAGCTCGGAGATGCTGACTGCCTCTCTTTTTCTACCTGTCTCCTCTGTGTATAATCTACTATCTGGGAACGTGACGGATGGCAGAGTTTTTGTTTGTTTGTTTGGTTGATTTTTGTTTTTTTAAGATGTTAATTGGAGCCTGGAGAGACGGCTCAGCTGTTAAGAGCAATGGCTGCTCTTCCTGCAGAGTATCCAGGCTTGGTTCTCAGACACCTACATTGATCAACCTGTAACTGATACCCTCTTCTCGCCTCCACCGGCATCAGCATTCATATGTACATAGCCACACACAGATACACATACTCATACACAAAATAAGGGCCAGACTGTGGTGGCACACGCTTTAATCTCAGCACTCGGGAGGCAGAGGCAGGCAGATCTCAGGGAGTTCAAGGCCAGCCTGGTCTACAGAGTGAGTTCCAGGACAGCCAGGACTATTTCACAGAGAAACCCTGTCTTGAAAAAACAACAACACAAAAATCAATAAAATAAGGGGCTGGAGAGACTGCTTAGTAGATAAGAACATACACTGCTCTTGCAGAAGACCGGAGTTCTGTTCCCAGCATCAACACTGGGCAACTGACAAGCTCCTATAACTCCATCTCCAGGAGATCTGATGCCTCTGGCCTAAGTGGACATCTGCATTCACATGTACATACCTCCATACATACACATAATTAAAAATAAAATAGCCGGGCGATGGTGACCCACGCCTTTAATCCCAGCATTCGGGAGGCTGAGGGAGGCAGATATTTGTGAATTTTAGGCCAGCCTGATCTACAGAGCGAGATCCAGGAAAGGCGCAAAGCTACACAGAGAAACCCTGTCTGGAAAAACCAAAAAAATAAAAAATAAAAATACTTAAATGTTAATTTTTAATTTTATCTCATGTGTTTGGATGTTTTGAATGCATGTGTGTTTATGTGAATGCCTGATGCCCAAAGATGCCAGAAGAGGGCACTGGATCCCTTGGCACTAGAATCACAAACTGTTGTGAGCTACCATATGGGTTCTAGAAATTGAACACAAGTCTTCTGAAAGAGCAGCTAGTGCTCTTAACTGGTGAGCCATTCTTCTGCCCCAAATAAACCTTTTTTTTTTTTTTTTCAAGATTAATCTGCTTTGTTCTCTGATTGCCTGCGCTCTGAATTAAGCATTTCTTTTTGTTTGTTTGTTTGTTTGTTTTTGGAGACAGGGTTTCTCTGTGTAGCTCTGGCTGTCCTGGAACTCACTCTGTAGATCAGACTGGCCTCAAACCCACAGAGACCTACCTGGCTCTGGCTCCTAAATGCTGGGATTAAAGGCGTGCACCGCCACTGCCCAGTTTAAATTAAGCATTTCTATTCCTATTTCTGCTATAAGACTCTCTAGGCAGGAGGGTGGCCAGGCCCCACCCCTGAGGACTTCTAATCGCAAGGCTCCACCCACAGAACACTTTAACACCCCATAACTGCCCCACCCAGCCCCCTCAAGTCGCAAGTAGCCAAGCTCCAAGGTAAAGTAAAAAGCCCAAGATCAGGCCACAAAATGACACCAATCCCAGGCCACCCTAGAGAGCCCTGCCCCGGAAGCCTGCCTCCTTCTCTCAGTTCTTGCTGCTCTAGCCCTAGCCAAGGCAGCCACCGCCACCCTTCTGTGTTTTTCCCCGATAAATCTCTTACATGAAGTTTGTTGTGCATGTGACTTTCCTTGGCTCCTGACTACCAGGACGCCTTTCCCTCCGAGTTGTAATCTCGGCAGTTATGGGCATTAAAGTGTTCTGTGGGTGGAGCCTTGCATTTGCTCATTGGCCTTAGAAGTTAAGAGCAGCATGAGCTCCAGTTACACATTTTGTCTCATAAACAAAACAAGGGCCAGGTGGTGGTGGCGGTGGCGGTGGCGGTGGCGGGGTGGCGGTGGCGGTGGCGTGGGGTGGCGGGCGGCGGCGGCGGCGGCGGCAGCAGCAGCAGCAGCAGCAGCAGCGGCGGCGGCGCACGCCTTTAATCCCAGCACTCGGGAGGCAGAGACAGGCGGATCTCTGTGAGTTCAAGGCCAGCCTGGTCTACAAAGTGATTTTTCAGAACAGGCTCCAAAGCTACAGAGAAACCCTGTTTCATGAATCCCATGGTCTTAATAAAAACCCGGAGCCAGGTATTGGGGTAAATGCTGAAAGATCAGAGAGACAAAGGAACAAGCCACAGCCACTTTTCACCTTCCCAACCCCACGAATCCTCTAGCTGAACGCCTCTGAGTCCTCAGCCGAAAGGGCTCTCTAGTTCCTGTCTCCTCACGCCTTATATGCCTTTCTCCGCCCAGCCATTTCACTTCCTATCTCAGCCTTCCCAACGCTGGGATTAATGGTGTGTATGCTTCCAGAATACCGAAGTTAGAGGTGTGTGCCACCACTGCCTGGCTCTGTTTCTCTCCTAGACTGGATCAGTCTCATGTAGTCCAGTGTGGCCTTGAACTCACAAGAGATCCAGATGGATCTTTGCCTCCCGAGTTAGGATTAAAGGTGTGTGCCACCACTGCCTGACCTCTACACTTAATCTAGTGGCTGGCTCTGTCCTCTGATCCTCAGGTAAGCTTTATTTCTTAGATTACAAATATCTCACCACAAAACCCTGTCTCAAAGGAAACAAAAAATCAAGGCTCAGAAGGCAAGAGCACTTGGTGTTCTTGAAGAAGACCTGGGTTCAATTCCCAGGACTCACATAGAAGCTCACAGCCATCCATAACTCCAGTTCCAGGTGACCCAATGCCTTTTCTGACCAGGAATACATGTGGTCTATAGATACACATACAAGCAAAATACTCATACACATAAAAGAGAGGGGGAATTACAGCAAGTTAAATTTCATTCATTAGGCTTATTTGTTTGGTCAAGACAGGGTTTCTCTGTGTTGCCCTGGGTGTCCTGGAACTCAGTCTATAGACCAGGCTGGCCTGGCCTCCAACTGAGAGATCTGACTATCTCTGTGGCCTGAGTGCTGGATTAAAGGCACGTGCCACCACCACCTGGCTCCTCATTTGTTTATTTTTGAGACTGGGCTTCATTGTGTAGCCTTGGCTGACCTGGAACTCTCCCTTTGGAGACTAGATGGGTCTAGACTCACAGAGATCCGCCTGTTTCTGCCTCTTGAGTGCTGGGATTAAAAGCGTGTGCTACCATGCCTTGCTCTCCATTTATTTATTTTGTGGTGTGGTGGTGGTGTGTGGGGTGTGTGTGTGTGTGTGTGTGTGTGTGTGTGTATGAGTGTGCCACAGTGTGCATGTGGAGGTGAGAGGACAGCTTCCAAGAGTGTGATGTGCTCACTCATAGCGCACTGCACATGTGGAGATGAGAGGGTAATTTTCTAGAGTGGATTCTTTCCTTCCACCCTGTCCTGGGGATTGAACTTGTGTCCTTAGACTTGGCCACATCATCTCTACCCATTGAGCCATCTCACCAGCCCACTCGAAGTTAAGTTTAGACATTTGGGGGATTTATTTTATAATTTATTTCATGTGTATGGATATTTTGCCTGCATGTATATTGGTGCACCACATGCAGATTTGGTGCCCAGGGAGGCCAGAAGAGGGTGTCAGATTCCCTGGAACTGGAGTTTCAGAGGGTGATGAATCACCCTGTGGAATCCAAACCTGGTCCTCTGGAAGAGCAGCCAGTGTTCTTGATCACTGAGCCTCCTCTCCAGCCCTTGCTTTGTGGGTTGTAGAGTTTGTTGGGGGAAGGCAGTTGTTTTATGAGATTTTTTTTTAAAGATTTATAATGGGGGCTCTAATTAGGGAGAAGTAAACATGGAAGGGAGAGGATAAAAAAACAGTAAGGATGTCTGAAAAGCCATAAGGATTTATAATATTAACTATCTACCAAAAATACCTATAATACAATTAAGTATTAAGTGTATAAATATACATATATCGTTTAAATGAAATGTTCCCATCTGGGCTGACAATGCTCCCCCAAAGAGCCATAGACCATCTAACAAAACCCCAACATCAAGCATGAGAAGCCCTCTTTTGACTTGTTGGTCTGGGTTGCCCAAAGGCTGGCGAAACATTATAGGCCATTGCTATTGCCTTTAGTTGCCCCCCAGAGGTAGAAGATAAGATCCTATTGCTAAAGACGCCATGCGTTTCAGATACAGGGAGCAGAGCTCCCTTGGCTGGAACTGTCTTGAGGGCTTCCTCCCTGAACACTAGCTTTCATGGTACCAGAAAGTGCCGTGAAAGCTTCCAAAAGAGGGAAGCAACCGAGAGTCCTACCCAGCCATGATGCCTATGAACCACTGCAATGACCAGCATAGCATGATAATCCTAAAGGTGCAAGGTACGGGAGTGGCGCAGGACCTTGGTGATAACCAACAACTCTTTTGTTTGTTTCTTTGTTTTGTTTCCTGATACAGGGATTCTTTGTGTAGCCCTGGCTGTCCTGGAACTACCTGTGTAGACCAAGCTGGCCTCGAAATCACAGAGATCCACCTGCCTCTGCCTCCTGAGTGCTGGGATTAACAACATGTGCCTTCTTGGCCCAGTGAATTGCCACTTTATTAAACCAGTATAATTCCTAACTACATTCTAAATATTTGTCCTTATACTCACAGATAAGTGCAGTCCTCATCTCTCATCAAGGAAACATCCTTTGCAACAGATGGAGACCACTATAGAAAACTACAACCAATCAGAATGCAGAACTGTGGAGCCCGATCCCAACTAATACCTCTACAATACAACTCCTGTACCCAAGGCTCAGAGATCATCGTGGTAGAGGCATCAGAAAGATTGTAAGAGCCAGAGGAACAAGGAGTTTGCTGTGAGATGGTGTCTCTTAGGAATATCAGAAGCTACACCCATAAAGTCTCACCAAATGACTGCCTAAGCATAAGTTGAAGGAGGGTGACACCGGTAGACAGGTAGACATGGACAGAGAAAGCTCACTAGGCGGCGACCCTACACAAATAACGACAATCAACTAAGGAATGTTAAGAGTGGGAGGAACAGTCTTCCCCAGAGAAGAGCATATCAACTGGTTATCAATATCAAATGGTCGGCCCTGAAAACATACATACAAGTACCATTATACGGCCTAAGCAGGTTGTATTCATATTTAGGAACACACACACACACACACACACACACACACACACACACACACGTATAATAACAATGAAAAAAGAGAGCCAGGTGGTGGCGAATGCTTTTGATCCCAGCACTCAGGAGGCAGAGGCAGGCAGTTCTCTGAGTTCAAGGCCAACCTGGTCCACAAAGCAAGCTCCAGGGCAGCCAGGGCTACACAGAGAAACCCTGTCTCGAAACAACAAAAAGTCCATAAATTTGAAAGAGAGCAAGGAGGGATGTATGGGAGGGTTTGGGGAGGAAAGGGAAGGCAGAAAATGATGTGGTTATATTATAATCTCAAAAGAACAGAAGACAAATATTTATTTTTGAATCACATATATGTGTGTGTAGATAAGTGCACATGGATGCAGATGGTCACTGAGGCTAGGAGAGGGCCTTAGGTCGCTAGAATCTGGAGTTACAGGTGGGTGTGAGCAGCCCCACTTGGGTGCTGGGACCCAACTCAGGTCCCCTGCAAGAGCAAGGAGCACTCTTAACGACTGTCTCTCCAGCCCTGAGGGATATTTGTCGCTGAAGAGACAAGGTCTCATGGGTCCCAAGTTTTTCTTGAAATGATATTAGAGGATGACTTTTTAAGCATTCACGCTGTTTGAAACCAGCCATTTGGGAAATTAGGCTGTTTTTGGTCTTGACGGGTCTGACAGAGAGTTTAGTTTCAGACAGTCTTGATCATGCTACCTGTAATCCCAGCATTCCAAAGGCTGAAACAGGAAGATTGCCTAAAGTCAGTCTGGACTACAAGGCAAAACATGACTCAAAACAAACTGATAAACCAGCCTGTCTCCATTTTAGGCTTAAAAGCCATCTTATAGTAAAACAAACAAACAAATTTTATTCCTGTTTATAATTAAATCTCTGTTTCTCAAAAACCGGGCTCTGCCCCACCTGGAGCCTTAACTGCAAATGGTTCTGTCTTACCTTTGTTTCAGAAGTTGTTATGCCTACCTTGTTATGACCGCCCTGCACCCATGTCTTTGTTTCAGGAGGTTGTTATGACCAACTTGTTATGCTTATGTTCTGCTTCTGTAATCTCACCTATTTTGCCTGCCAAATCTCCCATTTGGAAACTCCCTACCCCTGAGCTATAAAAACCCTTATTGTCCCCATGTCCAATGCTGGCCTCTGGAACCTGTACATGGGAGACAGCCTGTATACATGAATACATGTATACATGTATACATGAATAAAGAGCTTGCTCCAATTTGGCCATGATTTGGGTCATTGTCTTTCTCCCTGAGTGTGTGGGATTAATAAAACAAAGAAAAAACAGGGCTGAAAGTGTAGCTCAACTGGTGGAGTATACGCCTAACATGCTCAAAGCCCTGGTTTTGATCTCCAGCACCACAAAAATTTGGAGGTGGAGGCATTCCCAGCTACATTGCAAAAACTGAAGAATTTAGTTTCAGTTTGGAAGCAGAGAACTGCTGTGAGTAATTCCATTTTGATTTGCTCCCTTAATCCAGTGTAAGAGGCCAATCCAAACTAATCTTTCCTATAAACCTTATTTCTAGAGGCTCCCCATACCCCCTGGCTCAGGCCCTTCTGTCTCTCAAGCCATGTTCAGAAATGTGAAGGATGTCCAGGGCCATCTCTCCGGTGTTCCTCCTTTGCTTCGCCCTCCTCATGAGGTCTCTAGCATTCCAGCAGGCCTACCAGCTACTAGAGGATAATTTTCCCATCGCAAACGGGGTCACCACATTTGTACCCTTAATTCCAGCTGCAGCCTCACTTCCCCTTTTTGATGGAGCCTAACATAACCACAGGTACAAGTTCCTAAGGTTTGCTTTGCAATGATGGTGACTGAATCCAGGAAACTGTGCATGGTAAGCACACGCTCTCTACCATTGAGACACACACACACAGGAAACAGATCTTCCAGGGGCCACTATTCTGCCTACTACAAAGGCTCTCATAGTCTTGGTGATTTTCTAAGAGCTTGCCAGAGGGAAGAAACAGGACCAGGAGGTGGCAGTTAAAATGGCCTAGGTTGTTAGTGTGTGTAAATTGTACCTCAAGAAGCTTTTAAAAGGTTGGCACTTGACAATCAAGGCCCTCTATAATCATAGTAGTAGTTACTAACTATCATTGCTTGTTTGTTTTTTAAAATACATTTATTTTTTTCATGGTGGGAAGAGAATCTTGGGTGAGAGAAAGAAGCAGAGTCTAAAAATTGAGAAGTAAAAAAAAAAAAGAAGGAAAAAATACATTTATTTTATTTTATGTGTATGGGTGTCTTGTCTGCATATATGTCTGTGCACCATGTTCATGCCTGTATCTGCAGAGGCCAGAAGAGGACTCCGGATCTCCTGGAACTGGAGTTACAGCGGTTGTGAGCCACCATGTAGATGCTAGGAATTGAATCTGGGTCCTCTGGAAAAGCATCAAATGTTTTCTTCCTTTCTTTCTTCTCTCTCTCTCTCTCTCTCTCTCTCTCTCTCTCTCTCTCTCTCTCTCTCCCTCCTCCCTCTCCCTCTCTCTCTCTCTCCCTCCCTTCCTCTCCCCCCCCTCTCTCCCTCCCTCCCTCTCTCCCCCCCTCTCCCTCTCCTCTCTCTCTCTCTGGCTGTCCTGGAACTCAACTCACTCTGTAGACCAGGCTGGCCTGGAACTCAGTGACCTGCCTGCCTCTGCCTCCCAAGTGCTGGGATTAAAGGTGTTCACCATCAAAAGTTCTTAATCATCTCTCAGACCCTATTTGCTTTCATGTGTGTGTACGTGCATACAAGGCAGGTTTGTCTTTGGGTACACATGTGTGCACATGCATGTGGTGGTCAGAGGACAGCCCTGGATATCATTCTCAGGCAAGTCATATACCTCTAAGGCAGTCTCTCATTAGCTTACCAATTAGATGGCCGAGCCCCCAGGATTATAAATGTGCATCATCACGGCTGGCATTTTTATCTGGGATCTGGGGATAGAACTTAGGACCTCATGTTTGTGAGTTAAATGCTTTACTAACTGAGTTACCTCCCTAGTTCTGGTTGCCATTCACTGAGAGTCTGCTATGATGTTACATGTTTCATTGCATACCCATAATTAATCCTCACATCCTATGAAACTGAAGATTCAGTGCTTCTCTTTGTAAATGAAACCGGGGCTCAAAGAGACAAAACAAACTGTGCAGGTTCACACCTCTGGAATGGCGGGGCCAAGATCGGAATTAGGTCCAAGAGGAATCCACAGCCTGTACACTAACCTCTAGCCATCTGGTCCTTCAGTATCTCCTCTTCACACCTCCCCCAGCCCCGTTCAAGGGGGCTGTCTCCACTGCAAAGTCCATTCCCACCACGTCTATAAAATCTGTTTCAAGGCCACTCCATCAGAGAGGCTTCCCCAGCCCCTCAGCAGGACGTTCTTACTTTCTCCCCGGGGACCACTCAGGTCTCAACTGCTTCTGGAAAAGCATTTAATCCTAGAAAAGCGGTGGCTTTTAAAGGGCCACCTTCTCTCCTCAGATTCTCATCCCTTCCAGATGCTAGACCAGACCTTCCTGGGTTTTGCTCTCACAGTTCGCTGTGGCTTCCCAGATGCTCACCGGGACACTGACTCAAGTGACTGAAAGTCACTCTTCACGCGCGCTCTCCCCCGCACCCCACTCCAGCACAGCAGCTGTAGATAAAACAAAAAGAACACACCAAAATGATAGCGTTGAGTTCAGAAACAAGATTATCATCTCCGGGACCTTCGACTAAATGGAAACACAAAGTCATGGACAGAGCTGGAGCTCCAGGCTACAAGTCCTTGTAAAGATGGGCAAGAGACAGCCAGGCTCAGAGGGCAGAAAGCCCTCCAGGCAAGGGGAGCTAAAGCCACACTCAGGGCTCAAGTACTGGGGTGACTTTCTTCACTACAAAATAAATCTGGAGGAAGAAGACCGCCTGACATCTAGCTGCCCCCTGGGGGGGGGGCAATTATTTAGTCTAACAAGGAAAGCTTTGGAATCGAAGAGCCAGCTCAGGGGGGTGAGTGCTTGCTTGCCTAGCTCTTGTGAAGCCCTGGGTTTGAGCCTCACCACTGCACACACCTGTAGTCCTAGCACTCAGGAGTTCAATCATCCTCCCTGCTTACACAACAAGCGGAGACTTCTATGAGACCCTGTCTCAAAAACAAGGGCTGAGATCTAGGCATGGTGGCACACACCTTTGATCCCAGCACTTGGGAGGCAGAGGCAGGTAGCTGTGAGTTCAAGGCCAGACTGGTTTACACAGCAAATTCCAGACAGCTAGAAATATACAGAGAGACCCTGTCTCAAAAGAGGGGGGGGCCCACAATAGAGAGAGCTTAGTTGGAAAAGCACTTGCTGTGCAAGCGAGGACAGCTGAGTCCGAGCCTAAGAATCCACGTAAAAATCCTAGTGTGGTGGAAGGTACTTGCAGTCCGTAATGGCTAGACAGGAGGCAGAGATAGCAGTCTAGCTGACCTCACAACGTTCCAGGCCAACAAGGTCCCCTGTCTCAAAGGTGGAGGGCAAGCACCTGAAGAGGTTGTTCCATGACCTCAGCACACACAGGCACATGTGACTTAACATACCCAAGGTTCAAAGCCTAGCACCACGCATAGAAAAAACTCGAATGCTAATAACCTCTGTCATAATTAGTAGTGAGCAAGGCCTTTAATCCCAGCTACTCTGGAGACTGAGGCAGGAAGATCGGAAGTTCAAGGCCTTCCAAGCAACTTACAGAGAAGCCTTGTCTCAAAGCAAAAAGTGCAAAGGAGCTGGGGATATAGTTCAAGGGATAGAGACCTTTCCTAGGACACTTGGAGTTCGAGGTCTAATCCCTATTACTTCTAAGTAAACATAAGTAACAAAATAAATGAAGAAAAACCATAACAGCAAAGTGTAAATGGCTATCAAACTCAGCTATGGGTAACATCTCCACAAGCCTGGGGTAAGGCAGTCAATAAAATCCACAGTCTCAGCCAGGTAGTGGAGGCACACTCCTCTAATCTCAGCACTCAGGAGGCAGAGGCAGGCAGAGCTCTGTGAGTTGGAGGCCAGCCTGGTCTACAGAGTGAGATCCAGAACAGCCAGGGCTATTCAGAGAAACCCTGTCTCAACAAAACAAAACAAACAATCCACAATCTCAGCATGTGAGGATTTACTCCTTCAGCTGCCAGGACTGGGTGGGACTGGAATCTGTGTTAGGCTGATGACGGGAAGGAGCTTTGTTCTCAGACCACCTTGAAAATAGCAAGAGCCCCCTGTCCTCAATCACTAACATTCAGCAGAAGCCAGGAAGGGGATCCTGAGGTCTCATGACTGCAACAGCACTTCAGAGAGGTTCCATAAGAGCTGGTGGTTGGCCCAGCAAGGTAAGATGGCCCAGTGGATGGAGGGGCTTGCTGCCCAGAATGCTGACCTGAGTTCCGTCCCTGGGAACCACACGGCAGAAGGAAGGAGCTGATACCTGAAGGCGGTCCTCTGACCCTGGCATCTGATTCTGTCCCCTGATCTCCTTTATGCCCTGACATGGCATCCTTACACTATAGACGTAATAAAAAATAAAGATCTCACGGTGCCCGGGGTGGTGCTAGACTCACCTACAGTCCCAACACTAGGACAAGAGCATTTGGGAAACAGGTTGAAAGGACCAAGCAGACGCCATAGCAGGCTGCTCAGTCCTCTCAGGATCAGGCCTCAATTTCAGTTGCCTGAGACATGAGCAAGCAGTTTCTGGGAGGGCCATGAACAAAAGATAGAGTCCTTGCAGTAGCTCCCTTTCTGCACGTACTCTGTCTGCTCAAGGTTCAGACAATTGTTTACTGTCTGGGATCCCTCACCAACTTAGAGCTACGCTCCTGGGTCAATGTAAATGTGCAAGGCCAGCCAGCCAGCCCCCACGGCAGCTCAAGGACAGAGCCTGGGCCACTGAATCAGCCCCCACAGTCAGTACGTGCTAGGCCAGCCAGCCTCCATGGCAGCTCAAGGACAGAGCCTGGGACTTCTCCAGGCTTGCCCAAAAATAACTGTGACCCCCTCAACCAGTAAATTCAAAGGTTACATACCCTCACCCAATCCTGTGACGCCAAGGCTTGTACCACCCTACTTGTGGTTTTTCCATTAAAAAACCTCTCACCCTGAGAGCTCAGGGCCATCCTCCTCTACCTGCTGTGTCAGAGTGTGGGACACAGACCAAGCCCCGGGCTTGCTTGTTATCAATAAACTCCTTTGTGTTTTGCATTGGATATCGGCTCTGTGGTGGCCTTGCTCTGGGCTCTTACGAGGCGGGTACAAGGTGAATGGTGAGTTCTATCCTCCTCCTCCTTCTCCTCCTCCTCCTCCTTCTCCTCCTCCTTCTTCTCCTCCTCCTTCTTCTCCTCCTCCTTCTTTTTTGTTTTTTTTTTTTTTTTCAAGATAGGGTTTCTCTGTGTAGCTTTGGAGCCTGTCTTGGGACTCGCTCTGTAGACCAGGCTGGCCTTGAACTCAGAGATCTACCTGCTTCTGCCTCCTATGTGCTGAGATTAAAGGTGTGTGCCACCACTGCCCAGCCTTTTTTTATTTTTCTTAACTTTTAAAAAATTAGCATTTAGGGGCTGGAGAGACGGCTCAGCAGCTGAGAGCACTGACTGTTCTTCCAAAGGACCCAGGTTCAATTCCCAGCACCCACAAGACAGCTCACAACTGTCTGTAACTGCAGTTCCAGGGAATCCAACAGCCTCACACAGACATTCATGGGGGCAAAACACCAATGCATATAAAATAAAAATAAATAGTTTTTAAAATGAGCACTTGAAATAGTGGGTTTCATTGTGACGTTTTCATACATATCCACCATTATACTTTGTTCTCCCTCGCTGCTCTCTGTCTTCCTCCCTCTGATTGCCGGCCCATTTCCTCCGAAAGAGTCAGTCCATCTTTCTGTTTTCCGCTAACCTCTCTTATCCCCAACCCCAACTCAAGACCCTGGAAACCCAGCCCCCAAAGACATTTTGGGTTTTTGTTTTTTAAGGATCTCATGATGAGGAACAGACTGGGCATTCTAAACCCTCAGAATTGTGAACTCCTTCCAAGAAGCCCTGCAAAGTGGAGACGGTGCCAGGAATAAAGTCCCAGGCAGAGGGACAAACAGGAAGAAGGCCCAGATAAAAGGAGAGGCATGTGTGCGGCACAAGCTGTAATCACGGACCTTGAGAGGTACAGGCCAGAGGGTCAGAAGTTCAAAGCCAGTCTCCAAAACATGAGAGACCCTGTCTCAACTGCACCCCACCCCCAAGGCAAGTAACTAAGTAAATAATGAAATAAAAGTAAGGGGAGGTAAGAGAAGAGGCAGATCCCAGAAAGGGTGAGGCTGTGTTTTGTAAGTCACTGTGAGAATACAAGTATAGAACTTGAGACTCCAAGTTGAAGGGGCATGAGCATATGAGAGAAAAGTGATTTAGAACTAGAGTCTACTAGAGTAGCATGTTCAAAACACTCAAAGAGGGGCTGGAGAGATGCCTCGGCAGTTCAGAGCGCTGGCTGCTCTTTCAGAGGGCCTGGGCTATGTCCCAGCACCCACGTGGTGGCTCGCAACTGTCAGTAACTCCAATTCTAGGGGACCCAATGCCCTTCTCTGGACTTCTCTGGTACCAGACACACACACACAGTCCCCATGTACACACATGCAAGGCAAACGTTCATATGTAATGAATAACATATGTAACAAAGTAACAAAAAGTAAATAAATAAACAAATAAAATATTACAGCAACTGGAGAGATGGCTCAGCAGTTAAGAGCACTGGCTACTCTTCCTGAGGACCCCGGTTCAATTCCCAGCACCCACATGGCAGCTCACAATTGTCTCTGACTCCAGTTCCAGGGGATCCAACACCTACACACAGACACACATGCAGGCAAAACATCAAGGCACATAAAATAAGTAAATAATCATTAAAAAATAAAGTCATCAAATTTATTTTTTAAAAACAGAATATTATAGCCGGGCGGTGGTGGCGCACGCCTTTAATCCCAGCACCCGGGAGGCAGAGCCAGGCGGATCTCTGTGAGTTCGAGGCCAGCCTGGTCTCCAAAGCGAGTTCCAGGAAAGGCGCAAAGCTACACAGAGAAACCCTGTCTCGAAAAACAAACAAACAAACAAACAAACAAAAAAACCAGAATATTATAAAAACGGAGCCAATTTTGTGGTGGTGCATATCTGTAAATCTAATGTTGATGAAAGCAAGAGGCAGAGGATCAGGAATTCAAGGCTGTGCTTTCGGGGTTGGGGAGTTGGGGGGGATATAAACAATGTCTACTCCTTCTCCTAAGGGCCTAGTTACAAGCCAAGGCATGATTCCATCGAAGTTCATCCTGGAGAACCAGTGAGTTTATTGAGGGGTCACCTACAGGGGTGTTGGTACTCCCACCCCACAAAGAGTCACACTGGAAAACCTTTACAGAGCAGGGATGAGGGCTGTCCCATAGCCATGTAGATGGAGACCTTCTCCTGCAGTCTCCCCTGGCCTATACACTAACCCCTTCCCCAGGCTGGGGGCGTGTTGAAGGGGCAGGTGGTAGAGAGCAGCTGGATACTCAGGTGATGTCTCTTGTAGGGCAGAAGAGGGAGGATTCGAAAAAATAGACCTGTTCCTCACAGTGTTCTCGGAGCTGATAGACAGGCTCCTGCCTCAGGTGCTAGGCCTCAAGGAGCCCCATGCTTTTCTATGTGCACGCTTTGGTGTTTATAAATGGGCTGGCATCAGAATGCTATACAGACAGGAAATCTCAGGCAACCAGACTCACAGCGGTCTTTGCTGACAGAATGCCTTCTGGAGAGTTTACTAAATCCTTCCTCTGAAGCCTAGGATTAGCCTTGACTAGCACAACTATCTAATGTCCAGAAAGGTTCTGTTTGGGTCCTGTTCACCACTGCTCCCCTGCAGGGCTCTCTCCAACTCTGTATACTCACCTACATCCAGCCTGTAGTTAATGGTTTGTTTATAATTTTGTGTGTGTTTGTTTTTGTTTTTCAAGTCAGGGTATCTTAGTTAGGATTTCTACTGCTATGAAGAGACACCATGACCATAGCAACTCTTACAAAGAAAACATTTAATTGAGGTGGCTTAGAGTTCAGAGGTTCAGTCTATTATCATGGTGGGACATGGCAGCGTGCAGGCAGACATGGTGCTAGAGAGGTAGCTGCTACATGTTAATATGGGGGCAACAGGTAGTATACTGTCTCGCTGGGCATGGCTTGAGCATATACGAGACCTCAAAGCCTGCCTCCACAGTGACATACTTTCTCCTACAAGACCACATCTATTCCAAAGGGCCACACCTCCTAATAATGCACACTCCTTTGGGGGTCATTTTCTTTCAAGCCACCACACAGGGTTTCTCTGTGTAGCCCTGGCCAGCTTAGAACTCGCTCTGTAGACGAGGCTGGCCTTGAACTCAGAGATTCGCCTGCCTCTGCCTCCTGAGTGCTGGGATTAAAGGTGTACAACACCACCACCTGGCTGTTTGTCATTTTCTTTTATATGCACGTGGTGTGCGTGCTGCGTGCGTGCGTGCGTGCGTGCGTGCGTATTCACATACTATAAAAAAAGCATATGCTGACATTTGCATGTGTATGAAGACCAGGAACTCTGCCCACTTCCTTCGAGACAGGGTCTCTCATTGACCCAAATTTATCAATTGCACTAGAGTGATGACTAGCAAGCTCCAGGAACCTGTCTGTTTCTGTCTCCCCAATGCTGAGATTACAATCATGGGCCAAAATGCTCCAGCATGTTTGGTTCTAGAGATTGAACTCAAAGGCATGTGAGTATAAGCCAACGGCTCCACTACCAACCCTAGTCTCTATAATTCTTTCCTTTTATGCAAGTGGCCTTGTCTGGCCAGAAATGGTGTTGCAATAAGGAAACATAAACATAGGAGAAATGGTGACATGTCCAGGGTTTGTTAGTTTGGGTTTGAAGCAGGGTCTCACTCTGTAGTCTAGGCTAGCCCATAACTCACAACAGTTCTCCTGCCTCAGCCACCCAAGTGCCGAGATTACACGTGTGAACCACTTACCAGATAGTGGAACTGACTTATACCATGCCCAAATATAATCTAAGATAAAGACTTTGACCTGGGGAGGCTAGCAAGATGGCGAAGCCGGTGAGAAGCACCTACCATCAATCCTGATACCTGAGTTCTGAGTTGAGTCTCTGGGTCCCACATAGTAGGAGAAACTGACTCTCAAAAGGTTGTATTCTGGCCAGGTGGTGGTGGCACACGCTTTTAATCCCAGCACTCAGGAGGCAGAGGCAGAGGCAGGCAGATCTCCATGAGCCTTCTCCAGGAAAAGCACAAAGCTACACAGAGAAACCCTGTCTCAAAAAACAAAACAAAACAAAACAACAACAACAAAAAAAGGTTGTATTCTGACCTCACATGTGGGCTGGAGAGATAGCTATTCTAGAGGACCTGGGTTCAATTCCAGCACCCACATGGCAGCTCACAACCATCTGCAACTTCAGTACCCAGGGATCTGATGCCCTCTTCTGGCCTCTGCAGCCACCGCCACCAGGCATGCACATGATGCACTTGCATACTTGTAGGCAAACATGTCTTTATGGTTTTTCGAGACAGGGTTTCTCTGTGTAGTTTGGCGCCTGTCCTGGATCTCGCTCTGTAGACCAGGCTGACCTCTAACTCACAGAGATCCACCTGGCTCTGCCTCCCAAGTGCTGGGATTTAAGGCATGCGCCACCACCACCTGGCATAGGCAAACACTTCTATACATAAAATAAAAAGTTTTTTTTAATAAGACTTTCATTTTTTTTTTCAAAAAGCAGTTCAAAGGTCATCTTTGGCTACATAGCAAGTTCAATATTAGCCTGGACTACATGAGACCCTGTACAAGTATATCTATAAATATGTTTGGCTACATTGTAATTGAAAACTTCTGAATTAAAAAAGACTACATAGGAGCAAAGGATGAGCTCAGTTGGTAGGTCACTTGCTTAGCATGTGCAGATCCTTGGGTTTGAGCATCTAAGCACGGAAACCTGATATGATGGCATATACCTGTAATGCTATCAACCGGTAATAATGGGTAGAGGTAGGAGGATTGGAAGTCTGAGGCTAGCCTGCGTGGGATACAATGTCTTGCCTAAAGGAGGCGGGACAAGATAGCCTGGTGTGATGGTTCATGCCTGTAATCCCAGCACTTGGCAGGCTTAGGGAGGGAGATCACCCATGTGCTACACGGTGAGTCCCAGAGTAACCTGGGATACAAAGTAAGAACAACCTGGGGTAGCATGTCTCAAACACAGAACCAAAAAAATAGAGACGAAGAGAAAGCAAAGAAAAACACAAGTCACAACCAGAAGTGTTGTCTCTCATAAAACTGAGATACAACTGGCTCAAATGTTTAATGAATTCCTGAGGTCAATACAAAAAATGAGGGTTGGGGATTTAGCTCAGTGGTAGAGCGCTTGCCTAGCAAGCGCAAGGCCCTGGGTTCAGTCCTCAGCTCCAGAAAAAAGAAAAAAAAAATGAGCAAAAGCTGTAGACAATCAAAGCCACGCTCAGTTTCCCATAAGCATCTGACTACTCAAATCACCAGTAATTACGGATGTCATTCACACCCGTCAGACTGTTAGAATTTAAAACCTCTCAAAGTATTAACTTGGACTGAGAAGATGGAGCAGCAGGGCTCTCAGTCGCTGCTGGGAAAACATCCCTAGACCAAGCACTCTGAGAGCTCAGTGGTGTCTACTAAGGGAAGCGATTCTGCTCTAAGGCCAGCTTGAGTCTGTATGAGACCTGAGCTAGGGTGTTGGGGTGTTGGGGTGGGTGTTGTGGTGTTGGGGTGGGTGCTGTGGGTGCTGGGTGGGTGGTGGTGGGTGGTGTGGGTGTTGGGGGGTGGGTGGTGTGGGTGTTGGGGTGGGTGCTGTGGGTGTTGGGGTGTTGGTGTGGGCGCTGTGGGTGCTGTGGGTGGGTGTTGGGGTGTTGGGGTGGGTGCTGTGGGTGTTGGGGTGGTGCTGTGGGTGTCGGGGTGGGTGCTGTGGGTGTTAGGGTGTTGGGGGTGGGTGCTGTGGGTTTGTCGTGGGTGTTGGGGTGGGTGCTGTGGGGTGTTGGGGTGTGGAGTGGGTGCTGTGGGTGCTGTGGGTGTTGGGGTGTTGGAGTGGGTGCTGTGGGTGTTGGCTGGGTGCTGTGGGTGTTGGGCTGGGTGCTGTGGGTGCTGTGGGTGTTGGGCTGGGTTCTGTGGGTGCTGGGGTGCTGGACTGGGTACTGTAGTCTATGCTTGTAGTCCTTGCTGCCTGAGAAACTGAAGAGTTGCTTGAACTCACTGCGTTGTTTTCTCTCTCTCTCTCTCTCTCTCTCTCTCTCTGTCTTGCTTACCCCACTGTATGGCCGTGGAGGGCTTCTTGCTAACTGTTCTTATATCTTAAACTAACCCATTTCTATAAATCTAGACCTGGCCACGTGGCTCGTGGCTTACCGGCATCTTTACATGTTGCTTGTCATGGTGGCAGCTGGCAGTGTCTCCCCCTCTCTCTCTTTTTAAACTTTATTTCCTATTTGAGACAGCCTAGATCCCAGGCTGACCTTGAACTGACTCTGTAGACCAGAAAGGCCTTTGCTTGGATTTCCTGCTGCTAAATGAGTAGCTGGTATTATAATCCTGCGCCACTAGGGCCCATCTTATTTGGGGTTGGTTGGTTGATGTGTTTTGAGATAGGGTCTCAAGGAGCCCAGACTGACCTTGAACTTGCTATGTGGCTAAGGATGACCTTAACCAGCCACCTAACTAGTTCTGAGCCCCAGTCCTCCCGTGTCGCTGCCTGCAAGTGCCGTTTCCGTGAGCGTGAGCATTTGGGCGTAAGAACTGGAGCGCAGGCTCTTTTGTATTCCTCTCCATCAGGTCGGCACTTAGGATGCATTTAACCACTAGAGGAAGCCAACTCAGACAGCTTCGACAAAGGAGCGGCTGGTCTTCAGGAGCAGGTTGAAAAGCTTGACTGAGGTGACTTGGAAATGCGGCACTCCTGTTGGCGGTGCCGTTAGTTACCCCTCCTGATGCCCGCAGCGCTCTGCTCTGTCGCCTGGGCGCCTGCTCCACTCGCAGCTGGAGGGCTGCCACACCGAGGACAAAGGCGATGGTGTCCCCTCCAACCCGGCAGAGCCTTTCCCTGCCAAGGCCGGGAGAAGAGAAGCCACATGTGACCCGCGTGTGACCCAGCTCCTGAATGGGCTCCAACTCCGCCTCCCAGCCCTGGCAGTCAGAGGTTCCCAGGCTCAGCAGGCTCGGGGGACAGGCCCAGGGTCACTATGGGGGCTCCTGACACTTTGACTTAATTTTATGGGTATACATGTATGTCTGTGTACCACATGCATGCCTGGTGCCTGCAGAAGCCAGAAGAGGATCATGGATCCTCTGAAACTGGTTATGAGCTGCCATGTGGGTGCTATGAATTGAACCCGGGTCTTCTGCAAGAGCAGCCGGTACTCTTAACAGCAGAGCCATCTCGCCAGCCCCTATATATATCTTTTTTATTGTATTTGTGTGTCTGTGGGTTTGTGCATGTAAGTGCAGTTTGCCCTAAGAGGCCAGAGGCATAAGATCTCCCTGGAAGCTGGTTACAAGCTCTGTGGACTGCCTGTGTGTGTGCTGGAATCAGATTTAGTCTTCTGCCATTATGCAAATAATAAATGTTAAAATATTATAATAAGAAAAAATAATAAAAAAAATTAATTAAAATTTTAATACAGAGATTCAATTGTGTTTCCATCTTTTCCATTTGTTACATTGTTAAGTGATTGTATATTGTAATTATATAAAGACTTTTTAAAATCTCACTTCACATTTTGGAATTATTAATTATTAGTCTTCATTGTGGTCTTTCACAATGAAATGAAATGAGTGGCGAGCATGTTAGAAACACAGACTGAAGCCGGGGAGATCCTGCACCCCGTAATCCCAGCATATGGGAGGACTTAAAGTTTGAGAGCAGCCTGAGATACATAGTGGGAGCTTGTGAAGAAAAGAAAGTTTTTTTTTAAACTTTTTAAAATGGCTTATTTATTTTTATTTTATATGCATTTGGTGCTTTGCCTGCATGTCTGTGCGAGGGTATCAGATCCCTTGGAAACTGGAGTTACAGACAGCTGTGAGCTGCCATGTGGATGCTGGGAATTGAACCCACTGACCCAGGTCCTCCAGAAGAGCAGAGCCAGTTGCTCTTAACCACTGAGCCATCTCTCCACCCTGAAAGGAGACTTTTAAAAAGTAAGCGAAGAGCATTTGCAAGCCTTTAATCCCAGCATTAGAAAAACAAAGGCTAGTGGATCTCTGTGAGTTTGAGGCCAGCCTGATCCACAGACTGAGTTCCAGGTTAGACCAACACAGTGAGACCTGTTTCAAAAACAAAAGGAAGAAAGTAAAAGAGAAAAAGAAACCAAGAAGGTAGACCCCCATGTTTCTGATCTGACAGCTCACTGTTGGGATCTGTAGAAACTCGAGGACTCTGCAGTCATGGCTGCTGTACTTCTGCCTTGTGCTTCAATAAATGGGGCTTTAAAGGCTCTTCCGTGTGGGGGGATGCTGCTTAGCGGTAGGGGATGCTCACCTCGTATGAGTGAGGCCTGTGGTGGATTCCCCAGAACCACAACAGTAATTCCACTGTTGTCTACTACAGTGGGATATGCCTGTAATGTAAATCAGCAACCTTGGAGTGTCACAGCAAGTTCAAGACCAGCCTGGACTACATAGTGAGTTCCAGGCTCAGTGCAGAATCATAAGGAGATGCTGTCTCAAAACAAAACAAAACAAAACACGAAAAAGAGATTAAGAAAAGGAAAACCGTCAGACAGTGGTGAGCACCTTTAGTCCCAGCACTCAGGAGGTAGAGGAAGGTGGAGCTGAGTTCGAGGCCAGCCTGGGCTACAGAGTGAGTTCCAGGACAGCCAGAGCTGTTACACAACAGAGAAACCCTGCTCCAGAAAACAAAAACAAATAAACAAACAATAAATAATTTTAAAATATAAATACCCAGTATTGTGGACACATGCCTTTAATCCCAGCACTCAGGAGGCACAGGCAGGTAGAACTCTGTAAATTCAAGGTCAGTCTGGTCTACATAGGGAGTTCTAGGTCAGCCAAGGCTACATAAAGAGATTCTGTCTCAATAAAACAAACAAAAATAATAAAATAATAAATAAGGCTGGAAGGTGTGGCTGAGTAGTTAAAATAGATTTTTCTTCCTGGGATACATATGGTGGAAGAGAACTGCCCCCACACACATACACACAGAGTGTAATAACAAATAGTATTAAGGCCCGGTGAGCTCAGTGGCTAAATGTACCTGCCACCAAACCTGGTGAGCTGGTTTGATCCCTGGGGCCCACCTGGAGAAAGAACCAACTTCTATATGTTGTCCTCTGACCTACTCACATGCATCATGGCATGAGTGTGCACACACATACACACACACACACACACACACACACACACACACACATTCTAAATATTAAAACAGAACATAGTAACAAACCTTTTTTTCCCCCCTAAGACAGGGTTTCTCTTCATAGCCTGTCTATCCTGGAACTCAAGACCAAGTTGGCCTTGAACTCACAGAGATCTGCCTGCCTCTGCCTTCCCAAGTGCTGGGATTAAAGGCATGTGCCACTGACTGGTTTGTAACAAACTTTTAAAAATTAGAAAAAAACCCAAAATCTACCAGTTTAAAGGTGCTCCTGGGAGTGCTGGGAAGGAGTTACCACTCCGCTAAGCTTCCAGTGTCTTTTACTCCTGGAGTATCCGCCTCTCTCCCCTGTCCTAGAGGATGGAGGTTAAACTCCTACTTCTAGAACACCATATTGGATGAACCTAGCCGCAGGTTCCCTGCAGACAATTGCTTGAGAGGAAAGGGTCTTCTGGCCAATTCCCAATGTTATCTCACAGTTAATCACCACCCCATTAAAAATGATAAAGGCATGAGGTATTTAAAAAGCTACTTGTATGGAACTGAATTCAGGTTTCAAAAGCTACTTGCATGGAATTGAATTCAGGTTTCATAAGCTATGTGGGAACCAGACCTGAGGAACCAGCAACAGGTTTTTCAGGATACTTGCTCCGGGAAGGGATCTACCTCATTCCATTGCCCTCAGCCAGCAGAGCTGTGGCTTTGCCTCTCCCAATTCTCCGCCCCAGCAGAGGAAAGCTCCTATTGCACAATGCCAGGACCTGAAACTAGGTTGCAGGTGGATACTGAGAAGCAACTCTGTTTCTGGTATTTCTAATCCTCAAGAGGCTCACCTTTCTTTGACCACTGATTCCCAGGTTCCTGACAGGAGGGAAGAAACGAGGACCTAAGGAAATGTTTGACAGGGTGGAGAGAACAGCCTCTCTGTTCCAACTTGGATGTCAAAATGTTTGCATTTTCCAGAGCCCAGTGGGGTTTATTACTCTTGGGTGGTGGGACTAACGACATTTTGCATCTTCCTAGTGTCTACAAAGACAATGTACTATCTTTAACATGGAGAGAGTTACTGGGTCTAACCTGCTAATGAGAAGCATATTGTGTTTAACTCAGAAAATTTAGGTAACAGGAAGAAAAGGCTTTCTTAGTCATATCATGTAAAGATAACAGCTGTCTACACTTTGGCATATCTTTCCAGACTTTTCTCTGTGCAGAGATGCTTCACTGTTTCCTGAACTGGAAGGGGGAAAATGTAAACACTTAGAAGACAAAGCCTTGGGTTGGGAATGGTAGCACAGGAATTTAATCCTAGCACTCAGAGTTCCAGGCTAGTTAGGGATACCTAGTAAGACCCTGTCTCAACAAAAACCCAAACAAAAACAAAAAAAAAGTATTAGTAATAACTTTAAAAAAAATAGCGTTGATTCTTTAGTTTTCAATTTTATTTGTTTTGAAACAGCAACTTAATAGCTTAGAAATGTCCCTAACAGTAAGGGCCTACCCCATGCACTCCAGGAGGTTCCTGGAGCCGAGACCCCAGCCCTGGGTCCAGGAACTTCTCTCACCCACATCAATCAGCCATCAGGCTGATTCTCTCTGGAGACTTGGGACAAAAAGAGGATGTCCATTTAGAGGAGGGTGGACCTAAGGGTCACCGTGTGGAAGGGCTAGGCTTGGGCAAAACTGCCTCTGTTAGTTTTGGGGACATTTGGGGACTTGGCAGCATGCTCAGACAGACTGTGGAAGCTTGGAGGGGTCCTGAACTGTTCCACTCACTTCTGGGCAAGCCCCCCAGCACCCCTCCATCTCCCAGACTCAGAAAATCCTCCTCCGAATGCCTCAGAGGCACCCAGCCAGCTCCAGGCCTTGGCAGGGTGGGGAATCAGGAAGGTGATGAGGATTCAGACCTGAGAATATCCCACCATCTCCTGCCAAGGGCTTTGGGACCCAAGTATACCACTCCCTTCCTGTCACCTAAAAGTGAACAATACAACGGCATCTCTTTGTGACTCTAAGGGGCAAACCTGGCATTTAAACCCAAGTGTGGTGGGCACTGATGCGCCTCCAGGCTGCGGGCAGCTCCAAGCATGCACTAGAAGTAGGAGCAGCTGAGCCAGGAGGGTAGGGGCCCACAGGGCTGTTGCTACCCTCCCCTCATGCCATCCACACCCATGGTACCCATGGAACATAGCCACACACACCCTCCTGCCAGCTGCCCGCATTCAGGCAACCAGCTCCAGCTCACCTCCTCTCAGCCAAGGCCTGAACTGATGCCAGGCCAGCCAGAGTGGCTGCAGGAAGAACTGGGATTGGGCGATTTAGTCAGTCCAGGTACCAGCACAGCTTGGGAGGGCTACCACAGGAGCTCCAGACCCTTGCTGCCTGGGCTGTGATCAGGCTGGGCTTAGCCAGCCAGCATCGTGGCCAGCAGAGGCAGGTGGATGGCCCCAGCTGTCCTCTGCCCGCAGGTTAACAGCTACTGTGAGGCAGTAGCCCTTGCTGCTGCAGCAGCAGCAGCCTCTGGGTCTCGCTGAGGGGGCTTTCCGGCTGCTGCTCCGACTGCCCAGGTGACTCAGCCAGCCCTCCAGGGCTGAAGATGTACCGACAGTCACTGGGGATGACTGCCACCACTCCCCCGCGCCACTGCCGTCCCCTGCTCGCCGCTAGGCTGCTCTCCACAGGGCCGCTCGGGCTGCCTCTCTCTCTCAGCAGGCTGCTCAGCTCTCTCAATGTTAATGTACAAGGGGTCCTGGCTGGTGGACAACACAGAGAGTTGGCCCAGAATGTTCTCCAGTTCCATTCGCAGGCATGTGAAGCTTGGGCGCTGCTTTGGGTCGGCACTCCAGCACTGGTACATGAGATCATACCTGAGGTAGAAAGAAGATGAGGAGAGGTAGTGGCCACCCTGAGATGGGAAACAATTCTTCAACACTAGTGTGGGAGGCTTACTGTGCATCAGGTGAAGATTACGTGTATTGTGTGTGTGTGTGTGTGTGTGTGTGTGTGTGTGTGTGTGCATAAATGTGCACATGCTCATGAACTCACAGGCATGCATCACAGCACACATGTATGGTCAAAGGACAAGTTTCAGGGATTGGCTTTTTCCTTTCACCGAGTGAGTGGGTCCCTGGGATCAAACTCGGGTTGTCCAGGTGTGGCAGCCAGCACCTTTACCTGCTGAGCCCCTGGGATCAAACTCGGGTTGTCCAGGTGTGGCAGCAAGCACCTTTACCTGCTGAGCCATCTCCTAGCCCTGTCTTCAACAGTTCCTATTTTGAAAATATGGAAATTGAAGCGTGGGGAGATGAGGAACCTTGACATAGGCTGGAGAGATGGCTCAGTGGTTAAGAGGGAGTACTACTTTTGCAGGGGGCCCAAGATCAGTTCCCAGAACCCATGTCAGGCAGCTTATAAGCACCTTCTAACTCCAGCTCTAGCGGGCTCCGATGTCTCTGGCCTCCACAGGTACCAGCACTCACATCCATATATACTCACACACACATATCCACACAATTAAAAAATAATAAAATAAACCTTTAAAAAAAACCTAGCACTGGGGTTGGAGGGATGGCTCAGAGGTTAAGAGCACTGACTGCTCTTTCAGAGGTCCTGGGTTCAATTCCCAGCTCACAATTGCCTGATACCCTCACGCAGACATACATGCAGGCAAAGCATCAATGCACATAAAATAAAAATAAATAATTAAAAAAAAAAATCCTGGTACATGCCTTTAATCCCAGCACCTGGGAGGCAGAGGCAGGTGGGATCTCTGTGAGTTCCAGGTCAGCCTGGTCTACAGAGCCAGTTCCAGGACAGCCAGGGCTACACAAAGAAATCATGTCTTGAAACAAAACAAAACAAAAAAAATCCTTAATAAAGTCACATAGGTAGCTGGTAACAGAGTAGGCAGGAGTGGTTAAGCACGTCTGTAACCCTAGCAAACAGGAGGTAGAGGCAGGAGGATGCTACCAGTTTGAAGTGGGCTCAAGATGCATTTTGAGTATGAGGCCAGCCAAAGGTGCAAAGCAAAGTCCTGTTTCAAAAAATTAAAAACTGGGCTAGGAATGCAGTCCAGTTGGTAGGACGCTTGCCTGGTATACACAAGGGCCTGGGTTTGATCTCCAGTACCTCCTAACTGCTATACTCCTGTAACTCTAGCACTTTGGAGGTGGAGGCAGGGGAGTCTGAAGTTCAAAGTACGCTTCTACAGCGCTGGTTTGAGTCTGGTCTAGGATGAGTGAGACATCTCAGACGAATTCCCCAAAGTCACTGATCTATGATTTGAAGCCACAGAAGCTTCAAACTTCTGCGCGCCTGTCCCAGGAGGGAGACTAAGTACAAGTACTCTGTCTTACATAGAAGCCTGGAGTCAGGATTGTTTCCCTTGGTTTTTGTTCTGTGGAGCTGCAGAATCCAGGGCCCCGTGCATACTAAGCAAGTAGTCTAGTGCTGAGCTACCATACCCAGACCCAGGACTCAGGGTCACTTTTTTAAGAGGTAGACATGTACACGCCCCTCTTTGTCCCAAGTCCACAGGAGGCAGAACCCACTCATGTACGCTTACATTTTCAGAAAAGCTTCCAGCCCTCTTCCTCTACCAGGAACACCACACCCCACACTTAATTTCACTAGCCTTAGATTCTCTTATAGCTTTCACTGTTTCTAAGGACACGGACACATGGACACACACACACACACACACCACACACACACACACACACACACCACACTCCTTCCTCATGGGGAAGGTCTGAGACAAAATGCAATCAGCAGTGCCTGACTCTGTTCATGGCAAAAGCCCCAAGTACTGTCTCACAAAAAGGCCCTCCTGATAGAGGCCCAGTGGCAGGAAGAATCGTGCCAGACCCCAGGCAGGCTGTGGGAACGGTCCAGACTACGGGTATATGGCCAGACGGGGACATATTCTCAAGGCGGCTAGAAGCCAACTGGCACCTTTCCTCCAGGCTGCCTGGTGGGAGGCCAGTGTCCGCCCACCCTTCATTGACAGCAGCAGCTACAGTCTGGGAGAAGGCTGAGCCAGGGTCTGTCTCTACTGCTTCCCCGAGCTCGGCTTCTGCAGCTCTAGAAGAGGGCTGAGGCTGGGTGCAGCCACTGGGAGACGTGAGCTTTCAATCTCAACAACGCCCGAACTCTGCTTAAGGAATAGGTGGGCGGGGCTGGTTCCTGCACTCAGACTTCCATCCAAAGTATGAGTGAGGGGCTGGGGTGTAAGTGAGTTCAATTCCCATCACCAAAAAAATAAATAAATAAATAAATATTTTGTTTTGTTTTTTCCCTAGACAGGGTTTTTTTCTCTGTGTAACAGCCCTAGCTGTCGTGGAACTCACTTTGTAGATCAGGCTGGCCTCGAACTAACAGAGAGCCACCTGCCTCTGCCTCCTGAGCGCTGGGATTAATTAAAGGTGTGTGTCACCACACCTGGTGATAAATGATTTTTAAATTGTTCTTTTGATGCCAGGCTCCAGGCACTTCAAATCCACTGCCTGAGAGGAGAATACCACCATTCAGCTCCCTTTCCTCCACCTGCTCATGGCTGGGCACTCTGGAGGTCTAATTCGAAAGCTACATGGAACAAGGGAACATGTATGTATTCACTCTCCAGAACCACTCTGGCTTGACTGGCGTCACAGAGTAATACTAGAACAGACCAACACAGTTGATTTCTCGGTTGAGAGCATGAACCCTAAAACCACAAGGATCCAGGTTCAAGTACCAACTTAATCACATAATAGCTGTGTGACCTTGGCCATGTTACTCAGCCTCTTTAATCCTATTTCCTCATCCACAAAATGGAGATAATAAGCCTTTTCCTTATAGGGTTAGAGAAAGATTGCCTGGGAGAATACCTAATGGGCCCAGCTAAGGTCAGTGACAATTACATCACCCTGTCACAAGGGTTTGTTTACACTACAGTGGGAGTCCCGCCCTGTTCCATAGTGCTTTGCAGTAAAGAGAGGAGTCAGTTTCCTTCTTCCCAGGATCTCAGGTCCTCTCCTTCAAGGGGAGGCCAAAACCAAGAAAGAAGCCCAGGCCCCACCTTATCCTGGCCAAGAAAAGACAGTGGGGGGGTTGCTTGTTTTTCCCGGGGTACAGCTCTGTGTGAAGGGGCCCAATGCTAGAGCCAGGTTTCCAGACTAGCTGGGTTCCCAAGAAGGCAAAGGAGCCCTGCACTGAGCTCAACTCTTCTCTGCCGTTTATGGTTCCTGATTCCCCCTAGAAACCGGTAACAATAGTGATAGGAAAAGCCTGGAGCAAGAAATACGGAGTAGGAGCCAGGCATGATGTTTCATGGCTGCAGATTCCAGCATTCTGGAGACTGTGGCAAAGTGAACTCAGAGTTTGAGGCCAACCTAAGCTGCCTAGGGAAACTAACTGTCTCAACATTCCCCCTCCCCAGAAAAAAAAAGGGGGGGGATAAGAAAGGGAGAAAGGAAAACAGAGAGCTTGAGGGTAAATATGGAATAGGTCAATCTTCATTCTTAACGACAAGGACCAAAAGCAGGACTAACAAAAGTCCAGTGGAAGTTCTGAGCTCGTCCCGGGATAGCAGCCAGGAGTCGAAGCTCCTTCTATAACCCTACCCAGGATACTTACACTTCCTCCATACACTCCGGAGGCTGTTTCAGGCGGTTCCCGCCGATGAGGTAGTTGTAAATCTCAGCATTTTCGATGCCAGCATATGGCGTCTGCCCACGAGTCATGATCTCCCACATGGTCACCCCGAAGGCCCACTGGTATAGAATCAGGGTTGGGGGAGAATGTTACCAGGTTTCCTGAGTTAAGCAGAGCCAGATTTTAGGATTCTGGGGTCTCGTAACTCGGTAATGGAAGCTCAGAGAGCAGAGCTTTGCTGGCCCTTTTTGGGTCCCGCAGATCCACCCACACTAATCCACCCTGCTCACCACATCGCTGTGCACAGTATACAGGTTGTCAGCCAAGCTCTCCAGGGCCAGCCACTTGACGGGTAATTTGGAGGCGCAACCCTGACGATAATAGTCCCACTGTAGATTTTTCGGGAGAGTCCAAAGTCAGCCACACACACCGTCATGTCCTCTGCCAGCCTGCGAGGGGCGTTGAAAGACAGTCAGTCTCCTCCATGTTCAGTCTTACTACAGCCAGGCTATCCCCATGCATGGGAGGTTCCATCCAAGGCAGGGGGTGACAGCAGCAAGCGCCAGGAGATACTGGCTCTCTCACACCCACCAGGCCACCAGAATTCCTACATGCAATTCCGAGCTGCCAGGTCTCGGTGGATGAAGTTCCGGGAGCTCAGGTACTCCATGCCACAGGCAATGTCCACCATGAACCGGACCAGAGTCTGGAGGGGCAGGTTCTGGTAGGCAGACAGGGCAAGCTCAGGTTGGACCTTCCCACCCCTCAGGGGCAATGAATGAAGTTCCCTGGCCAGAAAGTCTAAAGACTGTCTTAAGAATCACTGGAAAGGGAACCAAGGGCCTTCCAAGGAAACTTTGGCAAGCCTGAGAAAGAGCTAGAGAACCAAATGCCTTCTTCCTAAAAAGGTTTTTACCCGATCTAAAATTCCCAGCAGGGCTTCAAGAGGGAAAAGGAGGCCAGTTTAAACACTATCGGGCTCTGACCCTTCTCTCCTGATGGCGCCCTGAGTCCTGCCCACCAAGCCTCTTCTCGCCGGGTTCTTCTGTCCCTTTTCCAGGCATCACTCTCCCACCCATTGCCTCCCGGCCACCCCCACCTGAGGCACTCACCAACGGGTTCTCCCCAATTCGGGAGGCGAGCAGAAAGGCATGCAAGTCTCCATGCTTCATGAAAGGCAGGATGACCATGGGGATGGGAGGCCTTAGCCCTGCTCCGGAGGCTCACCCCTGGGGGACAAGGGAGAGTCAAGAACTGGGGCGCAGAAGGACAGCGGATGCTGCCCTACTGGCTTCCATCGTCATCACCGTCATTTACCACTGCACTTTGGCTCCCGCCTGGGTACCCATGAAGGGCTCTGCCTGCTGCTCCTGGCTCCCGTACATGTCTCTGTCCCTCCTCCGCCCACACGAGCAGTTCTGAGCTAAGCCTCAGACAGGACCTCATTCACTCACTACCTGCTTGCTCACTGGTATCCAAACTGCTCTCCTCCAGGCTGCCCTCTCGAGCTGGTGGAGCGTATTTTTAGCCCTATTCTATATCTGCCTCCTCCATTTGGCTCACCAACAAGCTTGCCACGTGTGGATGGTCAAACTCCTTCATGCAAGCTGCTTCTCTGAGGAACTCTTCTATGTCGCTTGAGGCAATGATGTCAGCTGGAGAAAGGAAGGGGGAGGAAGGGAAACAAGATTCACTCCACATCTTCCCAAGACTCCCAAGACCGGTTTCCTCAGAAGCCCCGGGCTTCACAGGGCTTTCCAGCATTTTCTCTGCTGCTAATGTTTTCCTGTTCACTTTTCTTCTCATTTGTTCGAGACAGTCAGCCTGGATTCAAACTTGTGAGCCTCTGCCTTACCCCTCACAAGTGCTGAAGTACCGCTCCAGGTCTGATTTTTAGGCTTTTCTTTCAGGTCTCATTTCACAGTTCACGCTGGCTTGGAACTCACTACGTAGCCCAGGCTGGCCTCAAACTTCTAACGATCCCCTGCCTCTGTTCTCCAGTGCAGAGATGACTGGCCGTCCCCCTGGTATGGACAGCCCTGAGCTCCACCAAGCACCGCTGTCATCACCCAGGAGTGAACCGTGAGGACCTGTCACCGCTGACGGCGGCGGAGAGCAAGGCGAGGGCACGAGTCTTTGTGTGGGCTTATGCTTCTGAATTATTCACATGCTGCAGTCAGCATCCCTGCTGCTGGAGCGGAGCCTGCTCTAGGCTCTGCTGCTCCTTTACCCCTCCTCCCCAGCAGGCAACAAATCCCACGGTCCAACTCACCTTTCAGCATCTTCACAGCCACTTTCACGAAGGAGCCGTCTTCCTGCTTCAGCTGGGCTTCCCGCACTGACCCAAACTCTCCTAGCAGGCAGTGGAGAGTGAGACCCTCAGGCTCCCTACTCCCTCCCTTTCAGGGGACACTCTATGGTCATCAAATCATCACCTAAGGCTCTTAAAGGAGGCTGTTTTGGGAAATGGCTCCCCGTCTTCCCTGCCGCAAGCCACCATTCCACGGAATACCCCCCAAATCAGGCATCCATCAGGTCTATCTTGTTTATAGGAGCTGACCTAAATTCACACACCCTACACCCTGGAAGTGACAGGAACGATACATTCAGAGAGGGCAGACTCATTCCAGCCCCAACAGAGTCCCCCACACCTTTGCCCAACATCCGGCCGAGGGTGAACTGCTGCTCTGGGATAAGGACGTCCTCCAGCTTGTCCTTTAATTCATCGCTGATGCCCAGGCTATCCACTGCGGGGAGGAGGTGAGAAAGGGGCAGAGCTGTAGTCAAAGCCACACTCCAGCCTGCCATCTCCACCCCGCTCCCTGACCTCAGCACAGAGCCTGGATCCCCAACTCCAGCCTGCCATCTCCACCCAGCGCCCTGTCCTCAGCACAGAGCCTGGATTCCCAACTCCAGCCTGCCATCTCCACCCCGCTCCCTGTCCTCGGCACAGAGCCTGGATCCCAACTCCAGCCTGCCATCTCCACCCCGCTCCCTGTCCTCGGCACAGAGATCCCCAACTCAGCCTGCCATCTCCACCCCGCTCCCTGTCCTCGAGCCTGGATCCCACTCCAGCTGCCATCTCCACCCTGCTCCCTGTCCCGGCACTGAGCCTGGATCCCCAACTCCAGCCTGCCATCTCCACCCAGCTCCCTGAACTCAGCACTGAGCGTGGATCCCCACATTGTGGTGATAAGCTCCACCAGGGAATTTTGGTGTCTTTGCTATTACTCTGGGACTTGTCAGGGTTCGGATGCTTTAGCTGGATTATGAGTTGGTAAAAGGTAGGGGTCACGAGACAGCCTGCCTTCTCTCGTCTATGATGCTCCACCACTCACGTGTGGCCTCAATGCGTTCAGGCCTTTTCGATTGAAAGACCGAGCGGCCCGGAAGTGCACAGCTGGCTCCCCTCGGGCCATGACGCTGTCAAAGGCTTGCCTAAAGAGGAATCCAAAAACTTCAGGTCAATCACAAGGCCGTGTGGTACCACCTACTTCATTCACTCTCCACGGCCCCACCTCCTTACACCTCCTACCCGAACCGTGTCTCCTTCCGTCTCTTCCGAAGCAGGATGAGGGCCAAGGCAGCAGCAGTGATCAGGGCGGTGAGCACCCCGAGGACCGCAGGCACCCAGGATGTGCGGCTGTGGGGAGGCCCTGCCTTCCTGTGGGAAGAAACGCAACGTCATGAGCCAGGATGACACAATGACACCCGAGTGTCCTTTTAGAACTTCCCCAGGATGGCCACCTCACACAGCCTTGACAGAAGACTTTCCTAAGTCAAGAAGTGGAAAAGATCCCAGAGAAAGATCCAAGAGTTTCTACCTGAGTTGGGACAGGCCCTGGCTGTGGTGACCTGCAGTGTGATCAAAGTAAAGGGAAGAAAACCAAGCTAGAAATACCAACCCCAATCTCAACTGCTGGGCTCTTTAATTGGGGGGGGGGGGGAGGTGGAGGTTGCCACCTGCCTCCTTTAGAAAGCCTTGATCCCTACCCCACCGGCACGCCGTACCTGCATGGTCATGAGAAGACACTACCAGTGGCTGACTCCAGGGCCCATAGCCAACTGCATTGGAGACACACACACGCAAAATCAGGTCCTTCTGGGGATCCCAGCCGGTCAGATTGGCCCTGGTCCCTTCCACCATCAGCTCATCCTGCAGCCAAGTCCCACCCCCACACTGAGTCTGGGGAAGCCTCCAGCTGGGTAAGGAGGGCAGAAAAAAGTTCAGCTAGGAATCCGGGAACCTTAGGAGCCAGTGAGTGATAGGGGCCGTAGAAGACAACCTCCTGAGAGTCACCACGTTCCCCCCCTGCCCTGGAACACAAACAAGCCTCATCCCTAGAGAAGGATGAGAGAAGCTGGGGACAAAGCTTTATCTGTGCTCCGGACCCCATCCCTTTGTAGGGCAGGCACAGCTTCCTGCTTGCCAGGGCCATCCCAGTGCTAGAGACAAACCAATGAGACAGGGAGCTTGCCTTTCCAGAAGGTGGAGGGTGCTCCCCTCCAGCACAGCAAGGCAAGCCGAGGGGGGGCTGTCTCCCCTTACCTGGGTTCCGTTTTCTTGGACCCAGGACAGCTTATAAGGTCCCAGGGGGCCTTCCCCAGGGTCCTCAGGGATCACTTCTTCCCATTCCAGGATAAGGCCTGAGTCGGTACGAATGGCATGGAGATTCTGGGGAGCTCTGGTTGGCGCTGCACCCAAAGAAGTTGTTAGGACCCCTACCTTTCCTGCCATCCTTATCCACACAAACCAAGAGTTAAACAACTCCGAAAGCAGAGCGTGAGGGAAGGGCTTGCCTCCAGGCTGCAGCTGCTAACATCCCCCTGGGCTGGGGAGAGGGTAGCCTGGGCAGGACAGAAGCGGCCCAGCCCCCACCTCTACAGCCAGCACGGCTCTTCATCACCCTGGTACGGCTCGGCCCCTCCCCCCCCCCAGCCTCTTTTAACAGAGAACTACAAGCAAATTCCAAGGCAGTGTTGGTTGACTTGCTGCACTTTCCCATAAAATGTTCACATGCCTCCTTCTCATCCTTCAGACCGCACTCAGGCCTCTGTCCCCCAGGCCTTTCCAACCCACAGCCCAGGGTTCTTATGAATGAAAAAATCACAAACACACTTAAAACACGAGTTTTCTTTTTTAACTAAATTCTGTGGTTCTCCAGTCTGAGCTTTATAGATGAAGGCTGGCCATCTCAAGGGATTTTTTTTTTTTTTTAAGAGATACTAGGGATTGAATCTAGGCCTTCCTGAATGCTAGGTCAAGGATCCACCACGAGCTGTATTCTAGCCCTCTTTAGAGGATTCTGCTTGCCTCCCCCCTCAAGTTCTCTGACCATACCGTCCCATGGTTTCCAGTCTGCTTATCTATCGTTTCTCCCACAAGAACTAGAATACAAAGTGGTATCAGTAGCATGCAGTAGGTGCTCAATAAGTGCTGACTGAAGAAAGCCTTCCCTCCTCTCCAGTCTCCCCCCTCTGGCTGCATTCCTTACCTAGGCCCTTGTCTGAAAGGGCACCCAGTCGGCGTAGGGAGGGCCCCAGGCGTTGGCACAGCGCACCTAAGCTGTAGTTGGTGGCGGGGGCCAAGTCCCGAAGCAGGCAGGTAAAGGTGGTACAGGGACCACGACAGCCAGAACCTCCAGTCTCCTGGGCCAGTGCCACCTTCAGAAAAAGCAAAACAGAAAACTGATGACAGAGTAAAGGTCCCGAGTGAGATGGAAGACAGGGTAGGCAGGCATGGGAGCTTGAAATGTCTCCTCTGTCTGTCAGCAAACACCTGCTCCACCTCGTCTCCACCACAAGACCAAACCAGGTTCAACCTCTTTATTTCACAGAAGCTTTCCTTGAGGAGTCCTACTTATTCTGAGACTGAGTACAGGCACTGTAGTAGACTGTTGTTCAGGGCAAGGCCCCGAGTCCAATACCCAGCGAGGACTGGGAGTCAGGACAAGTGTCCGCTTTGGTTTGTTTTTGAGACAGGGTCTCACCACAGAGCTCTGGTTGTTCTGGAACTCACTCTGTAGACCGGCTGGCCTCGACCTCAGAGATTAAAGGCGTGCACCTACGCTAGGCTAGTGAGGTTACTTTCTTGATGTCTCAGCAATTCCGAAAACTCTGCCTGCCTATTTGTTTTGTTTTTTTTTTTTTTCCGAGACAGGGTTTCTCTGTGTAGCTCTGGCTGTCCTGAAACTTGTTTTGTAGACCAGGCTGGCCTCGAACTCACAGAGATCCGCCTGGCTCTGCCTCCAAGTGCTGGGATTAAAGGTGTGCGCCACCAATGCCCGGCTGCCTGCCTATTTGTACTTAGTGCTTAACTGTTTCAAAGCACCTGCCATCTTTACTTACTCACCCCAAAGCTCAGCGCTTTTCAAGGTAAAAAAAAAATGGGGAGCAGAGGGCTCCTTGAACTAGCTTCTCATTTTACATTCTGGAGGCCCAGGACAAGAATACAAAGGCCTATGTGTGTGCCTAGGGATAGAGCTCAGTAGCCAAGTAGTCACTTAACATACATTAGCCCTGAATTCAACCCCTGACATTCCTTCACATATACACAATTCATATACAACATGGTTAAATCCTTAAACATTAAAAAAAAAAAAAAAATCACCCAATCCATCTGTTTACTTATTTATTTAGAAGTGTTGGGGATCAAATGCAGGCCCTCATGTATGTAAACAAGTGCTGTTTACTGTACCACATCCCTAGCCGAGTTTCTTTTCGTTGACATATTCTCTCTCTCCCTCCTCCCCTTCCTCCAAAAAGGCTCAAGTAGCTGAAGCCAGCCCTGAATTCATTCTGTAGCCAAGAATACCCTTGAGGCGGGCAGTGGTGGTGCATGCCTGTGATCCCAGCACTCGGGAGGCAGAGGCAGGTGGATCTCTGTGAGTTCCAGGCCCCTGGTCTACAGAGCGAGATCCAGGACAGCCGGAGCTGTTACACAGATGAACCCTGTATTGAAAAAACAAACAAAACAAACAAACAAAAATAGAGAATATCCTTGAACCTCCCGAGTGCTGGGACCAGGAGATACAGGGTGGCATAAATGCCTGATTTAGTTTAGGTGGGCTAGTGAGGGGGTGCAGACTTCCTCTACCAACCGAGCTATATTTCTGGGATTCCCCCACTCCCCACTACCTTTGGGGCGGGCAGGGACCAGGTCTTACATAGCCAAGCTGTCCTTTGAACTCCTGACTGTACCTCCCAAGAGCTAGGATTACAGGTGTGTAACACCATGCCTGGTTCTATGTTTCCGTCTTGATAAACAAATCTTCAAAACCACCTGGAAGGTTGGGTTCCCAGTTATAATTCTCCAAATCCCTGAGTATGTTGCACTGGAAGAGTTGGACTCAGAAATGAGTCTACACCATGAGGCCTTCCAACGCAAGGTTATGGACAATGCTGCTGCTCCCACCCACCTCCTTCCAGTGCTACCATTAGACACACACATCACAAGCAAAGTCTACCTTTGGAAGGATGGGCCAGAGGAGAAGCACACACACCCTGGACTCAGTCCCAGGGCAGCCAGGGCAGGACATTCTGAATGTATAGAGTGTTATGTGGCAGTAAGGATGACCCAGATAAGATTGTTCCCTTGCCCTGCAGACTCTGCCCGGGACAAAGGGCTGTGGCCAGGGTGAAGCCAGGGAAGAGCCCATCCTGCTTGGGAGACATAATTAGAAGAGTTTCAAAGGTTCTCCTAAAGAACAGGAATACACAGTCACAGAGTGTTTGCCTAGCCTGTACAAGGCCCTGGGTTTGTCCCCAGCACAGGAAAAACAAACAAACAAACAAACAAATAATAATGATAAATAATAAAAATAATAAATCCCCTTTGAGTAAATACAAAAGCAAGCAAGCCTGCCCTGGCTCTTAGTTGTGGTATCAACCCTGCCCACCTTTTCTAGTCAGCAGGGGTCAGACCCCTTCTGTCCTCTTGTTCTCTTTTGGGCAGAAGCAGGATGTGAGAGGGAAGACTATCAGATATGTTAAAGAAAAACTCTTAGAGCTCTGTGGTGTAGGCTTGCCTAGCACTGTGAGAGGCCCAAGTGTGATCCCTAGCACTGAAAGGAGGAGTAAATTTGAAAGAAAGAATAATCTTCCAGCTGGGCAGTAGTGGGCATGCCTGTAATCCAGCACTCGGGAGGCAGATCTCTTGAGTTTGGACCAGCCTAGTCTACAGAGCTAGTTCCAGACAGCAAAGCTGTTACACAGAGAGACCCTGTGTCCAAAACAAAAAACAAAGGAATGAAGAAAAAAAAAAAAAAAAACCCAACAACAAAAAAAGAAGAAAGAATCTTCCAGATACCCAAGTCTGCTGTGGACCTGCTTTCTAGCATAAAGAAGGCCCAAGCTTTGAGCCCCTCTGTTACAAAAGTAAAGGACAGAGAGACACATAAATAGCCTGGTTCTTCCTACCAAGCAGCAGCATCTGGATAGTGCTTCAGACCCAGTAGTCCAGACAAGCCTAGAAGTGTGACAGCGCCGTTCACACAGTGCGGCCAGGACGAGCAGCCGTCAGCGAGAGCCTGTGTGTCATCTCAGCCTACCTGCACGTACAGGAATGGAGCAGGCTAAACGTCAGCTCCTGGCACCCAGCCACACTAGCGTTGCGGCTGGAGATGGTGGTCATCGTGATGTTGAAAGGGGGCTGCAGGAGGAGCTGTGGATAGAGACTTCATGTCAGCGCCCAGGAAAAAGATTCGGGAGGAAGAAGACAGCAGTCAAGCCTTGCATTTGTCCCAGGGCATGGAGCACCCCCTAAAGATGGCTCCTCAGCATGTCCGAGGCACAGGGTGCATAAACCAGCTTCCAGGAGAGCACTATTATTCACACCTGGGAGAGGCCTAGGCTGGGCAGCAACTGCCTACGGAATCAAGGACACCGACCAAAGAATAAGGCGGGGGAGGGGTGTTCTGGGGCGACAAAAAGGTGAAACAGGCAACTGCCCGGCTTCTCCAGATGAGAACCTTTGCATACTGGCTCCTCTCCTCCCTCTCTCTCCCCCTCTGCACCAACACTTGGTCCCCTTTGCCATCGGCGAGGCTGCTGCCCCCACCCCTTTCCCTCCACACCGGAGACAGAAACAAGGTTGAATAAAAAGCCTTGACCACCTCCTGCCGGCTCCATCCTTCCCTCCCCTCCAGGGACTCTGCTTCGTGATGGAAATCTGCTGTGACGTCAGGATTCTTTCTTGTCTCTGCTGTAGCAGGGTCTCAGGTGCTCCCACTAGGCATGGGAGCTGCGCCAGTTACCCTCACCTGGAGATTCCTGCAGAGCGGACGCAAGCTGGCTAGCCAGCCATTCTACTGCTGAGACAGCTGGCTGAGACTGCCCCTGTCCTCCTCACCCCACCACCCCCCACCCCAGCCTGTGTCCCCCTACCTTGAAGGCGAACAATAGCTGGTCGGGAAGTGGCCAAGCCTTTTATGTTGTGAGCTTCACAAGAAAACTCTGTGCGCTGGGTCACTCCTGGGCCAGAAAACCTTAGTCAGTCCCCCAAGCAGTAACCCCCACTGAGTGAGTTTAGGAAGAAGGGTCTTCAATTCAGGTTCTCCCTAGAACATCTTAGCAGTCCCTCCAGCCAAAGGAAGGGGTTGGACAGTGGGGTATGGTAGTGCGGAACAAGGGCTTTGCAGTCTAAAAGGCTTGCATGGTACTCTGTCTCCCCATCTGTCCAATGGGAGATGTTAAGAATCAGGTAATTGATTTTTAAAGTGCACAGTACACGGCGAGAGCTCAGAGAAATGTTAAACCGTGCTCCCACCTCAATCTCATCTCCCACAAACAGACAGGCACCCCTTCTCTGGCAACTCCTTGATGGTGCATACCAGAGCCTTTTGTTTGTTCTCTGCCCGTCGCTGTCACATTCGGAGAGTCCTAGCTCCTCCTGCATGTGTCCTGTCTACCCAAGCGTCCTCAGTTCTCTGGAGGCTGGAAAGGTGGCTTCTGCTCTTTGTTTTCCTCCTGCCCCCTCTGTGCCCAGCACAGTGTGGTGTGTGCAGTAGTTCAGGAGATCCACTGAGTGCTTATTATCACAGGGCTGGCTGCCTGAGCGCCTAACCACGCACATCTGGAGGAGAGCTGGAGCTGCGAACCCAGCCTCCGCTCTGAACAGTCCTGCCCTGGCACCAGCAGGTCCCTAGTCCTATCAAGATTCAGATTCCTGGGGACTTCCTTTCATGCTCAGACTCATCTGTTTTGCACGGTTCAAGCCTCAACTGGGAAAAGTACACTTAGTTTCACAGACTGGCAAGTCTCACAAACATGCGATGTATATGCCCAGGATCTTGAGGGTCTGGGAGAGTGTGCAGGTGTGACTGCTTCGGGGATAACTGTATATGGGATATGAACAGACTGGCAATTTTTCTAGAAAGGACCATCAAGCGAGGAGGCCTGTATTTTTATGCTGGCCTCCCTCTTCCCTTTACCCTCCCCATTTTCCCTTTCTATAGCCTGAGCCGAGTCTTCTTCAGTTTGCCAGACACTCCTCCCTAGCTCTGCGTGGCTGGTTTCTGGCTCCTTCCCTGGGGAGGGGGAGGATGGGTACCCCTGATCTCACACAATTCCTCTCTCGGGCCAGCTGTGCAAGGACCAGGCTGCCGTGGGTGAGGGAAGGAGGCCCCAGCACCCTCTTAAGCACACACAGCAGGATCACACCTAATCAGCCCCCCTAGCCGGCACAGCACACCTGACTAATGAGCTCAGCAATGGCATGGCTCACGCACCCTGACACTGGCGTTTGCTCTGGACGCCCAAGCAACAAACGCAGATTTATGCAGATCCAACTCTACAGTGTTCCCTCCAGCTCTCTCCCCGCTCACAGCCCCCTCCTGAGGCTGCTCACCTGTCACGTTTAAAACAGAGGGAGAGGGGCAGGTCCCCCAACCTTAGTGGTTCCTCTCCACCAGAAAATGGTTACAGTTCCGGAGGACCCACGCCTCACAAGACAGTTTGAAAAGGGCATTGGGTGCACTGCCACATCTTTTGGTTCCACCGTGAAGAATGGCACACCTAGGGAGGAAAAAAAAGGAGGGGAGTTAGCCCTGCATCTCTCAGCTTCCTACCGCTCAAATCACAGTTCATTTCCATTTGACAGTACTCCGTACTGGCCAGCACCAACGACCCTGGAGGTCGCCGCAAGCGGGCATCAGGTGTGGGGAGGGTGCAGCGTGGGCTGTTTTTTTTCCGCTGCCCGCTTAGGCAAGGCAGATTCTGCTGCCAGCCCCCACAGTCCTTCCAGACCCGCTCCGACAGCCCTTCCAGAGTACTGGAGAGGCTGGGGTGGGGAGGTGGGGGAGGTGCACCCCGGGAGGGGAGTGGTGGGGAGCTTTAGCAGAGTTCTGCTGGCAGGCTCCGGCTGGCTCCCGGCTCCCGTTCAGGGCCCTTTGTTACTTTTCTTAGTCACTTTGTTCTCCAGGGCTGAACAGCTCCGAGCTCGGCAGCTGTGGAGCCTTCCTTCCCCTCCCCATCCCCTCCCCCTCCCCCTCCCGGTAGGTCCTCTTGCAGAACAAGGTCAGCTTCTGATGAATGCTTGACAGTTTGTTGCTCAGAGGCTGAAACAGACTGGACGTCAGAGATTGTGGGGCCTAGTGCCTCCTTGGTCCTTAGACATCCAGACTCCAGCAGTATGTCCCTGGTGTCTGGATGAGCCTGGAGTAAGGTTCTCAACATGTGGGTCAGGACCCCTTTGGCAACCGTCTGGCTTCAAAAATATTTACATTATGATTAATATCCATAGCAAAATTACAGTTACGAAGTAGCTGTTGTATGTCTAGACCTTCACAGTAGCAATGGAAACAATTTTATGGTTGGGGGGGTCACCACAACATGAGGAACTGTACTAAAGGGTCGAAGCGTTAGGAAGGTTGAGGACCACTGGCCTAGAGCCTAGGTCACAGGAGACAGTAAGGCAGTCCAGCTTGCCCCGAGTTCTCTTCTGTAAAGGTACAGTTCTCAGCTCAAGCCACGGCCCTCACTCCGCTCCACTGGTGAGCCATACTGACTGAGAAGTCTGGTTTCTTCCCCATCCTTCACCTGGCACCAGTACAGGCCGGCATCAGACCGCTCCACTGACTTCAGGCTGTGGAGACAGGAGATCAGGGCTACTTCTCAGAGTCAAGGGAAGTAATCCCAGCACCCTAGAGGCTGAGGCAAGTGGGACTGTGAGTTTGAGGCTAGACTTGTCTATACACAGAGAGTGAGCTCTGAGCCATCCAGTGCCACATGAGACCCTGACATTAAAAAAAAAAAAAAAAAAAGGCAATAGCTCTGCTGGCAAACTTAATGGTTTAGTGTGGCCAGTTTCTAGAAAGTTCCAGAGTTTGCCAAATTTTAAAACCACAGACCTCTAGACACCAGCACAGCCTCAGCTCCCAGGCCCTGAAATGGACACAGGCTGTGTCCCCGGCTGTCATCCCACACCACAGTCCTGCACCTGAGGAAGCCAATCCAGTACTGCTCGCTTATCGAGAGGACACCTGGCTTGCATTCTGGACCACAGCCCCGTCCTTCATCCAGTGTATATCGGGGTCCTCCATCCCCTCCACACTGCAGTTCATCTTGACTGGCTGCCCCTGAGACACTGTCATCTTCGCTGGGGCTCCCATGAGCTTCAGGCCTGAGGAAGGGAAAGACAACGCGTCAGTCCGATTGAGACAGCCCACGTCTCTGGGAACATCCCCCATTCTCTTCTAGAAAGCAGTTTCTATGCTAGAAGCCTCATCCTCAGCCGGTGCCAAGAAGCAGAGACAAGCTTCTGTGAGAAGGAAGGCGGCCTGAACCCAGGCTGGGAGAAGGGGTACAAGACCTCCAGTTTTCTGTCACTGCCCAGTTCCTTTAGCACTGAGGGCCTCTTCCCCATAGCTCCCTATTGCCCAATCACCAGAAGGCAAACTGAGCTCAAACAGTGCAGACTTGTCATCTCCCGGAGCTGGTACTGCCCTGGGAATGACGCCTCTACCCAACCAGTGCAAACAGGCTGCCAGCTCTCTGCCCGGGGTGTCAGTCAAGCCCCGAGCGGCTGCCAGTACCCCTGCACCCCACCCTGCCAAACGAAGGGCGGCTGAGGGAGGGGAGGAGGGAGTGCTCCCCTGAAGTGGGGAACATATGGCTACAAAACCACGTCAGATCAAACACATGGCAGCCTTCCTGGCAGCCGCCTGCTCTATTAATACCTGAATGTGTGCAGGGGCGGGTGCTAGGAAAATGGGCAGAAGGAGGGGTGGGGCCCTAAGCAGGAGCCTGAGACCCCCGAGCTACTGGGCATAACAAGGCCCACCTATTGGAATCTTACCCTCCTCAGGCAAGGGTGGGACACACACACCCACACACCACCCACACACACCTCCTGAAATATTTTTAAACTGATGGGCAGGTGAAGTATGCGCATAAATGAAATCCGGACCTGTTTCTTCCAGCGCTTTACTGTGTAACCCTAGGTAAATTCCTGGGCTCTCTGAGCACCAGATACGCCCTCGAAGCCCGTAAATACTTTCCACCCTCTCTCTTCCTATTCCCCTCCTTGAGAAGACTGATATAGCAAAGAACTCAGTTTTAAGAAATGCCAGGTGGATGGCTGCTGCCCTGCGCCTCTCTCTACCCCTCCGTTCATCCACACGGAACAAGGAGAAATAGCCTCACACCCCTTCTACACCCAGTAGTTCCAGATGTGTGCAGCAGTGAACTTGCGAACAAAGGTGCTGCCCTCCTGCCTCGGGGAAATGTCTCAGTGGCTATG